>NC_142201.1:58232500-58537500 GCF_049639895.1 Pseudopodoces humilis | reverse complement strand
CCGGGCCCGCACCGCCCCCTGGCGGGACCCGCCGGCAGCGCCCCGGGAGCGCCGCCCCTCCGTCCCGGCCTCAGGCCCCGCATCCACCCCTGTCCCCGCCGGGACACGCCGGAGCCGGGCTTTACGAGAGAGCAAACCCTTGACTGGCAGGTCCTGTTCAGAGACACCGCCCGCCCCGGGTGCGCCGGCGGGGCGGTGGATGGGGTGGATGGGATAAATGCACTCGGGTGCCGAACGCACTCCGGGTGTGGATGCGCTCAGATGGGTTCATGGGTGGGCTGCCGCTGGCAGCGCGGGTGCCCGGGCCCGACTCCGTGCAGGGCTCCCGTGCCGCTGTGGCCGGGGCAGGTTCCCTCGCTATCGCATCCAGCATCGTCCCTTCCAGCCCCGTTCCGTTCACGCCTTACACTTCTGATTGTCTTGGATTAAACATTACCAGAGGAAATAATACTAATAGCCTTTCACAGCGAAGAAATCAACTTCTAAGGCATTTGTTATGGAAAGGATTATAATAAATTAAATGCTTAAACTGGCACTGTGCAAGCATTTTTGTCTTGGATCAAAATGTTTGCACTGGCTGTTTAAACATTTAATTTATTATAATGAGAAATATCATTGTAAAAATAAGCATGTTAATTAAACCTGAGTTCTGCAAATGTGAGTCATCCCATGTGGACACAGTATAATGAATATAGACAGGTAGAGTCTGCATGCCCTTTTTTTTTCTCATTAAGAAAATTAACATTTACATCTTTAAACCCTGCAGCTATTAGTTATTTTTAATGAAATGTGTTGCCATTTCAAAGTTAAGCTCTTATATGATGCAATCAGATATTGCTAGGTCAGGAAAGAACTTTGCAAATTAAGTTGCAGAGAAGTTGTTTGCCACAGATAATTGATTTAAGTTGTTACACAGATAATCAATTTACGCAGTTAAATAAATAAAAATAAATAACTGCTAAGAAAACCCAGGTCATGCCAGGGTGGTAAAACAAAGTAGTACTCCCACCATCCTGGGGCCCAAAGGAGCCATGAATTTGGAAGCGGCAGACTGAATCTCTTTTGTTATCATCTGACAGAGGACCGAGGGACCGTGGGGACTTTTACAAAGGCAGTTTGGACAGTGATGGCTTGCTGCTGGTGTGGGTGAGAGAGGATGGGGGCAAGACTCTCTTTCAAGTGAAGTGACTGGAAGAAATTTTTTCTACCTTCTCATGCCTCTGGTCTCTGGTGCATCCATCTGGTCTTGTCCTGGATTCATTGCATGTGTCAGGGTGTATGCTGATATGTAAACAAAACGCACTTGGATTTACTCCCAGCTCTCTCGCAGACGCGTGGCGTAGCCTTGAACATATTCCTCGATCTCCCAGAGGTTCATAAAATGTTTGCAGCTACGGCCTTGCAAAGGGTAGAGGTAGTGTTACTCTGTTTTAATTAATATGCTGCCAAGCTGTGTGTTCAGAAGTATCTTGGGTCTCTTGTTATTGTACATTACTCCAACAAGCAAAAGTCACAGCAGGCTGCCAGCCTGGCCAGATCCCATTTCTGAAGTGATCTAGCCCCCAAGGGAGGGAGGAGGAAAGTCTTTGGTACAGAAGTGAAATTAAACTCTAGGGAGGGAGGAGACCTTAATGAATTATTTTCTAGGAGCTGCATTAGAGAGCTGGGGATGGAATGCTCTCACTTAGTGGTCACACCCCAAATAACACTGTATACTGTTGTCCCACATGCAGAGATTCAGGTAGGAAATTTGTAGACAAAAGCAATGAAAATATCTTGATTTGCAGAGGTGCTTCTTCATGCTATTCTCTATCTAGTTGTCCACTGAACCTGCTCTTAGTGTCTGCTGCAGGACTTCTGGAAAGTCAAGGTTCTTGAATTTCTTCCAAGACCAGTGGACATGTTTTGCATAGAAAAAGAGGATGAATTAAGCTGAGGAACCTCTGTACATAATGAAATTGCTTGTTTAACTGGGGATCATCCTCTCAAACCTTTGTGTGTTTGCAGCCTCTATACAGCTTAGCTCCCCATCATGTGGGTCCCTCTCTCCTGTCTTCGCAAACTCCCTGCTTTTTTTGTCTTCTCACTGTGAGTGGGAGAAGAGTTTTCCACGTGAAAGGAGAGAGTTATTGCCCTTTCTTCTTTTTGTGTCTCTCCATCCCTCTGAACTCTCTATCATCATGACCTCTGCTGACATCCCGCAAAACTCCCCTCTTCTTGCAGGAGCAAATTTAAGTTATCCTGAAGCTATGTTGCTTTAACCACAAAAGACTATTTCTACACAGAGCACAAACTTGTGGAAAAAAAGGAGAACTTGTCTGCAGGGACTTTTGGGCTGGTTGTTCTCCAGTGAGTTGTCCCATCCTGAGGGGATGGAGCATGTGGCTGGGGTACAGTGACCATTTACAGAGCGGCCACCCAGACAGAGCTTGAACTCATCACCCTGGCAGAAGGCTGCAGCCAGCAGTCAAGGGGGTGAAAGGTCCTGGGAGCTGGGCTGCAAAGATGGGGCTGCCTAGCAGATGACTTCAGGTACAAATGTAATTCCTGTCACCCAGCACTGGGCTATCCACTTAGGAGAATGGGTAGGAGGCAGTCTCCACTTCTGGTCTTCAGCATGTTCATCTGATGCCAGTTAAGACAAAGGTGCACAACTTGGAACAGCTTTCAGATCTGAAAGATGAAGTTGCCAAAAATACAATAAATAAAGAATGCATTATTTAGCAGCATTTGACTATAGCACCACACAGGATTGCTTCCTTACCTCAGATGTGGGGCTGGTGGGTCCTACTTACTCGAAAAGTACCCTCTAGGCACAACAGCCAGCCATCCACTGCAGCAGGAGATGACAGGCAAGCGGGGTTTGCCAGCCGCAGGCTGAGTGCTCATGCCTGTGACCCTGAGGATTCGAATGCCCACGCAGAAATAATTAATAATTATCAACTGAATGAACCCACTGGCTTCTCACACCCAGGCTAAGTAATTGCTTTTCTCAACTTGGTGGCCATCTGCTTCCTTTCCATGGGCATCATGGGCATGAGTGTGAAATCTGCTTTTTGTGTCCAGCAAGAGGGATCTGTATCACTGCTGAGGGGGAAACCCGACTCTAGGGAGTTTCTCCTAACCATCCATTTAAATAAGGAATACTTGAAGACCTTGGTGTATATGGTGGGAAGTAACACTTCAGTTACTAGTCCACATTCTTCAAGCTAAATTTGGGCTTAGGTGACAGTTGGAGAGTCAGTGGGCATTACCGCTAGTGATGCTAAGCCTTCAAATTATCCAAAAGGCAATGTTTTCTCCTTGACCAACCTTGAAATTGATTAGAAACCTCCAGAGGTTTTATGTTACATATTGGCTGATCTACTTTGTTGGCTGCTGCTCAAAAACACAATCCTATCTTCTTTCCAGGCCCTGGGGCCCTCTTCTCTCTCTGCCTCCTTCCTAACATTTGCTTGACATCTGGATGAGCTAAATGTGCAGCAATCTACCTGATTTTGTTACTTTGGTACATCTGTCCATGAGCAGATGACTTTCCTGGGTGGTGCTGTCAAAGGAGTAAGGGAAAAATGAAGCTGGAGCTGGAGAGGGTGCCCATCCCCTTAGGTGACAGTGCATTCACCTGAATTTCTATATCCACAAGGTCTGTGCCTGTGTTTTGGGCAGGTGCTTAGTCTGCTGTCATGTACAATGGTGAGGTAGTCAACACAGTTATGGGAGACTAGAGAGCAATTATGAAGATAACCCCCCCTAGACCCCCCCCCGACCATCCCTCCTTGTCTGCCACAAGAGTGCAGATGCCTGTAATTCATGTAGACCCTACATATTGGCCACAGAAGTCTCATCTGTCTGAATTTTCAGCTAAACCCCACCTGATGTCCCTCTGCTTTCAGGGTCTGGTCAAGGCAGCATTTTCTGATGTATTTCCAACATGTCTTGCATGTGTTGAGGACACAGGATTAAGGCCCCCCCCCCAGAGGTCACTGCCATGTCCACTTACAAGCATGAGTGCTGCCACCCTCTTTTAGGAGGAGTCCTACACCTACAGCACGCACTGCAGGAACAAGAATCAGGCACCTCAGTGTGTTTGACTCCATCACACGTCTCAATACATAAAGCATCTTTGAAGGCATTCAAACAGCACAGGACAGAAGAGCAGGTCAGTGGGAATTTAACTAATTTTTTGGCTGAAGCACCAGAGAAAGAATCCCCGGGATCTTGTCTCCTTGGTGTGTGTGGTGGGTAGACCTTGGTCAGCAGTCAGACCCCTTCCCCATTTCTCACGCACTCTTATGTCCTCAACAAAACAGGGGTGGAAAATCAGATGGAAAAAGCTCATGGGTCGAGATAGACACAGAGAGATCACTTACCAATTACTGTCATGGGTGAAACAGACTTGACTTTATGAAAATTAATTTAAATTATTGAAAGTTAAAACAGATTTGGAGGCCTGCCCAAGGTGTCCAGGGTGTCAGATGCAAGCCCACAGTCCCAGAATATCAATGGGGAATATCAGTACTGCAGCTACGCCTTAATGGCTCTGAAGGTACACCTGGAAAAGAGCCTGTGGGAATTACCCACTTCTATATTTCATGTCCTAAAAGTGCCTGTTTCTCCCCAGTGACTGTGGAGGGTGTTGAGGGTGCTTGGCTCCATTGTAGGTGACTACAGAGATTTCAGCAGGAGCAGGCTCAAGCTCAGTGTCAGTGATTTTGTGATGTCCTGCAGCTGTAGCCAGTTTGGGCCATGGAATTAATGCTGGCTCAGTGAAGTAGTGCTGTCGTCAGTCCTGTGTCTTGGCACCCCCTCCTCACCTCTGCCCTCTGAGCCAGTGAAAAGCAGACAGGAGAAGGTAGCTCTTTGTGAGCAAGAGGTTTTGTGGTCATACAGTCTCATCATGTGACATAGGGCTGCCATGCTTGGCAAATAAACAGAATTTAACTGATAGGACTGCTGCATTAATTTCTGAAGTATGCTAGCAAAAATCTCAGTTATGATAATCAAAAACTGAAAGAAAAAAACTAGGACATACACAGTGAATAGCATCAATGGAGCAAATGTTTGATCCAAGGGACTTCGCCCAGGAGCTAATCCTTGGGCTCCCCTCTGCACTCAGCTGCACTTTGGGTGGTGTGTGCTCTTACCTGATGAAGCTTGGACACTTCCCTCTCATCTAATTTTAGGCATCTAAAAGTTACAGGAGTCTAGACTGCTGCCCCTTGCCCTTAACCAGGAGCTTTGGTGATGCACCTGAATAGTCTCCATTGCTTGACCAGGCCAAGATGAGAAGCTCTCAGAAGTCTGTATCTTTCCACTAACCAGAGTGTCCCTGTGAAATGATGGGCTCAGATTTAAATAATAAGTTGTATTTAATACTAAAATCCCACATTTTACAGCATGTGGGATGCCAGAACAGACAGATCCTAAACCCCAACGAGACTGTAGCTGCTTGCTGCTGAAAGCTGTTTTGGGGACAGGAACAAGTGACTTTATTTTCCTACCATTTCAAGGTTGCCTTGCATTGGGGTGGCCCAGACCCCTGATCAGGCAATGAGGAGCATCAATCCACTCACAGAAGGGCACAAGCTCTGTTGCAGGAAACAGCAGGAATTTGATGCTGAACCCAGTGCAATGAACTGTCCTTCATCTGTGACTGCCTCCTGTCGGCCCTGCCAGGGGAGCCTAGGGAACTGCTGTGAAGGTGTTGGGGTGTGTAACCCAGGCTTTTGAACTAGATGAGGAAGAACCAGCTTATCAGACAGCCCATCTTATTTTTTGACAGAGAGCCTTTCCCTCACTGAGTTCAGTTATGACTAATTACTTCGCATGCAGGCGTTGCTGCTCTGCATCACTGGTGATTAGCCAGAAGGGAGGCTACCAGCTTTCCTTCTCAGCATCCATCCTTCAGCCACAATTTCAGCTCTAAATTTAACCAAGATGACCCTCTAAGCTCATTAGATGCATCATGATTTTTACTACCAGACTTTAGAGGAATCGCCAGAAATGCTCACCTGTTTTCCTGACCACAGGAGATGTATCACAAACATAGCTTCCCAATGAGTCTTTCATCAGCCTGATTTAAATTCCCTTCAAATATAATCTCTGAAACTCTTTGCCCACCACAAATCTTCACACCATGGCTTTTATGAAGCCCCAGTTAAAACTCAGACCCTTTGTGCATAAAAACTTGCTTGGGTTCTGCCACTCCTGCTACATGGGCTTGAGAAAGCTGGAAACTGGGGGAGAAAGGGGATTTTTGTTGGCTAAGGGGCATACAGGTGAGATATTTTCTACTTACATTTTGAGATACAAAGCCAAATAGAGCCTCGTTTATATCTAAGAAAATTTTATATTTCCTTGGTGAAACATACATATATATGTTCCATACTTAGTAGATAAATAGTTGAAGAATTCATGATAAAATCCCAAAGCTTTGCCATGTACAGATTTTTTGGTTATTGATTTGTACAAAATGTGAGATTATGTAGTATACATAAGGAGCAGTTCTCTTTCTTGGAAAACTTCAAATATTAAAATTTCAGTAGGAGTGTTACTTCTGGTGTAAGCATTTTTTTGAACACAGGAAGAAACATTCATGCTTCATTAAGTGTGTTTCATTAAATGCTATTCTATACCTGATTTCAGCAGAAGGATTTGAGATCTGCTTTTAGCTTGAAACCCCCATAAGAAGGAATTTCAGAGTTCTGTATGATTTTTTTTTTTTCCCCCCCAGGACAGTCATTTCAGGGAGAAAAGAAATATGGATCATAGAAAGTGTCAATATAATCAACATTTTAAATTCCTGTTTTATGCACCTTTCCCTTGATGTATAAATACATGTACACAAACACAAGCTACTGTCCTTTAGTAAGGCTGCTTAACAAGGGGTAAACGTTTGAGCACACACCCGTAGAGCCTGACTCAATGTCTCAGCCAGAACAGAAAGCGAAGTGCTCGGGTGGCTGCTGGTGCAAAGACATCAGCACAGCACGAACGTTTTCACTGATGAACGGAGCTTCACTAAAATTACACCAGTGCCTGCCTGCAAAGGAAGAGCTCAGACCAGGCAGTGACAAGCAAAGGCTGGCTCTGTCACCCAGCCTTCCCCCCCCAGCATTAAAAGCTTTTGAGCTAAACCTCCAGAGGTATTGCCAGAGACCAATGATGGGCAAGACTAAAAGTAGCTGCTTCCCACTGCATTTCCCAGCACAAAATACTTTTGTTGACCTGTGAAGACCTCTATGCTCTGAAGCATGAAATCCATGAACAGAAACCTCTGAACATCACAAAACCTTTATTAGTGTTTATCAGTGATACAGATTACAGGAACCAAAGGCAATTAAATAACACTTAAGTTGACCACAGACTCAAGAAATACAAGTCACATTTGGCAAGGCAAACTTCTCAGTACACTGGGTTGCTTAGGTTATTATTACACCGTGAAAGAGGAATTTCCCTTACAAGATTCTACATATTCAGGATATTATTATTATTAATTGTTATTACTGTGTCTTTCAGACAGCTCCTTTGGCAAGAATTCCCATTTTTAAGTATTTATTATATAAAAATATAACAAATTTTCATTATGTACAAACATTACATTACACAATGTACAGGTTAAAAACACTACAAAAAATGGCAGGCCATGGGTAAAACAAAAGCAAAAGAAAAAACCCCAATGTAGAAAACATGAAAAGAAATTTAAATACTGCACATTTCATAAAAATTACATTAACTACAAACAATTTTTTTTGTTTGCAAATATCAAACAGTACTGATCTGATTGGAAATCTTTCCCAAACGACTTCATTTTTAAGGCACATCTTGCATATTTACACATACGACACGATCTGGTCAATAACTTAAAGGCTCTCGGGAGTGACCTTGTTGTGTGCGCAGGGAGGGGTGCATTTGAGGGGGAGCTCACTGGGCTATGCCTTCTCAGTCGTCTCAGTCTGGGGGCCCAGGTATCTAGTTGAGGGGGCTGGGAAGAGGGGCACCCCGATCTCCTGAAGGTCAGGGAGCCGTGCAGGGCGCGGCGGGGAGAGGAGTGTGATCGTCCGGTCAAAGTCCCTGTGCAGCACCTTCTCATAGACGCTCTGAAGCCCGACTGTTTTGGGCAGCTGGGCTTGATAAAAGTTGTCCCTGCGAAGGGGATCCCTGGGCAAGGATGTGCTCTTGCAGAAGGTGGAGAGGGGTGCTGAAGGATGTGGAGAGGGGTGAGGGTTGGCTCGGCCACAGGAGGGGCTCCAGCAGCGGTCGGAGTGCCCCAAAATCTTGCATTCAGCTGTGCATGCCCACAGACCTAGAGACAGAAAGGGAAGGAGAAACCTGTTGTTACTGCAGGAATAAATCCACACTGTTCACAATCCTCAGAGTTACCAGTCACAGGATGATTCACTGTACTGACGGTAGGAGTGGGGAGGTGATGCTTTACAGCATAACAAAAACCCATGCTTGGTTAGGTAACGTTTTGTTAGGGACACTCCTTGAAATTCTAACTTTCAGGCAATCTTTTTTTGGGAAGAAAATCCAATCCTACAGCACTTCCAGCATATGTTAATTTGTGCTGGGCTCTCAGCACAGAGAGGACAACATCTAACAGCCTGCTACAAGGAGATGGGCAGTTTGAGCCATGCAGTATCTGGCTTCCCCTTCCAGCTGCCCCGCCTGATCACTGTGCCCCACGGATGGGTCCCTTCATCCACCTCCCCATCCACCCATCTTTCTGTCTGAGGTCCAGTGGGGAGCAGGGGCAGAGCCCTTACCATTCTGCATGTGCGTGATGAGATCTTTCTTCAGGGCATCTCCACTGATATCTGAGTCGCTGTCATTAAAATCACTGTCGCCTTTGCCGCTGTCTTTGCCACTGAACTTCTCTGCCTCCCGGCCGGAGATGGTATTGAAGGAGTGTCCCTTCCAAATGGCCACGGGGGGAGCAGGCTCTTTGCTGTAGCTCGGAGTGGCAGCAAAACCCTGCTGGTGGGGAGGAAAATCAAAGGAGACATGAGAGAGGGAAACGGTGAAAGGTAAACCAACATTAACTGTACCTCTGCAATTCACCACCTCCAAGACACCCACCACCCCTTGTACCCTGTGGTGGGATCTTACCTCCCCACTCTGTCCCCTCAGCCTCTTCTGACCCTCGTAGAGGCAAGTGCTGTCGCTGCCGCTCTCAGTGGTGGAGATCTCTTCAGCAGCTGGAGAGGGCTCAGGGCTGGTGAAAGAGGTTTTGCTGGGAAAGGTTCGTACCTCAAACATGTTCCCTCTCTGGCTGCCCTCCTCCTGATGGCCCTTCTCCAGGTGGGAGATGTCTATCTGGTCCTTCAAGGCAGTGTTGCTTTTGATGTTGTTTCCCTTCTTGCGCCTGTTGCAGGTGGTGGCAATGGTGATTATAGCCACTAGGAGGAGGGTGCAGCTGCCTGCCAGGACAATGATCACGATCAGAGGGATGTCCCACTGCAAAGCCTTTCCTTCCCAGGAGCTGGGCTTGGCTATGTCTTGGATACTGGACGGAGCAGTGGCGGTCACCAGGAAGTTGACTGTTGCAGTTGTGGCCAGAGGAGGTCTGCCATTGTCTGTCACAGTGAGGATGACCTTGAATAGTTGTCCCAGCTCTTCAGAAAGGTCACCCCTCAGCACAATGTCCCCAGTACTTGGGTTGATGGTGAACAGGTCCTGCTGGGACTCTTCCAGGAAGGCAAAGGTGAGCTCAGCATTGGCCCCATCATCTGCATCTCGAGCTTTGATTTGGGCCACCAGGGAGTCACGGGAGGTCTTGCTGGACACACCGATTTCCACAGTCCCGTTGGTGAGCACTGGGTGGATGATGATGGGAGGGTTGTCATTCTGGTCCACCATTCTCACTTTGACAACGGTGCTGCTGGAGAGCTGCGGAGAGCCACCATCAGTGGCCTGGATCCTCAGGTCCAACTGCTTGAGGATCTCATAGTTGAAGGTCCTGAGAGCATAGATAGCCCCGGTGGCGGGGTCCACCGAGACGTAGGTGGAGATGGGGGCCCCCATGACCTGCGTCTCCAGAAGCCGGTAGGTGACCTTACCGTTGTGGCCGAGATCAGGGTCACGAGCCACCACTGTGGTGATATAGGCGCCTGGGGGGTTGTTCTCTGGTACAGCCACCTCGTAGAGGGGCTTGGCGAAGAGCGGCGCGTTGTCATTCTCATCGCTCACCCGCACTGTGTACTGGCGGATGGTCTTGAAGGGCGGCGAGCCCAGGTCCTCAGCCACCACGGTGAGGTTGTACTCAGGGATGCGCTCGCGGTCCAGTGCCGCCGTGGTGACGATCATGTAGCTGTCCTCGTAGGCTCGCTGCAGGGCGAAGTGGTCATGGCCACGGAGGCTGCAGCGCACCTGCCCGTTGGCGCCCGAGTCGCGGTCTGTGGCGCTGACGAGGGCCACGAAGCTCTCACTGGCTGCCGCCTCGCTGACATAGGCCACGCCAGCAGCACTGGGAGTGCCACGGAGGGCACTGATGCTGATGCGCGGAGCGTTGTCATTGACATCGGTGAGGCGCACGATGACTGTGCAGGTGGCAGCACGGGGGCTGGCACCGCGGTCCTGGGCACGCACGTCCAGCTCGTAGGTGCGGGTGCGCTCGTAGTCCACGGCAGCCTCCAGCGTGAGGTGGCCCGAGCGCGGGTCGAGGCGGAAGAGCCGCCGTGCCTCAGGGGGCACCTGGCTGCTGAAGGCATAGACCACCTCACCATTGGGGCCCTCATCAGGGTCAGCAGCATCCAGATCGAGCAGCAGGGAGCCGGGCGGTGCGTCCTCGGGCAGCTCCACCGTGACTGAGCTCTGGGCAAAGGTTGGACTATTGTCATTGGCGTCAAGGACACGGACATGCACGGTGGCTGTGCCTGAGCGTGCTGGGCTTCCACCATCCTTGGCCACCAGCTCCAAGGTGTAGGAAGGCTGGCGCTCACGGTCCAGTTCCTGGAGCAGCACCAGGTCGGCACAGCGTGCCCCATCCGCCCGTGTCTGTGCCTCCACACCGAAGTGGCTGTTGAGGGAGACCTGGAAGCTCTGGATGGAATTGGAGCCCACGTCCTCATCCACAGCCACCTCCAGCGGGAGACGAGTGCCGGGTGCAGCACTCTCCGACACCTCCAGCGCCATCTGGGCATGGGGGAAGCGCGGTGCGTTGTCATTGATGTCACGCACCTCCAGTTCCACGTGCACCAGGCGGTAGCGCTCCCGCCAGCAGCTCACCACGTCGAAGGCGAGGACACACTGCGGGGCTTGGCCGCACAGCCGCTCCCGGTCCAGCCCCGCTTCACCGATGCTCAGCTGCCCGTCCTCCTCCCGCACCCGCACCAGCGAGCTGTTGCTGAACTGCCGCATCAGGCGAAAGCTCATCTCCCCCGGCGCCTTCACCGGCATCTCGTCGGCCAGAGTACCGATCACCGTGCCCGGCGCGCCCTCCTCGTCGGTGCGATACCTCACCGTCTTGCAGCGGGACAGGGCCAGCAGGCAGGCGGCGGCCAGCAGCCGCAGGGGGCTCATGGCAGCGGCGCGGGGCTGAGCCCGACGGCGCGGTGCGGACGGGCGGGACGGGCGGGGTGCGGGCGGGGCGTGCGGGAACAGCTCGGCCGCCGTCTGCGGCCCCCGCGCCGCGGCGCCGCCTTTCATAGACGGCGCTATGCAAATGAGCGGGCGGGGGAGCCAATGGGAGGCGGCGCGGCGCGGGCGGCGGGCGGCCCCCGGCGCTCCCCGGGCCGGGCCGGGAGCGGGGTCGCGGGGCGCCCGGGTTTGTTTTCTTTAACTCTGCGGGGTCTGGCGGATTTCTTTTCTTTTTTCCGTTTTTCTTTTTTCCTTCCCCAGCACCGTCACTATTTCTTTTCCCGTAATTATTTATTTCCTTCCCCCCCCCCCCCCGCCCCCCCTTTCCTCTCTCTCCCGTCTCTTCCCTCTCTCCGGAGGCGCGGCAGCGGAGCCGGCGAGGGGAACACGGAGCGCAGTGCGCGGTGGGGTTTGTTAATCCTGCCAACAAGTCGGGACAGGTGCCGTGCCGTGGCATGCCGTGCCGTGGCATGTGGTGCCGTGTCGTGGCATGTCGCGCTGTGTCGCGGCTTGCGGCGCGGGCGCGGGCGGGGGAGCGGGGCGGGCGCGCATTAGCGGGGTGCGGGGGGGCGGCGGGGGCGGCATTCAGCTGCGCCCGGAGTGGTGTGTCACTCGCGTGAGAGCCTGTGATCAGCGCCGTAAGTCGCCTTTCAGGAGGTGTCCCCGCATGCTTTAGTATGCATGTCACCGCCCGGGTTTCTTAAGCCTGGGGCACTAGCAGGCGAGGAGGAAAAAAAGGGGAAAAAAAAGTTCCAAATAGGATTTAGCATAAGCTTGAGGAGATTTGGAAAGGTTTCAAAGATCAGGCTGTATCAAAGGCTTATGAAGCCCTCGTTAGCTGTAGAAATATAATAGCATGGCAGGCTATCCCATTCGAGGAACCAATGTCTGTATTATTTCACTATGACAGGCTAAAGGGAGAGAAAGTTGAACAGTTTCCACAGAGGAGTTGGACTAAGTTGAATATAATGAGCAAACGCCACATGTATCCATTATGTCCCTCTATTCATTCCCAATCACTGCCATAACTCTTTGACTAAACGATGATGAGCGCTGAATTACACACAATGCCCTGCTCATATTAAAATACATTTAAGACCTATCCCTCCTGGTGCCCTGTTACGCCTATTCACAGGATTTTCTTTTTGTCCTAATAGGGCCTCTCTGGGAAGCAACACCAGTCTCGTTCCAGAAGAACAAAATAACAGCATGAGGCTGAAACCTGGCACGAACCGGGGGGAACGAAACCATCTGCCCCGCAAGGCACCGAGGCCCTGCGCGGAGCCCGCTGCAACCTCCCAGCCCCGCAGTGCCTCAGCAGCCGTGGGGAGGGCGGCTGCCTGATGGGAGGAAGATGGGGGTCCTGAGGGGCAACCGCTTCTCCGGGAAACCTCATGCCTTTCCTTTCCCTTTTCCCTTTTCCCTTTTCCCTTTTCCCTTTTCCCTTTTTTTTTCCCTCTCCCTCTCCCTCTCCCTTCTCCCTCTCCTCTCCGGAAACCGGAGAGATGAATTTTAAAGGAAGAGGGTGACAAACAGAATGCGGTCCGGTCAAACCCCGCTCCGCTCTCCTTCTAAAACCTGGGATACGAGCGCTGGCTCGGCGCACGGAGCGCTGTAGCATCCCGGGGGCTCCATCCCGGGCTGCGTGCGGGGCTGCGCGGGGCGGCACGCGAGCGGGGGGCGGCGGGCTGCCCGCAGCTCCGGCTTATGGAAATGGGATTTAAATCGCGCCTCGGCCCTGGCTGCGGGGGCGCGGGGAGGGGGGCACGCTCCGCCGCCGACAAAAGCTCCCAGAACACGCCGCTTCCATACGAACGAACCTCCGCGGAGCTCTTTTCTCCTGCCCGCGGGAGCTCCGCAGGCGGTCGCCCGGCGGGGCGAGGAGCGTTCGGGCCGGGCCGCCCAGAGCCGAGCCGAGGTCCGCACCACGCAGAGGTCCGAGGTGTAGAGATTGGGACCGGGCTGCCTGGGAACGGGGCCGCTGGTCGGGAGCGGGCAGTGGGCAGCGGGGCGGCCCCTCGTGTGTAACAGGATTATCTTTGCCATTTCAAGTTCCATACAGCATGTAATTTATTTTTAATTAGGATTAGATCGAGCAGAGAAGGAGACCAGACCTTTCCCCCACCTCCCCCTCTCCGCAAAGGCATGGCTATTCCACGAGGAGCTCTTATTCTTTACAAAAAAAGCCAATCAATCGATAAACCAGGACCTGTGTTCACCTCCCACGCACTTTGCAGGAGAAAAGGGTGAAAAGGGCTGTATTTTCAATGTGTGCTCAAGTATCTGAATCAGAAGGGAAGGCTTGGAGATCTTTCCATTTTCCCATCCACCCGGTCCTGCTCTCACATGCTTTCTATCCAAACCCATTTTTAAGACGGACACAGTGGGATCCTGCTCCTCATGCCCCTCCCCCCATCTTTTTTTTTTTTTTTTTTTTTTTTTTTTGTGGTATGTGTGTTTTGTTTTAGAGTTCAAATGCACTTTCTGCCTGCTTGGGTTATTCTTTTTCCATCGTGACTTTGATTTTAAAAAAACCCCAACGTATCAGTCTCTCCGCCTTCTCCCCAGTAGAGCCCACCACAGAAATGTTCTGAAAGGCTAGTGAAGAATCCTGTTTTACAGCTCAAAATAAACATACGGATCAGCTGCATTAAAAGCACGTCTTTGAAATATTGTGGTTAAACAGCCCAGATTGGTTGATTGCTCCATGCGGGGACATATGTTCTTGCAAACTGTGTGTATTGTTACTAATGGGGATTCTCACACCACAGCCTTTCCTTTGAATCTGAGGCACTGGTGGTTTCTCTGGAGCTGTTGCAAGGTTGTTTTAATAATTTACCAGCTCTCTTGCACTTAGTGTTGTTGCAGAGACTCAGAGCGTGCAAAGAAGGAGGTGTTTTGCGGTGTCCAGAGGTCTGATCTCTGCTGCCAAGCTCCTTTCTGTACCTCTTTAGACGCAGAAATCAAAGCTGCTCCGAGAGCTGGGTGCCAGGCAAAGAAAAAAAGCAAGGTTTCCCCACGCACCTCTGTGAACCTGGGTTCTTGAGCAATGTGTTGCTCCCAAAGAGGGGGAGCACTCCTAGACCACCAGCCTGTTGCCAATATCAGTCAAGTGATTGCCAGCAAATCACTCCAGGTTTCTCTTTTTCAGCTTTAAACTAACTTATTTTTTCTCCCGATTCAGTCCTTAGAAATAAAGTTTGTGGGTGCTTTTCCCTCTCACCAGGTAGCTATTACCTAACAATGGGTGGCAAAACCCCAGGATCTCATCTTGTTCTTCACTCCTCCAGCTGAGCAATGACACTTAACTGCTTTTTCCCATCACTTACAGCACAGTAGGTTCACATATGTCTCAAGGTGTCAAGTGTTCCCAGTGCAGCAGGGTAAGACTTCCCTCCTCTCAACAGGTGCCTGGGATCCTGCCCAGGGATCTCTGTTCATGGAGATAAGCTAGAAGGTTTTATGTTTTAGAGGTGTGAGAGAAGGTTAGGCTCCCATTAATTCCTTTCCAATATCTCAGGACCATATGTACCTTGAGGGAGTGTGCAGCTTCATGCAAGCTGCAGTGTGCTTCCCTGTTCCCAGGAGAGCATAAGATCGTAAGATCGTAGGATCACACTTTCACTTGGCTATTGGAAGTGCCCCTCTCTGGCCCTCTCAACATAGGCTGTATGGTGAGTGCATGCCCTGGGGGTGGTGGGGTGGGATCCCCTTGTGGCACAAGCCCTAGGGTGGTATGACTGCCTCTCAGGAGAAGTCAGTCTACCTGGGCATAGTTTCCAGCTGGTCCAGCTCATCCACATGCCAGAGGGTCTATTTGACCCGCTCTCCAGACATGAAGTTGAGGTGCAACATGTTCCCCCCATCCCTTGTCTCTTAGCCTGCAGTGGTGGCATGGTCCTCCCTCCCTGGAAACTCATCTCCATCCTCAGGCCCTGCCTCTTTCTTCTTGGGCATCCCCACAGCTTGGCTGCCTTGGAGTGATCTACAAAAACAAAGGAATTCCTTCTGCTTCAGGGCCTAAACAATCCCCCCTGTTTAATCATTTCTGCTGAAACTAAGGAAGTGTGGGTTAACCTGTCAAGCTCCACAAGCCTGGGCTGACCAAAACCCCTGGAAAACAAAAGAGTGGAACGAAGCGGAGAAAGGTTTTGTTGCTCTCTGACTGTTTGTGTTGGAGGGTAGCATGCGGCATTGTGCTTCTGTCTCCGGCCATGCGGGCTATAGAAGACACGGCTCCAAACCTTCCCGTGAACTACGGGTTGGTACCAGGGTTATAAATCATTCTGATCATTTGTTTATTTGCTTCAAATGCTTCCCTGCCTGCATCTCCCCTCTGTGAAATGTGGGTTAGAAGAAGGAGTTTGTTTTGCAGAAGAAAGAAATTGTGTGCCTGTACCCCCCCCGCCCCGGCAAACAGTTTTGATTCCACAGGGAATTTATTTTTTAATTGGATTAATTTCTAGCTTCTCCCAGAGTAGCAGCTGGGGTCTTTGATTCAAGAGGTTAAAACAAAGGGACATGAAACAAAAGACCAGTTTTCTGCATTCCCCACACAGCGTGGGCCTCGTGGGCCTCGTGTGAGTTGCCTGGAGGTATCGTTGGGGCAGTGCATTCCTAAAGCTCTCCCCATGTCGTCCTCAGCCAGAGTCTACTGCAGGTTTTTTGGGGGTGTTTCCTGCTTTGTCTTGCCTGCAAGGTATCTGAATGAGGTTTTGCTTCCTAACCCAGCTTATGCTCCCACATAACCTTACTCCTTGGTGTCCCTTTCCTTTCCCGCTCTTCCACCCACTCTCCCACCACCCGCCCCTTCTCCAGCTCTCTTTACCCTCTATGTTTTCTGCCCCAGAGGAGACAGATGAGGCTTTTAAGATGTTAAACCAGGAGGCAGGTTTTCATGTTCAGTTCTCCTCTCTTATCTGGAGCAAGGCTCAGCCCCACCAAGGTCTGGGATATTTAGGTATTCAATTGTCTTTGAATGCTGTGGAAATTGGACATATTTTTGCTTGACTGAAGGCTTGAGGCTATCTCAGGTTCAACCCCTCATGTCTACAGACAGGGTGCATTGGACAGGTGACAGCCCAAATCCTGCTGTTTGCCCAGCATGAGGGCTGTTAGGAGATCAGAGATGCCCTTAGAAATAACTACCTTTATTATGCCCGTCCCTTCTGGCTATTTTGCCTTGGTGCCTTTGGTTTTAGGGAGTAGAGGTAGCAGAGTAGTTACTCATGTCTGTCCCAAATCTGGACCTCTAGAAGAAGTGCTTACCTTCTCCATACCTTGAGGTCTGATCAGATCAGATCATTGGGATATTAAAGTGGGGAGTTGCACAGCTTCTCTCCCTGGCTGTTGTGAATTGGTGTTCCTGCTCCATGGCTGCTGCTACATGCCTGGCTGGGATGTCTTTCATAGCACTTTGAAGGTGTCCGGACTGATATATTTGGCTTTCCTCCAGCAGCTCCTTGTTTCCTCCTGGGTCTCATTCACACTCTCCTCCTTGAAGGACTGTTTGGAATTTTAGACTCTTACAAATGATGAATGGGTGGAAGAAATACACCTCTTAGCTCCCAGAAAGATGTACAGTCCTCTGCGAATACTTATGTGTGGTGGTTGTGATGGGCTCCACTGATTTCTCTGAGAAAGAGCTCTCTGGCTATTTGGTGTGCAAAGTCCCTTTCTGCATGTCCTTCTGCTGCCCCTGCCCAGCCAGTGTCACCCAGCCAGTGCCACACTAAACAAGTATGGTCCGGTCACTCTTTGGGCTCTGCCGCCTTCCTGCAGCTTCAGAAGCCCTTCCCAGTAAGATCATATCCTTATACAAGCACAAGGATAGTTACATACATGCCAATATATTTTTATTATGCCCATAGAAACAGCCTTCCCATTTCTCTGCTGTCTGTATGTTTTCAGTATTACCCTGCACATGTGATTTCTCACCCCCTCCACTGATCCATCTGTGGTATAGGAGGGGACATTGGGAAGCAATCCTCTCTGAGGTCCTGGAAACTGAGAAGTTGCATTAGCATGATGCCATGCTGGAGCTAATTAGCCCAATATCGCAGCGGGGTTAATGGGCTTGGGCACAGTGCCACAGCTTCTGATTCCCAGGCCGCGGGGGCCGGCAGGTTCTAGCCCTGCTCTGCTCCTGGCTGTTTCCCGGAGGATTACAGGGAGAGGCAGCATGGGGCAAGAACGCGACAGAGAATCAGGGACTCAGACATGTGCCCTGAGTCCCTTCCTCCATCTCTCCTCTCCTTCTCCCCCCCGCTTCCCCCCTTGTCCTCCATCTTAATCGCGCCTCAGCTTGCAAAGTCAGAGCCCCCAGCTGTGAAGGACTAAGTCTCTTCTTCTCCCAAGCTCCTGAGCGGCAGCAGGCTGTGAGCAAGAGTGTGCCTCGTGTCACTTCTGTTGAAGAGGCTGTGAGAGCAGGAGAAGAGCTCAGACGCCGGCGGCTGCCGCACTTGGCCGCCTGCCAGGGCAGGAGCACACTCTGCGAGCATCCTCCCTCAGCCGGCCGCTTCCAGAGCTGGGAGTCTGCCCAGCACCGGGTTTTATTTCGGCATAGTTGGGAGCACCCCGCAGCTGAAGGATGTGGGGGGAGTGGTGGTGATCTCCATCAGGCTGACCTCCTTCAACCTGGATTTGGGATCGTCTCCCTTTCCAGTGTGCAGGGGAGCTCAGCGTTAAACGTCCCTCTCTGCCCCCACCCTTAATGTGCTGGGTGACGGATTTTATCTTCGATATCTGCCAGGGTGTTGCTGCTTGACATGCAGCCAGCTCCAGGCTGAGCAGGGCAGGAAAACAGCACAAAACTGTACAGAGGAGGATGGAGAGCAAACACATCCCATTGCAAGAGAGATGGAAAGGCTTTAGATATTCCTACTGAGTTGATGAGAAGCAAACTTTTCAAAAGCTTGGCAAATCTCATTCTTAAATCATTTGGGTGCTCTTGAGTATTTCATCCAGGATTTTTGCTTTAAGGTTTTCTGCTACTGCATTCTGCTGCATTTCATGAGTTTGGGGTGTTGCTCAGGATTAGATCACACTGCTTTTCAAGACCACTGGTAGACCATTTTTTTTTACCATATCTGCCATTCTTTGACCTCTGCAGCACCTCCAGACCAATGAAATGTTCCTGTACTCACTGTTCGTCTTTCGTGCATGGCATTTGCTCATTCTCCACACATGCTTCACCGAAGGGGTCTGGCTGAGGAGGCAGAATGTTGGTCTGGGGTGATGTGACCTGGAACTGGAGCTGGTGACAGACTGGAGAGGAGTAGAGCTGTTTCTGTGGCTGAAGGATGCATGTGTACCACAGCCCTGAAAGGCATGTTTGCCCATCTTTGGGAGTTAGTCAGTCAGTCCCCAAATGTCACCTGTCCCTCCTGTACCTGTAAATGTGCATCACAGCAGGACAAGGAGGCAATTTGGAAACCACTGCAGTCTCTATGGCTACATCTAAAACACTGAATAAAATGCTCCATGCATTGGCTCCGCTTAGTTTAGTTCTGCAAACACATTCTATGAAGATATAGCCCTTTTACAATTTGTGGGGAATTACCTGTTTGCCTTCTCAAGTTTAGCCATTTGGTGCCTTCACTTATTTAAATAATTTTAAAAAGAGGCACACATTGGTATCCTGTGTCTGTGGTTTTTGCATCTGGAAATACAGACACCATCACATATTTCACACGTGATACCCTGGGAAAAAAAAGGAATCTGCCCCCAAAGTCTGCAGAATTCTGTTCTGAAAAGTTAAATAAATTGTTATCGCTTCTTAAGTGCCATAATAAATGTATGGAATGATCTCACATAAAAGCTGGAGGCTTAGAGAGTAGGTGCTAAAGAAATGCATCAAATTAGACCAAAAAAGAGGCATAAAATCTATGTTATCCCAAAAGATAAAGGCTACCGGCTTAAGCGACTTTTCTGTTTGCTGCTGTGCTAAACATCAAATTCATTTTTCTGCCTAAAAGAATTTGCATCTCTGCAGTGAGCAGATCTGAAGGCTTTGTTTTTCCAGAGAGGTGGGGGAAAAGTAGGAAATGATGAAACCAGACACGGTTTGTAAGCGAAGGGTCACAGATGGGTGAAGCCTTGCTGACGTTAAAACTAACAAACAAGCAGTTGGAGATGCTCTTGGAGCATCCTGAACATTTAGAACTGAAGAGGTTTGAGTTTGTCTCAGCAACATTATGTATGTATATGCATGTGTTATATATTATAATGAATATGATAATTACAGGAGATAATTTATAATATATGTGTATTATATACGAGTGCCTCCTCAGAAGGCTAAAACAATGCCATGAGAGTGTAAAGAAATGTGAAATATAATTACTGTAGCTGTGTAAGTGAAGTAATGAGGAGCTTGAGAGTGTGACTGATATGCAATTAGATACTAAACTAATGAGCAAGCTGTCTACAGTCCATCAAAAGAGTGAGGGAGGCTTGTGCAAGACACCCCTAGCATTGCAAAGAGGATGATATACCACATCCAAATGCAGCTCACTAATGACTGGAGATTGTGTGCTCTGCTCAGGGAAAAACCATTAAGCAGCCAAAAAACCTGTGGCAGACCTGCAGGGGATAAGGACAGTAAAAAGTACAATATATATAGAACTGCAAGCTGTAGCTTGGATTGAAGGTTCTGGATTAGTGACTCCCCAGAATTTGGTTTGCTGTGCTGTCTTACCCCAGATAAAACAGTCATGGTGAGAAATTTGTGTCAGGTTGGGTTGTGTGGATGGCAATGTATGTCTTGCCTTGGGAGAGCCAGGCTGGGAAGGGGCAGCAGAGAGCCAGGCAAAGGAAGTGGAGGCAAAGACAGCAGGCACTCTTGGGGAAAGGCACTCAGAGCTCACTGTGTCCTGTTATAACAATACTTACACTGGATAGATGTCTGTCTACAGGAGCTTATTCTTCAGCAGGTATTAATTGTTGTAAGCTGAAATTTTCCATCCTGGTGTTGACTTCAGGCTGTTAGTTCTTTCTAAGAGAAAGTTTCAGCTGAAGCAGGTTAGTTATCTCCAAAATGGAAACTAGGGTAAATTTATCCCTGGCTTTTTTTATGGTTGTTTTGCCTGTGGGATAAATATCCAGGCTCTCTTTTTTTTTTTTTTTTCTTTTTTTTCTTTTTTCTTCTATTTTTTTTTTTTTTACTTTTTTTCCCCTAAATCATGGATTTCTCATGGTTTCATTTGAGGACTTGACATTTTGCAAGAAGATGCAGGCAGGTAACTTGTGCCATTTTGGTAAGCGTTCAACCAAACTGGACTACACGTTTTAAATGGTGCAGCCTGTAGGCGTTAAATAGAGTAGAGATAAAGCAGGTAAAAGTCCTCTCTTTTTTCCTGGTCTGCCACAAACTTGAATTGGTATTCTGGCTACTTGAGAGACAGAGCCAACTATTTGTCTGGTATCAGGAAAGAACCATCAAAACCCTCTCGCTAAACATCCCTAATGCTCTTGATTTCTAGAACGCTTGGCCACGATAGCCCAATGCTGGTCTTGGCTTGGTGCTTCCTCAAGCAGGACACGGTCTGTGCAATGGACCTAAGGTTTGCAACTCTGGGGACAACTGCAGGAGAGCTGGTGGTGAAGTTATGCTTTTCCAGGATCTGTACCTTAAAGTCCAGGGAGATGTGAATAAAGCATCATGGATTTTGCAATGTCAGGCCCTACAGAGTGAAAGGAAAGCTAGCCTTGAGTGTTTCAGCTTAGGTGTGCAAAATTAGCAGATATTAATCTACTAACTTGCAGCTCTGTGTCTCAGCTCACCAGCTGTAATGCGGAGTTAATGATACACCTTCCTTCCACAGGTTCATTATGGAAATAAGATAATTAACATCTGTGAATCACTCTAATTTGAGAGCAGGGAAGGCCAAAGAAAAGTCTATGAGTAAATTATTGCTTCCATCCTGAGCAGGGCTTGAATGATGTGACAAAATTATGACCAAGGAGCAAGGATCCAGAATATGCCACTGAAGCTCTTGGGTCTGCAGAGCAGAGTAGGAGAATGGTGGAGAAGTGACACTTCTCTGGGCAAATAAGGATTGCATCACATTATGTCTGGTGCTGCAAAGACCACCTTAGGCCCCATATTTCCTAGTTCAAGTGCCTGACTTTGCAGTCTTACCAATGTACTTCCAGAGCAGTTCTCTTGGGTGTCATAGCCATGGAAATATACAGGTCTGTGGAGGGAAAACCCTGTCCTGTTTGCCCTGTAATAACACAAGCTGGTATGATGGAGGTTTAGATCAGTAATTGCTTATTAAGCTACAAACTTTGGCTGCCCAGGTGGTGACTTCTTTTGTTACTGTCCTCCAGATACACAGTGACCTTCTTGGTCTCCTTTTCCCTGCAGCTGTAAACCTTCTTTGCTCTTCCCGCCTTCAGGAAGAAACCTCTGCATGGGACTTTCTTGTTTTGCTGCCTGGGGAATGTGGTTTTAGAGAATAAAGAGAGTAAAGCTTTATTTGGAGGCTGCAGCTTTTTGAGGAAGAAAAGAGGCTTCTAAGGTGGTCAAAGGCTGAAGACCCAGGTGAGCCTTAAAGCAGAGCTGTGCAGAACTCATTTTGGGCAGCCAAAAGTGATGCACAGGCACAGTTTGGTTAAGGTGTGCTTTGTGTGTTTGAAGGTTCAGATCTTGGGCTCTGTGTTCTTGGGCAAGACATCTCCTTGTGTTGCCCTTAAAATAGCACTCCACAGAGGGCAGTGTGTTCAGCCTGTAGCTAGGTCCTTTTGAAATCCTGAAATGAAACAAATTAAAGCTATTGATTTAATTTTTCTAAAACCCTTCCAGACACCTAAATCTCAGTGAAGTCTTTATGGATGGGAATTTCCTTCAGACTGACTTTTTTTGAGAAGAAGTGGGCGGGGAAAGGGAGCCGTGGGGAGGAAGCTGGGAGCTAGAGGTCTGCTCCTTGGGATGTAAGCAGCATGTCAGCAGCATGTCAGATACAAATGGCAGGGATGCAGACAGGTAGGGCTCTCTGTATAGAGAGGACGTAGCAGGGAGATGGGGTGATGGGGAAATTTGGGCTGCGAGCAAAGGTGGGAGAGGGAGGACCAGGTGGGGGGGGCTGGGTGGTAAAGGGACTCGATGGGACTGTTTGAAAGGGGGGAAATACGGGTATACGCTGGAGAGGGAGGAAAGGGAGCTGTGAGATGGCAGATCTGTGGTGCAGGATTGGGAAATGTTATGGGGTTTGGGGAAGTCTGGGGAGCTGAGGTCTTGGTGGAGAAAGTGATGGGAGAGATATGGTGAGAATGCTGGCTTTGGGGACAGCAGATGGAGTGGGAGAGGCTAGGAGCTGTGGTCTGGAAGTAGCTGGGGAATTTGAGCTCTGAGATGGTTTAAGAGGTCTACCCGTACATGGTTTATGTATGGGTCTACTCATATACAAATGTTGGGTATAGAACTTTCTGGGAAGCTGAAGAATTTGGACTGGGAAGGGCTGAGGAAAATCCCTTGCTTTTGGGGAGCAGCAAGAGCATGTGTAGGGCTGAGTTTCTGAAAGATGGGGGATTTTAGGAGTGCCACCAATAGGCATCATCCTATCCTGGGGTGCAGGCAAAGACCTGATCTGATTTTTGGTCCCAAAAGGCTATCACATGTCTCCTTGCTGTCATAAATATGATAATCCTAAGCATGGTGGAAACTTCATCCACGCATGCATCAGGCAGCTGGACTCTCATGTTAGACATATCCCCTGCACAAACCAGCTGCCATTAAGTGGGGAACAGACTGGTCTGGATGTGTTCATCCCTTGAGCAAGTCACCAGGTGATTCTATTAATATAATAAATTCTCACCTTCCCCCTCTGCTCCCTCTTCTGTGGCTTGTCCCACTTTCTTTCCACCTCCTGTTGAGACAGTGCATTCCTGTCTTTCCAGTCACTCTGCAACATGTCTGGCTTGCTCTCAGAGAGTAATCCTGGAAAAAACAGTAGGTATCCTTATAAACAGATGTGTATTGCAACACAAAGCATTTCACAGAGAGTGCTCCCATGCTGCAGAATGTGTTGTTTAGGGGCATGGTGTCAGGGCATGGGGGATAGTTGTAGGGTGGCTCTCAAAATGCATTTGGAGCTGCACACAGGCACGCTCAAACTGTGCATAGCACAGCATGTTGGCTGCCATCCTGTGCTGAAGCACCGTGTCCGACCTAAGGATGTTGGCAATGTAAGCTGTCCTCGTCGCCTGTCTATTTCAATTTACAAATTTCACCTGAAATCCCTTTCTAATCATAAACAGATCAGAAATTACTTATTACAGAGTGCCATAGGTGTAGATGGTGCTTTATGAACATATGAGGAGACAGATTGCTGCCCTGAAGAACTCACAATTGGATTTAGACAAATACAATAAGAAAGGAAAAAACTATCGGGGTTGAAACTTTAAGCAGACAAATAAATGCCTGTATACAATTGCATTAGTTGCAGTCCATGGAAATATTCTCCTTTTTTTGATTCAAGTGTTCAGCTGTGTCACATCTACTGCTGAAGATGACAGACTGCTAGTTCTTTAGGTAGAAAATGCTTATATTTTAATGCTTGTTATGTCAAGATTTATTAAATAAATTCAAATGTAAAAATCAACTGAAAGGACAAACTTATGTTTAAGCATGACCTGCAGCATCTAAAATGGAGACACTGACCAGACTAGTAGAAGCAAGGTCAGATTTTGTTTAGTTCAGATAATTTATGCTCAAATTGTAATGCTGATGTAATTTATGTTGCATTTAGTGCTTTGTTTCCTATGAAATTTGACTATGCAACAGTGTGATATGAGTAATATTTTAAGACACAATTTTTATAGATGAGGCTTGTAGCTAATATTCACAGAGTTTTTACTGGTCTTTTTTGTGAAAGGAAGAAAAGGAGGAAGAGGGAAAGAAGGAAGTAAAAAGCACAGGGCAATAGCTGCATAGGATTTCATCCTTTAAACTAGGGATAATATTTTGCTTATTTTAATTTGTTTGGTGTGTTTTCCTGGAAGAAAAAAAAAAAAAAGGTAAATATATTTTGAAAAGCATGGACTGACTAATGTAGCTCTAATCTGCAGAGCAGCTTTGAGTAGCCTTCCTGTCCTCTGGTCCATGCCTCATTTTTCAGGCTTTTTGTTTATCCCTCAGTGAAGAAGTCCAGCCCTTGTGCTACAAATCAGCTGGAAAAGATCCTGGTCATGTGCTGTGAAAAAGTGCCACTGAAGTACACCCCGTACGGCAAAAGGAATGGTCCGGAAAGGCAGCATGTAGATTTATAAAGTATGACAGCAGAAACAAGAGGTGTTGGTTATTTTTTATGGGCAGGCATTTAAAAAAAAAAAAAAAAAAAAAGCGCCTTTATTTATCAAATCTGAGATAACACTTGTATAATGGGTTTCTTGAATTCAAGGTGAGTCAAAGGAAAATTGTGTCCAGGAGGACAGAGATGCTTAGGCAGTACCACTATGGCATGGCCACATGACATACCCAGCGGCAGGGACAGGGCTGTGAGTACAGCTGCCTGCAGACTCTGCCAAGGAGCCAGATGATGCTGGAAGAATATCTTTCACAGCTCTGGATCTGGATATTCTTGGCTTGTTCTCTGGCTGTGGGAGCTGGAGCTCATTGCTGGGCAGATAAACAGAGAGACTAATAAAGAAGATGAGGAGCTGTTGATCGTTCGAGCAAATCGGAGATGAGCTGTTAAGCAGAGGAGTGTGTGAAAAATCACCTGGTGGCTGACACTTGGTCCAGGATGAAAGTGCCTCGGAATAAAACTCTCCTCTCCCCCCCAAGCAGTCCCTCTCCCCAAATGATTAAATCCTGTGCATAATTACAAAAGTGTAAAAAGCTCTACCTCTTTCATACACTGATTTTTTTTTTTTTCTAATTCCCATAATTGGCAAGCGGGTGTTCATGGGGGAAAAAAGGGGAGAAAGCTTTGATTTTTTTTTTTTTTTTTGCCAAGCTGAAAACGTGCAAGCCCTGTGTGGGTTAGGTCCTTTAGATATTTAAAAAGATTGAAGCAACTTCAAAGGAGACGTTCTGTTCTATCAGGTTAAGTATATTTTAATATTAGAGAGTCTTTTTTTTCAAGAACAGAGATCTGTTCTCTTGAGGAAATAAAACATTCTGAAAGATTTTATCCAGAATGGTTTTTCATTGTTTTTAAAGAGACAACACAGGATTTCAAGCATGCTGAAGCTGGTAAATGTCCCAGTTTCTGCTTATCGGTGTTGACTGCTCTGTGTTATCAGGTTGATTGTTGATAGTTATGTAAATCAAATTTTTTTATCAACAGACTGCTGGGGTTTTATTTTGAAACAAGAAGGGAGAAGCATTTGGCAATAATGTTTTTATTTACCTGTTATGAAAGCCAGGATTTTATGTCTGAACAGGGTGCAGAGTGCCAGCCCTTCAGTTCAGAGACACAAGGGAGTTTTCCTAAGGAGGATTTCCTGCATATGGCCAGGAATATGACAAATTACCAGAAGGCAGAACTATTCTATCTCCAATGCAGGTGTCAGGTTTGAGCTACCTCTCTTGCCCTGCCTGATCGACTAAGAGCATTTCTCATGAGCAGTATACTTTAAAAACAAACATGAAACATGTGCTGGATAAATGGGAAGATAAAGATTTAATAGAAAAAGGATGAAAAGTCTTTTCAGGAGGGTCACTGCGACAGCTTGAAGTAGTGGTGCGTAGTGTAAGACATTTTGAGTTCATATGGGGATGGAGCTGCAGAGGTTCAGGGCAAAAGCAATGCAATGTGTGGGCCACATGGTCCCACAGCTGCTGATCCTCATGGAACTGCCCTTCCAGGCCCACTGGCAAGAGGTGGTGCGTGTGGCAAAGGTCTCCAGATCCTGAGGGACATGGCACCAATGGGAATGTGTGACTCTGAAGAGCAGGTGGCATCTGCTGTGGCAGATTCAGGCTGTGATACAGATAATTTGATATGTTTTTTTTTTTTTTTCAGGAGAGGAAAAGGTATATGCCATATTTCTATCTCTTCCTGTCAACCCTGTCTTTGGCAGCAAAGCCTCTGTGTGGGTTTCATAGCCAGCTGGTTTAACATCTGGGCAAGAAGTCTGCAGGGAAGTGACTGCCTCTTACCCTCTTTTCTCTCTTTTTATTGTAATCCAGATAATGAAAGCAACGAGTGGCTGATCTGCCCCTTGTGAACCCTGAGGAGATCCAGCTGCCAGTTTCTGAACATTCTTGTTATTTTAGATTAACCTCCTGGCCTGTGTGCCTTTTGGGGGGTTGACACCAGAAATAAGGCAGTGAGACAGTTCAGAGCTTGAGCAGGGTTGTTTCTTCCCTTCTGGTTCAGACTCCACATAGTATAGCTGGGATGCTTCAGTCTGGGAATAGTCTGGAGAAAGGCTCCTTGCCATGTTCTCCCAGTGTTCAGAGCCAGGGACCAGAGGCGTGTGGCAGAGGACAGTCCCACAGGTTTTCCTCTGTCCCATCCATCATGGATGGTAGGGTGGGGAGGAGGCTCTGTGTTTGGTGAAGGTGCTCCTGAAAATGGCTATCCAGGGGACATGGGATGGTGGAAGGGATGACTGTTCTCCGACTGGATGCCCTCCCTCAGTCTGTGGGAGGGCAAGCTGACCTGGGACATTCTCCTGCTGGGATCAACCCAGCCAGAGGACAGAGTATCCTGTCTTGTTAGATCCTGTCATTACTAACAGTGGTTAAACATGTGTTTTCATGCATAAGGTAGTGCATCTGTCCTCAGTTATCCAGACTCCTGTAGCTGAAATAAGGTCATGTCTCCAATGCGTATCAGTCACTCTGAAAATTCCCTCTGTATTTGATGCCTCCTTGTCCTTCAGATCATTGTCAGGCTGGATTTTAGTTTTACTACTGGGGTAATTTTAGGCTAGAGTGGTCCTGAATGAAATCTTGATGAGGCAAAGTAAAGAAGGAAAAAAAATAGAAATCTCAGAGCTTCTGCAGTGCTCATGTGTGCCTTATGATCTCTGCATGAAGTCTTAATGGTGTGCAGCAATGAGCAGAGTACATATGCTCGATAAAACAGATGCTAGACATGTTTCCTTAAATAGATCTTTTGCTAATTCAGCTCAGCTTTGGCTCTCTGCTTGCCCTGGGTGTCCAGTCTGTAATTCCCCTGATAAAGGACTTGCTGGGGATGCTATAGCTTGGCACAGAACTGTGACCAGGGAATTAGCTGCCCTGGTAGACTATCCATAAGTAAGTGACTTAGATAGCCTCAAGCCACAGTTTTCATCTAAAGGGATTTAATCGGTTTCATTCATAAACTGTATCAATGCAGCAAAGGAAAGTTAACATTTCAATGGCAAAACTGTCTCTTTTTGCTGCTTACTTCTTAGCAGGGACATCCAGGTAGTAGCAAATTTACCCCATTCTTTCCTGGATATCAGGTCATCCCACAGAAGGTGTATTGGAAAATCTGGTGCTGCAGACACTGAGTTAGCTGCACAAAAATTTATGGCTCATTCCGTTCTTGAAGTGGTCTGATATATAAAATATGCAAAATGATTTAAAAAGTCAGATAAATAACAGCATGTGTGCTCTCATTATTCATCCTCATGTTTAATTTAGAAACATCCTTCATTTTTGTAATGAATGTGACACTGAATGCTACAGAATTTCCAGCCCAGGGCACTGCAGTACCCAAAAACCAGTGGCAAAATCTGGAAGAAGTGCTCCAACCCCACGTGGCTGGTCTGTTGTTCATCTTTCACTTGCCAGGCTGAAGCTCTCAAACATGGCTATGGGCTTGGCTTCTCAGTGGAATTTCCATGGCTGACCAGACTTGTGAGCTGGGAATGCGTGGCTAAGGGCTGCAGAGTTTGAAACCTTTGTGGCTTGCAGCCCCAAAATGCCCACCTGGCTGCAGTAAAGAAGCAGGTCTCATCTCAGTGACCTTTTCAAATAACAATTTTTATTTTTCTTAAAGGATGGAACAAGTCTCCTTATTTTTCTGCAAGAGACATCTGGAACGTGACAAAGGGTCTGTCTCTTGCATGGTGGCTTCCTGGTTATGACTATTATCCAAGTTATAGACCCAGGTCTGTTCTATGCTCTTCTGGAGAGGGTTTCAATCTGTAGGTCACAACTATCAGGTGATGGGTTTATGAAGTGGGGAGAAACACTGCAGGGAAAAAAAAATCCCTTAGACACTATTCCACAGAGAAGGGATGGAAGAGGGTACAGGAATTTTGAGATACAAGACAACTGTGTGAACCTCTGTGAAAGCCCCTTTAAGCTATTCTATAGATGAAGGGTACCACTCTTAGCATCTCCTTTTCAAGATGCTTTTAAAAGTAGAATGCCTCAGGGTGCATTGCTTGAGCACTGGTACCATGTGAGTGTTAGGTGTGCTTTGACAGTAAGCCTTGGAGAGGGCTGCCCAGGGAACTTAATTTGTTGTGTATTTTGCCTGCATCTTGTTAGTCTATATGGCTGAGCTCCCTACACCTGAGGCAGATCTAGGTTTGCCAGGAACCAGAACTCCAATTTTTTAGAATGTTTTCCATTGGAAGGTGAATGTTTTCAGCTGGAAAGAGAATGACTGCTGAATTTAGGTATTTCCAAGGCTAAATAGCTTTTGAATGGGGCACCAAAACGCCTAATAAAATTACCCCTACACCAGTGGACTTCTCTTATTAGTCCTTATGTAAATATTGCTGGTACAAGCAGAGGGACTCATTAAACACAACACTTTTGCAGCCTAACATGGGCTACAACACCAGACTTCAAAAGGTCCAAGTTACCTTCAGCAGATTCTGTCGATCCTCATTCCCGTTATATCTCTTTAAAAAGTACAGCTGATGGTAAGCAAGCTTGTTATATAAATGCAAACAACGCTGGAGAATGAAAATGTGGATAGTTGAGGCCAGAACCTTGTGAAATCCTCTGTTGTGTCACCAAGCTGGTACATGACAAAGTATAGATGGATGAGGACAGCAAGAGACTAAAGCAGAAAAGTGCCTTTTCTGGGAGGTGAGCTGTCCCAGCAACAAAAATGCTGATCAGCCCAGTTATACCAGCTTGTTATCAATATGGAACTGTTTTCTTCAGGTAGAGTAGCAGGGATGGAAATAGTTATTTTCTGATGCAGCTGTATTCAGTTGAGATTTTCTGTTAACACAGCTATGAACCATATGCCTCTGTGAACATCACTGCAGCACCACAGCAAGAATCCCCTGAGTTGCTGGGCAGCATTTGTAGCATCATCTGAAGAGATAGTCAGCTCAGAGTAGCCTGGAGCATTAACTGGTTTCTCGTGGTTTTGTCTTGTGGTAAAACTGATAAGCAAGCAGTTAAGAAGATGCTATACTGGAATATCATTCCTGATTCTGATGGTGAAAATTTTACAAATGACCCACATATCACAAGATTTTATTTCTCATCTACAATGAAAGACTTAAGGAAATGGAGAGTGGTGTTTTGGTGTTGGATTTTTTTGGTCCCTTTTGAGGCTGTTTGGAGAGAAGTGAACCCTTTTTTTCAAATGATCTCCCAAGAGTTTAGTGTGCCTTTTGACCTTTGTCAGTAAAATAGACAGAAAGATTTGCAGAGGAAGAGAACAAGATCTTAATAGTGGGTGATGGAGTTGGAAGTCCCAATAGCAGACTGTTGAGGTGCATTAACTCCATTTATTACAGGAAGATTCTTCAGGAGAGGAGACTAAATAGGCAAACCTGGGAAAACGTATTAAAATAAATAATTGAAAAGACAACTTTTTAAGATAACTTAATGTATTCACAGACTTAGCGTTTCATGAAACAGAACAAAAAACAAAAAGATTTTCCCAAAAAGTGTGCTCCCAAAACAGTGCTGTGTGTGTATGTGTTATGATTTCATTTTTTTTCCCCAGCCTTTGAATTAATTAGCTACCATGTTGAATTCTAAGTGCAATAATTAAGCAAATTAATGCTGCAGTGAAGTTATTAATGAGGCAAAATATGCTAATATGCTTTCGATAAAGAACTCTCTTTTTCTCTCTTACCAAGAAACTGGAAAAGCTCTTTTATTGCAGGCCAAACACCTTATCTGGAGTTCTTAGAGAGAGGGTTCTCAGTCACATGTTGGTGAGCAATTGCTTAAAGCAGGAGTTAATATCTGCATTTTTAGACACCTGTAAAATCTTTTAGAAATGTTGCAGTGACAATGAAGTTATCAACCTGGTTTCTAGCAGCATCAGTAAGGAGGAAAGGAAAATGTTCTGTGACCTGTACATCCATTATGGAGGAGGATAATGCCTATTAAAGGGTTGCCATATTTATGAGGATATTTTAAATATTCAATTTATATGAAGCACTGAAAGCAATTATTACCAAGACATAATCAAAAATACATTTCTCTGTTCAGTGTGTCTGGTGACATTATGTTTTGGGATTGCAAAAAAATATTCTGCATTGAAACATGATGGTAATTATTTAGTTGTTTGGAAATATGTGCAAGTAACAATCATAACAATAATAACTAATAACTGGTTTCTGTAAACTTTGTCCAAGTGTTTGGAGATGAGCGTGTAATCTGTAAAGTTATTTAAAACATGACAATAAAAGATTGTTTCTTGAAATTCTCAAAGTATCCATCTATGAAGAAAAACAGTCATGTTATACCTTAGAGATCCCTTGTATGGCTCCTGTTTTCTCTATCTCTGCCTAACAATCACTTCTTGTAATCCCTAACAATCTAACAGACACTGCATTTTCCCCCACTGAGTTCTTGTTGATAAGCAGCTTCTATGACTTTTAGGTATAGCTTCTCTGGGAAAACCTTTCAGCCTCTTTCTTTCACTCCTTTCCTCTCCCTTGCTGTACTTTATCCTTCTTGTTATTTGCATCAGTTTGGTCGGATTTCCAAGTGCTGAAGGGCTTCTAACTGGTTCAAAGAGGCCCTCGAGCCAAGCCAGGCAGCTGTGTTCATTAGTTTCTTGTTTTTGTGTTTCATCCTCTTTTTTAAATTTTATTTTTATGTTCAGCAATATACATGCCTTGGAGATTTTCTTATCAATCTCATGAAAAGATGTATTCTTGCTACCTCCTAGGATTTAATTTCCTTCCTTTAAACCTTCAGGATATTTTCCTATTCATTTGCTGACATGTCTTTTGTTTTCAAATATGCTGTTAGCAGGTCCTTTCTTGGTACCAACCTAACTCCTTGGACATATTTTAGTTATTTTGCAGCCAGTAAAGTGGTTCAGGTAACATTATCGACTATGTTTTAACTCTATGGCAAGAATAATCTCTCCTCTTGACATGCTTATTTCCTGGAAATGCTAATTTTAGAGCATTAAAGTGGTGAGAAGTAATTTCCCTAAATTTTCTCCCTGCAGGCAGGGAGACCAGTTTACTGGACAGTGGTTGAAGTTCTCTGTTTAAAAAAAAAAAAATTTAAGAGTTTTCTGCTGCTTTGATCTGTAACTGCAGCATCTACTTCCCTTTAACTTGTTCCAAGGCTAGCAGTTCATCCATATATTTATATCCTTACGGGCTGGATCTGTATCGGATGGGCTCTTAGATACTGTTTAGATCTCATCACTCAACATTTTTGCATCACTGTGGGTGCAGGTTTCATTTGATTACAGTGCAACCCATCCATGTGTTTACCCTCACCTGCCTTTTTGGTGTATGCTGACTCTGGCATTATGGATCTTCACTCTTCCTCTTGCCATTTCTGCAGTGCCCACTTCTGCAGCTCTAAAACTTCTTGCCAAGAGGTCCCCATGCCAGCTGGTGAGACTCCTGCATGCCAGAGTTACAGACTGAATGGTCTTGTACTCTGGACCATGAAAAACTGGTCAGCATTGAAGGCTGACATCCAGCCTCAGGGAATTAAGATAGACTGAGCACCAGTTTATACCACCCTATATTTGGGTGTCTAAACATCAGCTGTTGGTCTAAAAGCCACAGTAAATGAACAGTGGGTAATTTTAGTAAATTATCTTTCAGTGGGGTTTTAGAATATGATAAGGTAGTTGCTGGAATCTAAGTTAGAGGACATGGGAAGATGTCAAAAAGCAGGGCAAAGGATTTGATGACATCTAGCAGGTAAATTGACAGGACACTTCTCCTTTATGGTCTGGCTCTGAAAATACTATTTGTGCCTTTATCTGGTCTTGTGCAGGTGGCTTGAAAACAGTCAGAATAGAGTCTGGTGGAGGTTCTCAAAACATACAGCTCCTGCAGTTACAGGGAATGGTGTAGTTCCTAAAAGCCATGTATAAATGCAGGCACTTTCCACAGAGATTCACTTCAAGAAGAGCATCCAGCTACAGCATTTGGTTTTAGTGTGGTCATACCCTGGTTAAATTTGGACTGTTGCTATTTGTCTGTGTTCCAGAGTGCCTTGGAATCTTTGACATGGATCTGGACCTTGCTGTGCTCACACTGCACAACAGCAAAATGAAAAGGTCACCTCTGCAGTAAAGAGTTCACACTGTATGGAGCTGAAGTTTGCATATATCACCCTCTTCCCCCTGAAGACTCTCCCCTTGGTTAAACATGAGAGCTCTGATATCAAAGACTGAAGGTCTTTCAATTCAAAGGCCAGGATATTTTTCTATAGAGTAAACAGTGGCAGTGCCTAAAGAGGGTCTAAATGACTTAGGAGGAAATATGCCAAGAATGTCTGCAGCCCTTTGTATATTAGTGTGCTTCTCTGTATGATTTTCTTTGATCCAAAATGTGTTGCTGCCTCACTTATTGTGGAGGTTCTCACATGATTTCCTTAGTCAACAGCAGAACTCCATCAGGAATTCATTAGACAGTGTTTGTACAGATGTAAAGCTCCCTCTAAGTGATCATATTATTATTTATATTGGGCCTGATCCTGACCCCTAGTCACATAAATGTTTCCCAAGAAGGCAGTCAACTGATGTGACAGAGAGGACTGCAGCAGTGAATTTAAATTTATGCTGCCGAACCAGCAGTAAATTTTTCCTTGGTACATATGAGTTTTGTTATTAATCTTAATCCTGTTTTTTTTTTTTTCCCTAGTTTTTTAATTGATTATTATGAACTACACTTCTATACTGTGCACTGTGCATACTTCTTTAAAAATACTTTAAGGTAAGCAAGGAACACCTTACCTTTCACGTTCCCAGGAACCATTTTAAACCTTTATCTGTACTTTGTTACATGTTCTGTCTGGACTTCTGTAAGGTCTTTGACATGATCTCCCACAACATCCTTCTCTCCAAATTGGAGTCATATGGATTTGATGGGTACACTGGTGAGTGGACAAGGAATTACTTGAATGGTTTCATCCATAGGATAGAGGTCACAGTTCAGTGTCCAGATGGAAACTGGTGACAAATGGTGTCTCCCAGGGCTTGTAGTGAAACCAGCACTGTTAATATCTTTATTGATGGCATAGGCAGTGGAATGAAGTGCACCCTCAGCAAGTTTGCAGATGACACCAAGCTGAGTGGTGCAGCTAACATGCCTAAAGGATGGGATGCCATCCAGAGGAGCCTGGACAGGCTGGAGAAGTGGAGCCATGGAAACCTCATGAATTTTAAGAAGACCAAGTGCAAGGTGCTGCACCTGGGTCAGGGCAACTCCCCCCCATAGGAGCACAGGCTGGGGGATAAATGGATTGAGATCAGCCCTGCCAACAAGGACTTGGAGATGCTGATGATGAAAAAGTGGACACAACCTGGCAATGTGCGCTTACAGCCCAGAAAGCCAAACCTGTCCTGGGCTGCAACAAAAGCAGTGAGGCTTGGGAGCACACCTGCTGCTTGCAGGAGCAGAAGGGCAAGGGGTGGGATTCTGCCCCTCTGCTCTGCCTTGGTGAGACCTCCCCTGGAGTGCTGCATCCAGCTCTGGATTCCCCTGTACTGGAAGCACATGGACCTGCTGGAGTGGGCCTAGAGGAGGGTCACAAAAATGATCACAGGGATGGACTACCTCTGCTGTGAAGACAGGCTGGCAGAATTGAGGCTGTTCATCCTGGAGAAGGCTCTGGGGAAACCTTATTCTGGCCTTTCAGTATCTAAAGGGAGCTTATAAGAATGTCAGGGACAAACTTTTTAGCAGGGATTGTTGCAGTAGAACAAAGGGTAATGGCTTTAAATTATAAGGGGGTCGATTTAGAGGAGATATTAGGAAGAAGTCTTTACAATGGAGGTGGTAAAATGCTGGCACAGGCTGTCCTGAGAAATGTGGTAAATATCCTATCTCTGGAAACATAAAAGCCAGGTTGGATGTGGCTCTGAGCAAACTGATCTAGTTGAAGATGTCTCTGGTAATTGCAGGGGCGTTTGGACTAGATGAACTTTAGAGACCCCTTCAAACCTAAACTATTCCATGATTCTCTGGTCACTGGCGGACCAACACAGATGTCAACCTTATTATGTGATATTGCTGAATTTTGGGTCATTACTACAGAATATTTTTGAGGTCATACTACCCAGTTACTTGGCTGACAATACAAAGAGAAAAGGTATATTCTACAAATAGGGTAAGAAAAAAAGAACAAAGATCTTTTTTCTCTCTTCAGTGAGCATAGCTGTAAACATTTGGAGGTTTTGGAATCAGAACACACCCTCTCAGTTGGAGTTAGTAGCTTGTCATCTCAACGCCAAGGGAAATGGCCTGGTGGCAGTGAAGGTTGAAGCTGGTGATTTCAGCATCAAGCTCTGGGATGCCGGTTGGACGAGGTGACCCCAGAGGCTCCTTCCATCTTAAGCCTATGATTCTGTGGGGATTTATTGCTAAATCAAGGTTGGAAATGGCATTAGATGTTTCTTTGGCTTGAAAAAGAACTGCCACTGTTGTACGTCTGAGTCTGTGTGTGCATGTAAAAATGGAAATACTCTTCCTGCTGCAACTAGTGAATGTTTTAGCTCTCTGTACATGAGCGACCATGACACTTGTGATGGATAAAACTTGCTCCAGGATACATACCAAATCTTTGCGGGAGGCAAAGGCTTTCCAGTGAGGGGCATGTCCAATGAAGACTACTTCTGTTCTTCAGAGCACACAGTCCATCTTACAATATTCAGTTTGAGACAGGTGGCATAGCAGATTCACCATGCTGCTGCTTCCCTGCAGTGTTGAGTTGAAAGTTTGTCAAGCACTGGAGAATTACCACTTTGGAGGTGGAAAGCTAATGTGCAATAGTTAGGATAGAAGAAGTCTCATCAGGGGTATAGAGGGACCTGGCTTCCACATATCTTCATAAATCCACTTTAAAATGGTCCTCTTGATTCTGAGCTCCTGTTAAACCATATTCCTCACATGAATGTAATGAAAAAAAATCACCTGTCAGTCTGGAGACCCTGAGCAGCACAGAGAAGAAATAAAGCATTAGAAACGCGTATCTTTCTCAGGCACCCCTGGGAAGCTTGGTGCTTGTATCAGTGTTGAGTACAGTTGGCATATGAGGGCAGAGCAGTAATTTCCCTTCCCAAACACCACACATCTTTAGCCCATTTGGAACACAGCATGACTAAACTTATGGTGACTGAAGGCTCTATGGATGAATCCAAATGAACGTACTGAAGACTCCTCCATAGCCAGCTGTTTGCATCCACTGTCAGGATCCCTCATGCTAGTGACTGATGGCGTGCTGGTGATGACAAACCCTTGCACTGATGAAGCTGCGCAGTGTATTTGGGCTCTGTCCAGCTGTGTTCTCTTTAATCAAATGACTTTATACAGCACAAATACTTCCAGGCTGATGCTTTTATTTCAGCACAAGTTGGCCTGCACTGGGCTGACTGCACGTGTCTTGTTGCCTGTCTCCAGCCCAGTTCAGGGCACCTTAGAAAGAATATCTGTTTGCATTCCAACTGGCTAAGACATAGACTTCAATTTTGTGTGCTCCTTTGCATCCAGGCAATAAATCTTGTAATAGCTTAACTTTTTATATGAATGCTGCCTCAGGCAAGGACTGTGTGGCCTAGAAAACAGGAGGTTTAATATTTTATAAAATCTCCAAATGCTGTTTTGCTGCTACCTCTCCTTGAGTGAATGGAAGCCACAGTGGTTTGTTTGATAAACCTCCAGACTGAACAGCGTCAGGGAACAGAAATAATCATGGACCATCTCAGTCAACTGACATTACACAGAAATCAAACACTGGGGAAAAATGGTTTGAGTGAAAACACTTGAGGAAATCACAATCCATTTTGGGAATAAGCAAAATCTAAAAAAACTCCAACATGTGCCCAGCAGGTAAGATGACTGAGGGAAATTGGTCACTTGTCTCTAATAGTAGCAGGGCTGGGGTGTGTTTTGAGCTAGGCAAACAGTTCACGTGAAGGTAGACATGAGATCAAACAGTGAAATCAACAGCCTGGCTCTGTTCTTCAGTAGTGATAGAACTTTGAATTGTTGAGGGGATATTACTATGGCCACTTTATTTAGGTTTATTTGGCATCACTTGCAGCAAGCAACTGGGGGGTAGTTGGATTTTTTATGCTGGAGGAGTACCTTGCATCCCCCAAAACAGGAATAGTTCCCTTGTTGTGTGTGGGTTAGGACTGATCTGTGACAGTGGCTGTTACAGATTCATACATGAGATTCATCAATACTGACTTTGAGCTGCTTTTAGACTTTGATGCAGTTGGGACCCTTTTATATTGCTCAACTGTCTCATCTCAGGACAGAACTTTGAAAAGCCAAGTGAAAAACAAACCACACAGAATGAAAAGAAGCCAAGAGACTCTACAATGAAGCTTAAGATTGTAGCAATTTGCATTTTTCCAGGCATAACATACACCTTTCTTGAGGTAAAAAAGATCCTGTCTGTAGCTCTTGGTATCTTATGCACTGTTTCTCAACAGTGAAACACAGAATCTCAGACCTGTGATGTGGTCCAATACTTTTACCTTGGCTATGGGCTATGGGCTTATTATTGGTGGGAATTGGATCAGGAGAGCACTTACATGTGTTTCTCCCATGGAATTCCATAGAGTTGAATGAAAGAGAGGGAAGAGGTAGGGGATTGTGCCTTCCCCCCTGGTTTTTTTTGTTCTGATGGACTATGATATGTCACATGCTGTGGTTGCATCCGCTCCTCAATTTTCCCCCTCAAAATGACTGAAGCCAGCCATGAAAGGCAGTAGGGTTCACTTAAATAATTGGAATGAAACATGGGATTAAATGGTTAGCACAACTGTATTTGTACAGCCCCTCTGGAGACTGGAATGCATTGGTTTGAATCAGGAGCTCACACTGCCATTTGCAAGCCCTCCTTGGATTCTCTCATTTTAAGCGTAAGCTTAAAATGGTCAGGGAGGAATCCAGTGTTGCAGAACCTGAATGCATTGCATCATTAACTTTTTTTTTTTTTTTAATGGTTGCTGTTCGGACCACATTTTTAACCAGAGCCATCTGGTGGTGAGCAAAAATGAACAGAATCTCTTGGAATTTGCTGTCTCCAGGTGGTATTACTACCAGTCAAGAAAGATATCAGATGGGAAAATTCATATCAGGTTTTCTCAAAAAGAGATGGGGGAGAGATAAATGATGGCTCTTGAACATGCTTCACTTATTCACCCATAAGAACTGAATGGGTTAAAACTTGAAATGTGTTCAGCAAGGGTAAGCGGGACTAAGATCTTCTACAAAAGTTGTGATAAATTACCTTTGGAAAACCACTCTGCCCTTCACATGGGTGGCAGAGGAGGAGTCACCAGGAAGCTGAGCTGGCAGTTCAGGGTGCTAGGGCTTCAGGCTGCTTTTTCTGTACTTCCTTCCAACCCTCTGTTCCCATTTTGTGTTTTTATACCAGTGCAGCTGCTCAGCTTGGTTCAGCATTGCCTCTGCTTTCTGCATTCCTGCCTTTCATTCCTGTACAGGTCCCTCACTCCTGGCTGTTTCTCCTCCTTCTTATGTCAACCTCTCACAACATACACCTTGGGATACCAATTCTTCAGGACATCCTCCATGGAGCTTGTTGCCTCTGAGCAGAGAGTAGTGGTGGGGGGTTGCAAACAGCATCAGAGAGAAATCCCAGACAATTAACAATGCAGAAAATAGTCAACCTGGGCTCTGCCTAGTCTCCCTCTCTCTTCCCTTCCCCCTCCTTCTCCCTCCCTGCTTCTTTCTTGGGGACTTTGTCCTTTTTTCTGGAGCTGTGCTTGGCATGTTGATGCAGGTCCAGTGTGTGAAAAAACAGGCTGGGTCTGGTCCTGCATTTAAGGGGGATTTCTTTAGAGCCATCTGCCATCTCGAAAATTAAAGCAGGGAAAGGTCATTGGGATAAACCGATTTGCTAAACAAAACGGTTAACAACTCATGAATAAAACTTTAAAAAAAGGAGAATATCCTGAGGGGAGGGGCAAATTCGTAACAAGAAAGAAACACACCCCAAAAAACCCACAGTCTGCCCATGCTGATCTCCACCCACCCCTTTCCAGTTGATTTCCATCCTTTTAGGAAAGGGACTGGTCCCCTTATTTCCTTCCTGAACTCCTCTCCCTCCTCCTCCTGAGCCCCCATGCCTTGTGTCTGCCTTGGGAGAGAAGGACTTGCGATCTGTGCTGGGGATGTGGTCATGAGCTTCCTAATGACTTTCCAGTGGTAATGTCCAGGGGGCTTTGTGCCTCCCCTTAGCAACTCTGCAGCAGCAGCAGCAGTAGCAACCAAGTCACCTCTGTCCCTTGCTTGCTTCAGCAATGCCTCCTCCCTTTTGCTGGGTTTCTTGCAGGTCACACACAGGAGAAGCGAGCCTGCCCCTGTGCAGACAGGAGAGAACTCACAGCCCTGCACAGGCACAAAAAGCAGCAAAATCCTCCTCCTTCCCCTCCCCCATTTCAGCAGTAAGGAATAATAAGGATTATAGGGAAAGCTGGCTGTTGGAATATGGCATGCTGGCCATGCTGGCCACAGCTACTGTGCTGCTTATCTGGGCTAAGCCTGACAAGGGAGCAAGCTACCTGAGATGGAAAAGAGGGGATGAGGGAAGCTTATAAGCCACCCATCATCTGCTTTTGTTTCTCTGCCCAGCAATCAGTTCTCTATATTCCCTGATGAGACCTTAGCACAAAAACAAGCAGTAGATAGTTTCCATGTTTATTTCCACTCTGCAGGGTCTGCCCTAAGCACCAGTTCTCGAGGGTCCCCTAATGGAAGAAACCCTTTAAGTGGTTGCTGTCTGCAAGACCTGCTAGGGGCTATGGGGGTCTTCTTGGAGATGGCTGAAGAGAGCCCCTAAAGATCTGAAAAAAGCTCTTGCAAGGAGCACTGTGAGACTGTTCAAAGGGACTGTCTTTGAGTGTGAGTGTCACATCTACCCACACATCAGTGCTCTGGATCCTTGTCCCTGCCCTGCCCTCTAAACTATAGAGGTCGTGTTACAGCCTTCACTATCTTCCCCTTAGGTCTGAAGGAATGATGAGAACTGCCCCTAACCTTAAAAGGAGAAGCTGAAACCATCCAGTGCCAAAGGGATGCATGCCTGCCTCTTTATGGGTGATGAGGGTGCAGAGGGGCTGTGTTTGGATTTCTCCCCTCATATTGTTCTTCTAACCCACAAGTTCCTGATGTGGGAAAATTTCACCCATGCTCTGGCAATTGCCAGAGAAACTCAGGCATCATTTCATCCAGTCAGCAGGGTTTTGTCCATGTGCAGCCAAAAAAGCTGTAAGTGTTTTGGTGTGGAGTCAGTGTCTTAGACTCACCAGGCCTTGCTGGCAAGCAGCTAGATGGACTGGTTTCTCCCCCAGACCATGTGTGGACAAAGCTACCAAGGCTATGGGAAGAGAGTCTGGGAATGCCAAGGCATGGAAAAGAGAAGCTAGGGTGTTGGGAGATGGGGTGTAATCAGGCCTGGATCCCATCCGAATCACAGTTTTGTCATGGATCAGAACCACTGGCTCTGCTCCCATGGTCCACTCGTGGCTTGCCAAACAGCAGTTTGAGGTGGGGAGTGTTGCCTTGCCCAAGCTGCTGAGGGAAAACTACATGGGCTATTATGTAAGCCTTTTCTAAAGCTACTTTCTGTTGGTATGTTGGGAATAGTAAGAGCACGTTAACGAAATTTAGCATTTATTTATCTGAAGTCTGATGACATCAATTGAAAGACATCCATTCAGCCAGCTCTTTTATAGTGGCTTTTAGTGTGCACTCTTTTCTATTTCCTTTCTCCATTTTACTTAGTTTTAGAATGGCTAAAATGAACAATATTAGGGGAAAATGGAAGTACTTGACTGAAAAGAATTAATGAATATTGTTATAGCTATTGCTACAGCAGAGTTCAGCTTTTCTATTGGTCTTGCAAGTGAAAGCATTAAACTGCCAGAGCAGACAAGGAAGGTCCCTCTGACCATGCAGCTTACTTTATCATCAAACCCAAGTGGGCAGAAAGGCTTTTTCTGTACTTTTGTTTAACTTCCCAGTGTAAATGAAGTTGGCCTACATTGCTGATATGCACCTATATCAAACTCCTACTTGACTTTATAAATTGTTTATAGAATTCACACCATTAATTTTGCATAAAATAGTTGCAAAAGACTTGTGCCTGGACTATATTTGCTTTTGCATGAGTAAGGTGGTGAGTACTTAATGTTTAATTGATTAACAAGCAGGACTGTCCAATATATTTTCTTTCTAAAATGCGCAGTATAAAGCAAGAATCTGTGACAAGTAAGGTCAAAACACCACCAGCAGAAAAATCAGGAAGCTTGAGCTGCAGAAACATCTATAGAGGGAAAACTTCAAAATGGGTTATAGAATAAAAAAATGTTGTCCCTGGATTAGTTTTTACTCTCATTATGTCTTATTTTCCCTTAACTCATCCTACATAAGAACATGGAGCTACCGACTGCTATTTACATATACAGGTGATTTTTTCCTTTCGTTTTGGGAAGTAAAATATGCATTTAATATGTTGCTTACCTGCTTTGATCTCTGACAGCCATTAATACAATTTTAATTTTAATTTTTGGACTTCCATGCTTATTTTTAAAGTATTAACTCTGAAACATCATTCTTCTCCAGGGAGATGATTTTCCTGACTTGATCTATTTAGAGTTAGAAAGAATCAAAGAGCCCTACAGGGTTGTGGTAAAGCACTCGAGATAAGTGTTTTTCCCCCCATGTATTACTTATTTATTAAAGCTGGTGGAGCATAACTAAAGTGGAGAAAAAAGACCGAAGAAATACAGAATACAATGGCCTTCAGATTTTAATGGGAGATATGGCTGGAAGCAATTTCTAAATTATTAAATAAATCGATTTTATTCTTGCAGTCACCCTCCAAGGTGTATTTGTCAGTCTTGTTATATTCATCTTCAGTGCTATTCAAAGCCACTTACAGAGAAACATGTTTTTCCTGGCCACAATTCTTCAGCCCTCCTAATTAAACATGAGATTTACATTATAGGTACAGCATTCTTTCCTTTTCTTTCTCTTTTTCAGCCTTCATTTTTCTTTTCCTCAGTCAGTTCTCCCCATGTTTGGTTTCTAGACCCAAAGACAAGTAGATGTCAGGCTAACAAACCTGTAGGCAGCCCTGTTCCCATTTAAAATTCAAGACCTATTGGCTGCAAACATTTTTTAAGATAATGTGCACAGTGCACAGTGCTGCTTCTACTGCTCACAGACTATGACAGGGCACAAAGCGTTAAACAGCTTATTTGTGACAGCAGGGTTGTAATAAAAGGTTATTGCACTAAGGAAAATACTTAAAAAAAATATTTGATTTATCATTTAAGTGGTTCTGTGCTCTCTCACTCTCTCTCTGTGCAGACGCACACTACATAAAATCCATTTGCTCAGCTTTTCCCATGAGTAATCCAACCACAGTGGTTTGGAGCAAAAACCTGAAGAAGCAATTGAGAAAATTCCGGTTTTGAAAGTTATTATTAAATGCCCATCGATAAACCAAATGTGCTGGTGCGCTGAGAGGGGGAGAGGAAAGTATTAAAGTATTTACTTCCTGAAGATCAACTTTAGAGTCTCCAGCAATTAAAAATGGATAAAGGCAGTGCATTCTTCCCCCTTCCCCCAACTGTCAGTGGTGCTGGTGCTCAGCACACTGAAGCACGGAAGGAAATTGGGAGCAATTTCACTGCTTCCTTTATGGAGGAGAGGGAAGATGCTCTGCTGAGAGTGAACACTTCAGAGCAGTGGTATGGGATTTACCTTTTGTGACCGTTCCCTCCACCAGCATCTTTGCTGGAATACAGATTGGGAGAGGTCTGTGAAAAGATGAGTGCACGGAACTCAGAGGTGAGGTACTTTACAGCACATGCCTTGAGGTTGTGCTTTTAAACAGGGTTTCTTTGTACATGCAAAAACATCGCTAGTGTTCTGCTGCTTTCTGTGTGGGTTTACCACAGTGAAACAGAGAACAATGGTACTTAAAATAGATGACTACCTCTCTAGAAAATATGTGCCCGCTGTGTGGTGTTCTTCCAGCTGACTCTCTGCTCATTGTTTTTTCTGAGAAATGTAATTTTTATTATTACACATTGTACCCATAAATAATATGCAACTTGAGAAAGAATGAAAACATTCCTCAGCTCAATTAAAAAGCAGGTTATCTCAAGGCTAGAGCCGTTGCCAAGTACATAATGGCTGTTTCACTTTACTGCCACAATCACTTTATTGCCAGAGCCAGGCTCATTACTTTGGGCTACTATGCATCTCAAGGCTTTGCTCTGAGCAATGCAGAAGCTGGGTAGCAGCCTCATCTCAGGAATTGCTCTGGGAAACACTGTATCTCTTGCACACCTCCCTGCTTCAGCTTTGCTGCAGGGGACAATAATTCACTGTTAATCTATGGGCAGCAAATTACATCAAGCCTTGTGCTGAGCAAGGTGTTTGGGAGCAGAGCCCATTCCCCACTTCTCTTTATTCCCTCACTGCTGCTTCCCCCTCCTTACAGCCCCCAGCTCTGTGAGCTGACAGATGGGCTCATGCCCACCGGTTTTCCTCCTGCTGGATGCATAGTGAAACGAGCCTGGGCAAGGCACAGCCTGGAAGTTCCTCTTCTCTTGTGCAGCTCCTTATTTTAAATCACAGTTGAACCCTCTGAAATGAGGGCACAGGGTGGGATGGCCACAGGAAGAGACACACACCACTCAATGATGCACCATCTAAAACTTTTTTACTTTGCAAGGTGAGTTTAGTGGGTGGAAAGCGATTTTTTTATTCCAAGAATTCCGTTCTATAACATACAGATGTACGACACACATGAATCAGACCCCCAGCCTCACTCCAAACTACGCCAGCAGCCCGGACCCCCAGGGGCAGATGTTTGTTCTGACAGGGGGATGTGTCAGGTCCTTGGTGGCAGCTTGGCCCCTAGATGGTGTGGTTCCACCTGGGGCAATAGCTGCTTCACTGTGTCAGCTGTCCTAGTACGTTCTCCTGCCCTCAGGAGACTGCTGTTTTTAACTATTTATTACTTTCTAAATTAGACTGTTGGCATAAGCTGCCAATGACTTTGCTAATTACATTGCCCCAGGCCAATCTGTCTGACTTACTCCTTACTAAGGCCAATTAGCAGTTGCCAGAGTGGTTTCTGTCACCCGCTGCCCTGCCGCTCCAAATGTGAGTTCAGCGACAGTTATATAACAAAGTTCACCTAAATCTCTGTTTTCTGGATCATTATTTCCATCAGATAGAGCTGGGCAGATGCAGACAAAGTCTTACAGGGGATCCTTTGGGGAGGTTAGTGCCTGCCTCATGGCCTAGGACCTTCTCAATAGAGATCTCACCAAAGGTTTTGAAAGAGATGTCTTGAACCCTACCTTGTCCTCTTCTATCTCAGCATTCCCATGACTTCTTTCAAATACTTTGAAACTAATTTGAAAGCAGATAGGAAATAGGAAATAGGAAAAGCTCCATCTGCCCTGTGCATGAATACATGGGGATGCAACAACTTTTCCATGACACATGAGGTCATATAACACACATTGCTCTTAGTGATTATAGCAGAGAAACTGCACGTTTTCCTGCCTCCATGTAAATCTGCAGGACATTCATGAAGATAAGTCAGTGACATGGAGCAGGAGAAGGAGAATGTGTGTTTCCATCCTCTTCTTGCAGTTCCTTACTGATGTGGTGCCCCTGTTCAGAAGTGTAATGGCTGGTGATGCTGACAATGAACATGTTGATCAGTCTCACTTTTCAGTGGGGCACTCCACCAGAAAGCTTGGGAGGTTTTGTGGGGTTCCTGCAGAGGGAAGCAAGCCTTGTGTAATAAAAACTCAGTGAAGAGACTGTGCAGCCCTGTTGGTAGGTGAATGGTGCTGGTTTTTTAACCTTGTTCTGTTTTTAAGCTTATTTAAGTTATGCCAATGCAAGGGCCTTGGTGGGCCAATTAGTCGAACATTGCTGTTGATTTTAATCATGGAAATTACATAAAGCTGAATCTTTTCTCTTTTGGTTTTTCTCATCTGCACTCCACTGTGGGGGATGTGATTGCATTGCTTATGTTTATGATATCAGTGCCAGAGCTAGATATAAACTAGTCCATCTGGGTTCTGCTAGTGAGGTAGCAACAGCAGCAAAAACTTTGCCCAGAGTTTGCATGACCCTCACTCTAACACTTCAGACACAGGATTTAGTTCCACTTTTATTTACCAGCCAGCTGGGATGAGAAAGGAGGCATGGTCAAGACCAAGGAAGAAGGCAGTTGGCAAGGATGCCCCTTTTACTCAGAATATAGGGAAAAATGATAAAATAGGACTAAGAGAGAGAGCTGATCTAGAACAGCATAACTTTTTCCCCCAAGGGTGGCAATGGTGAAATGGAGATGGTTCATTGAGGCTTTCAGGTGGAGGGGAACTAGGCATGACTTTGATAATATGCTCAACAGAACCATTGGGAACAGCCCCATTGCACTCATGCCTTTGGACTGCATTCTGCACACCAGAACACAATTACTTTTGAGGATATATAGCCTCATGTCACCAGACCTTTCCTGACTGGAGCAACAACGTGGCTACTTAGGTTATACAATAAATTCCATTCCTTCAGGACTGCGGTGCTCCGAACTCATCCCCAGAGATTCACTTTGCTGAGTTACTTCATGCAGTTGTTTGTGTAGGCACCAATAAAGTCTTTGCAAATGCCTTTGAAAGTAATTTACAGTGAGCACTGTCGAGTTAGCTAAATATTCCTGGTGCTAAATTCTTTACAGGGAATCATTTGAACACGATGATATCCTTATCCACTTTCAAAGGCAGAATTGGAGAGGTTTTAATGATAGCCACTGTCTATGCATTTTATGCATTTTGGCTGAGTTTTTCAAAGCACGTAGGTAATGAGGACATCCAATTCCCATTAATTTTAGAGGCACCTTAAAAGGCTTTATAAATCTCAGCCTTTATGCTCTAGCCAAAAAGGGAAGATTGATTTCCTCAGTGAGAAAAATTTTAGCAAAGTACTGATAACGTACTATAATAATGTTCATGATAGCTCACAGAAAAATTAACCTCATTATCTTCACCATGTATGAATTTCTTTTCATAGTGGCTTACCTTGCATATCAGGGTAGTTGAAGGCTATGATTGCTGGTGTGGTTGATGCTACATTAAGGCTGAAATTGCTAAGTACATATCTTTTTTTTCTACTATCCTCTTGGACTCATGAAGTTGCTTAGATTGCTTTACACAGCAATGTCACTTAGATTGGACTAAAATTTGTCTAGGAAACAGTTTCCTATTCCTAGAGCTTCTAGACATGCTTTGTTTGGAGCTGAGGTTTTTTTGGCAAGATTTTTTTCAGTTCAGATCAGTTTAGCTTTGATCACTTTTGACCGCTCTTTTTATGGTATTTTCTTATTCCCCTAGGTTTTTCTTTGCTCTCTTTTTGATTGAGTGGAATTTGTGCTTTCTTCTGTAAATCTGTGATCCTTAAGCAGGCTGGAGACTTTATACAAATTTCTGTGAACTACAAGCTTATATATAAGCTAATATATTTCAGCCCTTGGATTGCTCAATGGCTGTATTCCAACAAATTTTACTTTAGGTTCATAATTTTGAATTTGAGCTGCTTTGGTTGTATATAAGGAGTAAAATGTTATCTTTGCTAAAGACCGTGATGTGGGAGAGAGAGTGTTCATATAGTGTTTCTGTATAATGTGGGAATTTGTTCTTAATTCAGAAATTGCATGCATGTAAATTGCAATTGATACACATATCTGTAGCTGTATCCATATCTATGTAGATATGGATATCTGTCAGTGCAGCTCTCACCACTGCTGTCTCTCAGCACCTTCAGCTTCACCTTCAAAAATTCCCAGTGCTTCTCATCTGACGTCCCTGTGCAAACACTCATCTCCTGATGTACAGTGGTTATATCCAAGTGGTGGGACCGGGTAGTTCCTCCTGGCTGCTGATTTTGGTTACAGAGCATGGCCCTGCTCTGCCTGTTGAGGTGGGCTGAACACTTGTTGTGGAGCAGCTCCTTCTGTGTTTCAATTCCTGTATAGTAGCATCCTCTCCCTGCCTCCTGCCCCTGCCTTTTCACAGACCATCCATCTTATGAATGGGTCTTGACACAGAAAGAACTGCCATAGTACATATAATGTGTTTAACACCTACACTCTCTGCTGGGTGGGGTTTGGCTGGCCCAGCTTCAGCACCACTACACGTTTGTGCTGAGTGTCTGAGCTCCTGTTATTCCAGATGTAGGCACAACAGCTCTCCAGACTCCACTGACCAGAGTGTGGCAGGAACAATATCAGATCACAAGGGAAACCACAACATATAACCATGGCCCACGGACTTAGCTCCTACCTATGTCATAGATACCTCATGGTGGGGAAAACTAAACATGCCCCTAGAGACTGTATTGGGCTCATTGCTGTGCAAACATATTAAATGACCCATACTTTCAGTTTGGGAGACAAGCTGTACAAACGCAGCAGCTCTGTATGGATAGGTTTTATTGGAAGAGGTGGTGCTGTACTGTGTACTCTCCAAAGCAGAGCTGCGCATCTAGTTCCTTCTGTGGAAGTTTGCATGGGAATGAAAATGTGAATTATTTGGCTCAGGTCAGTCCCTATTATGTGGCTTGTTGAAAAATGTATTGGTTTCTTACAGGCAAAGCTATTCCCCTGAATGCACAGCACTAAATTAATCCTTGTTATATGCTCAGTGAGTTACACTTGGGATGAGTTTAATCCAGAATTTTTATAGGTATCAGAATTATATAAAGCCATAATTATTAAATGCTTCCATTTTTTAGAGTTGCAATATGTAATTGTCATGTAGGTTGCTGTGGTTTATGCCTTTAGTTACATTGCCAAGGTACTTAATGTTTAATAAAATCCTTTCATAACCCTTTGTCATTAATACATAACTTGAAAGAGCTGGGACAACAGTTGTGGAATATAAATGAAGCAGTAAGCTTGGCACTTTTTAGTCTTCCTCATTACCTATCTTTCAAAGTAGGCTAGTACTAAAACAAACAACTTCCTGGAAAGTATTATTAAGATGTACATGACTAGTGCTATAGGAAGAAGCCCTGTGAAACAATTGCATAGAGGGTAGGGTTTTTTTATAGGATAATGTTTATTTCTTAAAAAAAAAAACAAACCTGAAAAGAGTATCTTGTTAGACCAAAATGTTCATTGAAGTGTTTTCTTTTTTTTTTTAAAAAAAAAAAAAAAAAAACAAACAAAAAAAAATAAACATAAAAAAAAAAAGTTCCTTTACTAAACAATTATGGCATTTTGTTCATTATGCATTACACCTTGTCACATGTGATGAAGGAAACAGCAAACCCTTCCTCTGTCCTTGAAAACCAAAAATGTAAATAGTGGCATTAGTCCCGGGGGAAGAGCTGTGTTAACTGTGGAGCACTGCGTTAGAAATCCTGGATATTGTATGTCCCTATTGTTTAGTTAGTGCAGGGTGGTTACTGTGGGATTTAAACCATATGTCGCTTGAATTCCAAAATTGGCCTTTTCAGTCAGCTGTGCTTTATCATTCAGTATTGATCACAGATAATATGCTTTGCAAATTAGGGGTGGTTACAGTGCCTTTGTCCATAATAGATGTTGTCATTCATGTAGAATAGCCTGAAAGTGAAGAACATTTTAAACGGGGTTAAAGCTTCTATAGTCATCATTAATGAATTTTCTAATGCTGTCTGTATTCCATAATCGTGTGAAGATCAATAGCTATTACAGTATAATGTAAACAAACACAGAATCCATTAGGAATGGAGGGGTTGCGCTGAAGCGTTTTAATTCTCGCCTACAATGGTACTCTACTTATTATCAGGGCAAAACTGAATAACTGAGTGTATAAAACACAGCCTGAACGAGACGGTGATTAATGAAAGTGAGGCCACGGCTGAATGAAGACAGTCCTAGTACCTTTTTTGAGTGAAATGAATTTGAACAAATTTAGCTGCAGCAACAGGATCCCTTTTAGGTATTGCTGTGATACTGGAATACTTATGAGCTGGATGTTTGAAAACAGTGAAATAACAAGACAGTTTTGTTGTCTCACACCAACACTTACATTGTGGCAGTGCATAGATGCTCTGCTGGGGTGGGACCTGCATTACCACAGACACAGGAGAAATGCAGAGGAAATTGAAGCTCTTGTCCCTGAAGGGCATGGTCTGAAATATAAAGCATAAGAAACAAACAAGGAGGTGAAAGGATGACAGGAAGAGTGGCCGGAGTTGAGCTTCTCTCAGCATATTTTAGCATAGTCTGGATAGTTGTGAATCTCTCATTCAGCTGGCGATAGCAGCCTCCCCCCAAGTCCGTCGCTGAGTTGTGGCATTGTGAGCATTCGCTGTTGCAGAATGAGTGAACGCTGAACTCAGATGACAGCACAGCAAAATCCACCACAATGGAGCCTGATAAAGTGCATTTATTTTGTACAGTCTGTGATACTGGGTCACAAGTGTGGTTTCTTTAGGGCTTCATTAACTTGATTGCAGTGACAAACTCGGAGGTCTCTCTCTTTCTTATTTACAAGGAACAATGTATTTCTTCTCACTGTTGTGTGACATTCACCAAAGCTCTCCTTAGCAGACAATAGGAGAAGCTCAGACCTGGATACTTCTCAGGGCTTTGGGAGGCTGAGCCTGTGGAGGCCTACTGGTGCTCCTATGCAGCACTTGGACAAGGCTGATGGTGTATTTGCAGGGACAGAGAATAACTGCCCAAGACTGAAATGTGTGTCACACTCTACCTACCGGTCTTCAGTGTCACCTGGAATATCTGTCATGCTGCAGAAAACTGCTCCAGTCTATTTCCCTGTCTGCTTACCTACATTGCAAAAGAAGTAAGAGACGCATGAGCCCAGGATGTAGCACAGCCCTAGCTTGTAGCTGTTTGTTTTGTACTGTGTTGTGGTTGGTTGACTTTTTAAGGAGAACTGCAGTGTGACACCCGAGGACCCACCTGCCTCTACTGTGACAGGATTTCTTGAGGGGTCCCAAGGGTTTTTTTTTCTGCTGTAGTGGAAACCTTACTGTGACTTTATGATTAAGACAGTCATAAACCCACATGTCGCACATATCTAGTCTAGTAAGAACTGACCTCTCTCAGCAGAGTTTTCTACATGGTGCCATTAATGTCTCTACCAGAGCCCCTATTTTTAGGAAACTTACAGGAACTTTGAGTTGAGTTTTCTGTGATGTTCAAAACAGCTTGAAGACAGGCCATATGGAGCTAACAAACAGAGGGACTGCATCCCCATAAGAACCTGAGGAACAGAAAAGGGACAAGAAACTTCTATCTCAAAGAAATTTCCACTCCATAATACACCACAACTGAAATACAACACAGCATGTCACTCGCATGAATATAAAGTTACTGCTTTCCATTTACCAGATCTGACACCCCCTGAGGAGCCCAATCAGTTATGAACATATACTGGGGAGCCTTCTCTGTCCTGTCTGTGATGCTGAGATCCCCAGACATGGTACTGCTTCCGTTTCTGCGGCAAGCCACAGAAGAGCATTTGGGTTAACCTTTCCTGAGCTGACAGTTTGCTATTTGTGGCATTTTCTCAGATTACATATTCTGTGTATCTGACAGTAACTTGTGATTTTCAGCAAGTAGAATGCAAGGGAATGACATGTATCCCTGGAAGTCTGATAACACATCCACAGTGGGCTATTCTCAGAACTTTGGAACATTGAGCCTGTGTGAAAAAAGAGCCTAGAGAGGCTGGATCCACTGGTGCCTCCAGCCAGGCACAGTTGTCCTCATGTTTGCTATCCAGCTTCCAAAGTATTATTTGATTTTTGTTAGAGTGCAGATTTGCAGTACTGAACCCAAAGAGTTGATCTTATTTCAAACCTGGATTTTCTTTTTCTCCTGTGCCTAAGAAATAAGCTTCCTGTAATACCCTGGTCTGAAACTTGGCTGAGAGGAAAAAAGGGCAAAAACATTGTGTAATTTTCTGCTATTTCTGGTTCCTGAGATCTTTCTGGAGCCTTCAAATTTTGTGCAACTATCGTGTCTCTTGGAACATTTTTCTGTCATTCTAAATTGTCTTGCATTTGTTGTAAGCTCTTGAGGCTAATTGCTGCAGAGCTGTACACTTATTCCCCAGTGCTTCATGTCTGCAGGCTGCAGACTGGTTACATGTGGGTGCAGATCCACCATGGCTGACTCTGAGCATAACTAGTTTGGCTTGTGTGGCTTATTCTTTCAGACACAGCAGTGGCAGAGCAAGGCTATATCCTTTCCTTGCCCAGCATGGATGGAGAAGCATTTTAGTCACTTTTACACCACCGGGGTGCCTGCACACTGCAGGCAGCCCAGGCCTGTTGGCACTGTGTGTCCATGCCCTGGGAATGGTGGGAGCCTGTGTGTGTCCGTATGGAGCTAAGCCCCATACAAAAATGCTCATCCCAGCTCTGCTATTAAATTAGACAGAACCCAAGGACAGGGTGCTGGCTCTGAGGGGAAGTGACACAACCTGGCTTGTGCCCATGGACCTTTTCTCTCCAAAACAAACAGCCTCATGAAAACTGAAAACTGGATTTTAGGAAAATTCAAGGTCTATGCCAGTCTGTTAAGGGTGCCTAGGCATTGTGTGGGAGACAGTCAATTGTTATGGGGAAAAACCTTACCAGGGAATGTGCTAAGAATTCCCCAGTATAGACAGCTGTGAAGAGGGGAGCAAGCCCTCACCCCGGCCCTGGCTTATTTTCCTGTACATTCTGCTGAAACCAGTGTGGCTTCTGAAAAGGCTCCAGATTTGCTTGTACTCTGCAGATGTGAGCACACTTGGCAGCTCACAAATGTACTTTGCAATGAGGTGAGCTTGGTCTGCCTGCATTTTGCGTGGGCTTGGTCTCATTCTGCCTCCACTCAGAGCTGAAAGCAAGCCTTGTGACCATGCTAGTGTGTGGCTTTGACTGCATAAACTCTGCACAGTTCTGGGGTTTATTACTTTTGGCTCAGGGCTGGGAAAAGATGTTACCAAAACTTCATTTTGTCTATAAGTAAACTCAGTGCTAATAACATCTGATATCTGGGGTCAAAGTGCCACAGGAAATCCATCCCGTGTCACCCAGAGCACCAGTTTTCTGTGACAGTGACACTCACCCGAGTTAAAAAATTGTCAGGAAATTCTGCACCTTGGGGAAGGGTGTAGGGAGATACTCCAGGAACAATGAGGCTCACTAGCTCTGAGTCTGTGCCAGGTCCTGGTTTTCCCAGGGAATCACACATCTCCATGCTTTCTTCCCCAGCATGTATATTTTCCAAACTTTCTCCATGGCTTTTGATATTTTAAATCCCCATTTTGCTGAAAATAGAGAAAGAATATTTTTGTCTGATAGTGTGTAACAAATAGACAAATTGTTCATGTTCAGGATTTGAAATTCCTCAGTGTCCTGTACTGATTTGAAAAGGACTGTTTCATTTAAAATAGAAGTTTCTGAATAAGTGCTGCTGGACACACTTATTTTTGGTAGCATTTATATGGAATGTGCTTCAGACTTATGTCATGTGACAATGGGACTCCAAAATCCTGTATTTTACTGTACTTGACTTTAGATTTCTTTGCACTGACTTTACATTTAATTTTCTAGGTGTTTTGTTTGTTTGTTTGTTTATTTTTGTTTTTTTTTACATTTTATTACAATGGTTTTAGTTGTGATCATAAAAAACTAAGGAAGCGTAAGCTAGAGGTATCAAATGCTGTCTACACTGTGAGTTTGGTTTTGCCTGGAATGGCAGCACATGGAACCAGGACTACATGAATATCTACTGAAGTGTAAACAAGCAGACTGTTCACATGCCACTCTGGAGTCAGACTTGCTTGGGAATGCAAACCTCTTTTGTTTAAAATAAAACATCCTGCTTTTAGGAAAATATTTAATTGAAACAGCTGATCTACAACAAAGAAAGACAAAATTTTTCAAAAGTGCTTTTGGAAAAAAAACGGGAAAGAAAAGAATATCCCTTAACTTCTGGGATGTGAAGATTTCAGATGTGTGAGATTGAAAGAGGGAAGTTGTAGCTACTGTGCTGCTGGGTGTAATTAGTTTCCTGATTATATAACTTTTGATAATTAGATCTACATGAAACCTCCAGTCAAAGACTTCACAAGCATTTCTTGTATGTCAGCCTGGATATGTGCTAGTTGGAGTGATAGATCTACTGGATAGATCTAGGCTAGTAGATGCTTTGGGAAACACCTTCATCTTTCTTTTAAGCTGGCAGATGGTTTGAGTCCAGGCTGGACTGCCTGCTGTTGTTTTCAATGAAGGAGTGTTACCTTTTTGGATTCATGAAAGACTCTCAATCAAAGCTAAAATGGCAGGCCAGTGCAGTGAATCAATAAAATCTCTACTTTCAGCTGGAGTGTCGGATAGTAATTCTTCTCGTGTCACTGCCTGGTTAAACAGTCATACTCCCGCTAAAAGCCCTATAAGACATAATAGATTCATGTGGCGTTAGTCTATTGTACTGCATTTACCCAGGAAAAGGGAGAGAGGTTACTGTTTCACTAAAACAAACCAGACACTGATGCATTGTGTATCAAAATGTATTCACCCATTTCTCTCTGCCTCATTAGAGCAGGAGGAGCTTGTTTTCTATACCGCTTGTGGAGCAGTGTTAAGACATCTGACATATTCATTGCAAATCCTAGTTTAATGATGACTTAGACATCAAATCCCAAATGATTTTATATACTGGCTGTCTGATTTGCCATTACAGCACATATTGTGTGCTTTCTGTTTATTAAACTACAATAAAGATGTACAAACTGGATGTATTAGAACATTTTCCAAGAGGTTTTAGAATAAATCAGTTGGCCCTGTGGAGCAATTACCCAACTGTATCATTTCTAATTGCAAGAAATTAACTTGCTGCATCTGATTTGATGTATTAAATTTCCTAGTATATCATGTTTTAGTAGAAAATGTTTATGGGACAAAGAGTTTTCATTCAAAATGAATCTGAAAGTCCCTAAATGTTCAAAGCATGCAAGAAGGAACGGACGCTTTATGCCCTGCATCTGGAGTTTGGTGGCCCTAAAGCAACTTTATTTAGATGCAGGCAAGTTTCTGAGCCGTTAGAGATTCCCCAGTTGCATATATCAGCCATAGATACCCTTCCCCTATTCACTCCTAGAGACTGACCTTGTATCAGAGAACTTAATTAACAAAACATATGCAAGGATCTGAGTTAAAACTCTGCTTGGAGGCCCCTCATGTACATCACACTCTCCTGAGACAGCCAGAAATTACATCCAAAGTTAGACCCAAAGGCAAAACAGTCAGTGCCTTAGAGGGGGAAAGTTCATGTTCTAAATTCTATCTGTCTTCCTCGTGAAAGAAAGCTGTTCATGCAGCGAAAGTTTTGCTTCCTACTACCCACAAGGTGCTCACACATCTGCCATATCTACTCACCTATCTGCCTATCCAGCTACTTACTTATCTTCATGCATATTACTAAAGGGAATCATTGATTATTTAAAAAAAAAACATTAAGGGAGTATTTTCATCCCTTATTTTGGAGAGAGTCAGATTACCCTTGCTAGTATACGTAGCAGTGCGGTTTGCTAACATTGTAATTCAGAGGTGATGTGCAGGATTTTTATACTTAATGAGACTCACATACCACATTATCTCACCATCTGTGTGGATCTGGGAATTGTTGTAGAAAGTTCCCATTAGTCATATTAACATCCATCATTCTTTCAGCTCACTGTGAGGATACAACCATGGAAATGTTTCTTTTACTGTGGGGGTTATTTTCCTTTGAAAATCCACTGGACTTTTGTATCTTGGATAACTTAAATATCCCTCTCTGCTGCTAGGTCAGGTATGACCCTGGCTAAACAAGGGCAGACTACAAAATATCAAGGGTCCCCTCCTCCACCTCTCTGAAGCAAACATCAGCAGATGTAGACAAGATTTTAATAGCTACAAAAAGAGAAATGCATGACAACCTCATTAAGGGAACTATAATAGGCTGTCAGAATATCTCCAAGAGGACAATATATCAATGTCTAGTTTGTTGCAGCATTGCTAACTATGGTAGTTTGCCCCTCTCATAATCTTTCATTCATCCTCTATTGGTCTGATTTCCAATAATACTTCACCACCACATGCATCCACTCTCCTTTTCAGCTGCCTCACAATTGCTGACATAACTCTTTAAGTACAGAAGAATCAGGACTGCTAAGTGACAGTAATAAAAAAGCAGTTAGTGGTCCACCCCACTGATAGCCCTGATACGGTACATTAGAAGGGTTTTCTTTTTCTTTCCCTTTCTGCCATCCTGAGGACCATTTTGTCCCATCCCAACATCTGCAGGAGGTCAAGGTCCAAAGGGCCCAGGGATTTTACACCATCTGCCACCAAAAAAAAAAAAAAAAGGAAAAAAAGAGGGAAAGGCAGACCCTAAACATTGCTCTAAGTAGCTATTTAAAGTTATTTATCACTGTAATGGCAAACCAATCATTATTAATTGTATACGCCCATTGTCTTTCATGTATACTGCAAGGCCATGAGACATTATTAAAATAGATTTAAGCCACTGCAGTTGGAATTCTTCCCCCCTACCCTTTCACCTTCCCCGACCCTTTGGGAAGATAAAATGGAGTCCAGTGATTTTGTTTCTTTTCTTTCACAGTGAAGCTGGCTTTCCTGTTCTGTTGGGGATCCAGCATTCATCTGAACTATGAGTTCTCTGTAAGGGTTGTGAGACATCTCACCCTAGTCTGTGTGAGCTGTTGAAACTGCTTCTGAAGCAGGGCTGGAAACACAAGCAGAAACTCACACCAGAGACACCATAGCATTACTTTCTCCTGTACATTTAAAGGTTTTTTTCCCCTACCTGCCTAGGAAATGTCATTCCCAGTCAAAAGGCAAGAAGACAGCAATGGATTTTGTGGCTGTTCTGTTCGTGTGTCAGTAAACAGCACTTTTGGTGAACCAGGCTTTGTATATGTTAGGCAGCTGTGGTTACAATAATGTGTCTTGAATGAAATGTGCCAATTGGAGGCAATTGTCAACTCATTATTGTGGCTAACAACTGAGATACAAATGTTTCAGTCAGAGCAAGAGGCGATTTTGTAAACAAGGAGAATTCCTGAGGGGATTTTTTTGCTAAAATCCATATGAAGTAGACCTGAAATAATTGTAGTGACAAAGGGTACAGCTCTGCTCCAGCTGGAGTTCATGACAAACCTCCATCTGATTTCCACAGGGCCAGGATCATGCCCTTTGGGGAAACACACCTAGCACTGGCTTGTGCTCTGCAGGGTTGCTGACATGTGCCCAGCATGAACCTGGAGTTCAGCTCAGCCAATTTAAACTAGCTGGTTAGATGGCCCAGTGCCCACATGGATGCTGCATTTCCTCTATTGGTCCAAACACACTTCCATCAGCAACCCCCTACTGCTTGATGGCTGTGACAGCTCAAGGCACAGACCTGAACTCTGCTGCCCAGTAATCCCAGTGCCTAGACACTGCCTGACCTACTTTCAGACTCTACAGTGCTGTTTTAGAGATGCCTCTTCTTTTGGCTTCCATTATATTTGTGAGCACATGTGCATGACTCCCTGGAAAGCTACTCTGACACTGGTGTCCTTGTGCTGGCAGAGGATACTGGGGTGTGTTTGTATGGGATGGTGAGAAGGAGAACAGGAGGAATGGGAAGTTTGAGTCACCAAGAGACTATAGTTGCCTCTGGAGAGAAGCTGAGAAAGGCCAGGCAGGAGGAAGGAGCTGTGGCAGCCCTGAGCACAGAGAAGGCCAACAGAGAGTTTAACACTGTCTGCATGCTGCTTGCCACAGTAAAAGGGACATTAATCTTTGTTATCTGAAGGTGTATATTCTCTTGAGTCTCTCATACAGCTGAAGAACCTTGGTCCAAAACAGGGGCAAAGGGTGGAGTGGGATTAGCCAGGGGCACAATGTCTTTGCAGGGGCTTCACTGTTGTCCTGGAAAGTGGTGGAAGAAGGACTTCTCAAAGCACAAACCAACAAAAATCTTGCTGAAGCCAGAGAGTAAGAAGGAATAAAAATGAAATTGAGGCCTGTAATCTCTTTGCAGTTCAGCTGGGATAAAAAATATTATAGAATTGTAGAATCATAGGATGGCTTGGATTGGAAGCGACTTTAAAGATAATCTAGTTTCAAACCCTCTGTCATGGGCAGGGGCACCTTCCACTAAAGCAGGTTGCTGCTTTAGTGGAAAACCCCGTCTGACCTGGCCTTGCACATTTCTCTGGGTAACCTGTGCAAGTGCTTCATCAGAAAAAAAATAAACTCTTGTCTGTTCCCTCAAAGCCCTTCTCCCTCTGTTTGGCCTTAAGAGAGTGACTGCATGTGTAATGATGCAGTAAGGAAGATAAAAGGTTCCTGGTTTATGATGAAATAATGTACTTTTCATCATTATACAAAACAAAAAATACTGGAATGAGTAACCTTGAGTTATCATAAAGAATAGGTTTTCAAGTAAGGCAAGCAAAAAATTAATTTCTAGTTGCAAATCTCCATGTATAACACTCAAGAAGTACTTTGCATAAATAGTGTTGCTTCAGAATTCATCCATAGCCTATGAAATATTTAAAGTAATCTTGGCCAGCAACCCAGTAACTGGTAATTAGTATTCCATGAGTTGCAGAACAACCCAAATGTAAACAGGTAAATGCTGGATACTTTGTTTTTACTTGTCCAAGGCCAAAAGAGATTATTTGCACATTGGAAAGTTTGCAGTTGGTACTTATCACAAAGTGAATCATGTTTCAGTGTGAACCTATGAGCACATAGGTTCCTCCACCCAACCTGTGCTGCTACTTGGGGAATCCACACACAGCACTGGAACTTTCAGGCACCCCTGCACTGAAAGGTATGTTTTTCACTGGCTGCAGCAGCAGATGCTGAAGCTCCCCAAAAGCAGGAGAAATGTCACCAGGGACAGTGCACTATCACATGTGGCATCCAAGCCTCTGCTAAGAGAGAGCTGGCAGAGACATTGAATCTTGGTAGCTGGACAAGCAAATTCTGGGATGTGCCTGGGGGCAGGGATAGTGATAGAGGGACGTGACTGTGGAAAGTTGTCTCAGTGATCGCAGTTCCCAGAGAACAAGGCTGATCTCCCACAAAGTAGACATTACTGTCCCACTAAGCAACAAACATGCCAGGGAGTGACTTGGCACAGATCAATGAATCCTTTTGTGTAAGAACTCAAACTGAGACCACAAGCTCTGATAAAGGTCACATGTGCCTTTTCTAGTGAAACAGCAATTTCAACCTGTCTGCATCAGCAGAACCTGTCCTCTGAGGTAGGAGTGAAAGCACAATATTTCCAGTGGCACGCCTAAGGGAAGACAGATTTGGGATTACAGCCATCATATTAACAAAAAATTTAAGCCCTTCCCTCCACTGCCTTCTCCTTAGCAGTACAGATGACTATGTTCTTCCCTCACCTTCTGCACCCCCTTCCCTTGGTCCACTTGCCCCAGAATATCCAGTCCATGCAGTGAGATATTTGCAGGATGCATACAAAGAAACTGAGGCTGTGGTATCATGTAACATACAATATTTTCACACAGCAGCTTGCTGTTGTCAAATGGTGAGCTTTCTGTAGCTCCTTTGCACTCATGCCTGGTTTCTTTGTCTCTGCTCCTATTCACCAGACCCTTCCCATAGCCAGTCTAAATTGCTAAAATTATCAAAACTTCTTAATTTTCTTCTGGATTTCTTTGCCATTTTAATGACTTAGTTCAGCTTCTACAGGGACCCTGCAAGTAACAAACTGGATGAGTGAGAAGGGACTTTTCTTATAGGGCTGAACAGTCACATTGACTGTCCAACCTTCTAAAAAATCATTTTGAAACAAAATGAATGTCAAAACTCAGTTGCCAAGATGTTGAGCAACTGGCATTCTTTGCTGAAGCCACTTGTGTTCTGGTGCTGGTTCTGTGGGAGATGCTTCATGCAGCAAGTTCCCAGACCTTGGCACTGAGGGCAGGCAGTTGCATGCACACCATTTATAGAGAATCACAGAATGGAAAGCATCAGCAGACCTGACTTTTCCTTTTATAGAACTATACACACACCTGGATACACAATGGCTTGGTGAATGGCTCATAACAGGTGTTCTGAAATAAAATGGAGATGAGTGTTTTCAGCTCATGCACCTGGCAAAAATAATGTGTGTGATGTGGGGAGTAAACAGTAGCCCTCAAATCATGTGCAGTAGAGGTGGCTGTGAGTTCATAATTTGTTTTCATCCACAAAAGGATGAACAGCTACATCTGGGCAAAGTGAAAAAAATTGTGATGAAAAGCTTGACACCTAGCCAGTTGAAAAATCTGGTCTAATTTTTCAGGACAGGATTCATCTCTACCATGTGAATGTATACAAGCAAATACAGTAGTTCTCCTACTCCATAGGAGTTCATTCCATGTATGAACATAAAAATAGCAGAAAATGACTGCTTGTTGTGTACTTGTTTTCCCCCACCTAAATTACAACCTACCTTCTCTCCTTCTGAGCAGTTCAGTATTCCTGTTTCCTTCATGTGCACTTCTAGTTCAAAGGAAGACAGTACAGTCTTTGTGGTTATAAGCAGGCACATGTATGCTGAGATTGTACCTTGCTTCCTGGAGGGCTCAAGCAGATGGTGCCTTACAGAGTAGGTGGAGGAGGCTGCTCTGACCAAGGTAGGGCTCTCTGCATTGTCCTGTGGTTCTCACCAATGAAGAGCTTCAAAAAGCCACAGATGTGGTTTACAGCCCTATTCTGCCCCATATTTTTTGCCTCACTTATTCAAGACAAAGCACAGACCCTTATTTTCAGATATGATAAAATGCTCTATTTAAAAAAAAAAAAAATTTCATTCTATTTGATCTGTCATTTTAAGGATGAAACTGATTTTTTCCAGTTCAGGAACATTTTGTTCTTTTTTAAAGCTCAGTGTTATACTGAAACTATTTGAGAAGATGCACCAAAGAGAGAACCACAGACCTTGAGAGAAGATTCATTGTGTGAAAATATTGATTTTTATCTATCTCACCTGCAGTGAGTGAACAAAATTGTTCCACCTGTATAAAATGTAATTCCTATTGAAATCAGTCTTCTGGACCCGAACTGAACAATTAAAAATCTGAAATGAAATAACTTCCATTAATTTTAGTGGTTTTGCTGGTCAGCTTCATTATTTTGTTTTTTGCAGCTATCACTCTTCTATCAGGCCTCCCTTATTTCACATGGCATGAAGGGTTAAATATTTTCAACTTAAAGGCTGTCAGTATTAGAAGAGTTTTTGGTTAATATGAGTATTTATTGTTCTTCACTAAAGACATAGGGTAATAAAGAAACCTATTTTCTTCAGATACTAATTATACAGGTGCATAATTAAACATCTTAAATAATGAAATAGATGCTCTGTTAAAGGCTAAAAATATGTGGCCATAAATTAGTCATTTAGACTATATTAATAAATAAGTCCTGGATGTCAGCTTACAAAGATTTCCTTTCTGTAATCTGACCACTGGTATGTGCATGGCAAACACATCAGACTCCCCATCTAGACACTGCTCAGTTGCATTTCTTTGTGTTCCTGGATCACTGCGCCTCACAGAGCTGGAGGGCTTTGTGTACATTTTGAGTCTGATGTGATTCTTGTACGGACAATGGTTTTGTGCAGAGGGGTAGGGTGTCTGTGTCTGTGGAGGATGCATATGAGGCTGTGTAGAAAACCCTTCCAAGTGCTGACCTGCCTGGGTGTCAGTGGGGCTGGGATTTTGTCCCCAAAGCCATCTGAGAAATCTCCGTGCTTGTCTGCCATTGCATTAATTCTTAAGGAGCTAATTCCCTTTGCGTCTTCATTCACCTTTGCAGAGTGAAGATTATGTGTACATAAACAGCCCAAATGAGCTGCTCTGTGGACTCAAAAACTGATATTCATACAGGACCAGGAAGAGTTCATGCTCCAAAGAAATGCTAGTGGTTACTCTTAGCCAGGCTTCCTAAGGAAATTATACTCCCATGATCCCACAGTCTATGTTTACCTTACTGTTGTATTCTCTTTAACAACAATTGAAACATCCATTTTAAGCAAATCCAACACAGCAGTAAAGGCTCTAGGACATTGTGGCACTGCAACCTCTGTGAAAAAAAGCAGGTAAGTAGAGGAAAGACAAGCAGGTTAGTGCTGCTACCAAAGGAAAACCTGTAGAGAGAACAGAGCCAAGTAGCAGGCACTAGAGAATCCACTTAGAAAAGAGAACATGGCCACTGGAAAAGCTGTGGACTAGGATCACAGTTTATAAAACAAAGAAGTCACTCAAACTGTAAGCACCCTTGCACAAGAAGGTACTTGTTTAATTTGGTTAACTGAAATGATAGGGAAAGGGCAAATTGTTTTTGGAAGAAAAAAACCCACTCCACTTCTCCACTGGCCATTTGCCCTTTTCTAAAGCCTTGCTCAAACTGAATCTTTGTGAAGGGTCTGAAATATTTAGTTACTCCCTATCCTTATTTTTCACATTTTTTTTCTTGTGTATTTCTGGACTGTGGCCAGAATGGAAACAGATTGCTGAATACAGCAAAAAAAAGCTGTTCTCAAGGTACTCCCATGCCATCTGAAAGCTAGAAATGCCGTAAATCTTGAGCTAACCTGCACTTGAAACCTTGAAACTTGCTGACAGTGCACTTCATCTGACTGTTCTCGTATTAGCAGGTCTCATCTTACCAGGGCTGGCCTGCAGGTATCAAGGTAATACTGCTGTTCTGTGTGGTACCAGACAACTGTAACATCATTCAGTGCTGATACTTTGCAATGCACACTCCTAGCGTCAGCCAGGCTCTCTGCTGCATTGCCTGTGCTCTGCTCTTGTCTCTGTCCATTTTATCCTCTGCTGTCTTAGAGCTGAAATGGCAGTTGCCTGCAGGCTCCTATAAAATCCACTTTGAGAACAGGAGATGGACTCCTTCTCCTACTTCTCTGTATCCCGTCTTAGAGCAAAGAGGCGCAGAAAAGCAGAGCTGCTCTGTCTGTGAAACTAGTGCAGGACTATGTCTGTGTTCAGGACATGCTTGGAAGAGTGTCTTATAAACCCCTGCAGAGGCATGGAAGTTCCTGTGATGCTACTCTGTGTTGCAAGCTCTATCACTGTGTCCTAGAGACTGGTCTTTGCTTCTGTTGTCCAGCAGGATCAGCTGAGCTGAGGTAGAAAGAATTGTTCTGCTTTTAACACTTGTCCCAGCAAACTCTTCATCTTCCCAGTGCTAGCAATATGTCATTGTACTACATTTCAGTACTTGGTGATATTTCATTGCTTTTTCTTGAGTGTTATGAAACTTCCAATCAATACTGCCTAAAGTCTCTTATTCCTTCTGCTTGTTTGGTATGGCTTTGTCTTGCTTTGATTTAAACATTCAAGATACAGGCTGTGCCTTTGCTAGGTTATTCATCCTCAGAATAACATATCCCTGATGACTCTCAGGATCTCAAGAAACTTGTATAAGACAGACAAGGAACAATGCTTTTATTAAAACTTCAGAATTTCTAGTCAGCCTTCAAGATCATGCAAATAAAAATACCTTAGATAACTCTTGGAAAGTTCCAGTTTCATCATACCCTAAATGGGCATATTTTCCATGAGTATTTGATTTGTTTTGTTTATTTTTTTTTTTTGCAAGCACAACCAAATTCAGCAAAGAAAAATGATGAATGTTTTTGCATCTATTTAATGAAAAATACTGAACTACTAGAGAGTGCAAATTGATTCCAAACATGTTTGCTAAGAAAAGCACTTAGCGAGTTCTAAGAAAGTTATTTTGTTCTGGATTTTATTCTCCTGGACATTTAGTCTCATAAGAGATAGTCTTTACTTGCACAGATAGGCCTGTATTCACATGAGAACTCCATTGCTTTCCTGGAAAACAGCCTAGGGAAGTAAGTCCTGCCACTTCTGCTGAGCACTTAGCAGATGTGTAAACAGCAATAAACATAAGTAAGGTATGTACTACTCAGGCCTGTATCATCTATTCGTTTGGAGTGCCACTTGTCGATGTGAGTGTCAGCAGATCTCAGAGAGCATGTGAAAACATGACACAGAAAACTCTAAAGAGACCTTTTTCCTCTTTGATTATGAAGGAGGAACAAAGCATTTATTTCATTTGATGGTTGGTAGAGACAGAGAAAGAAGAAAGGGCTGTTCAGACACCTTGAGAAAGCCACTCATGAAGAGTTCAGTTTAGTTATTCTGTCTAAGGTTGATTGGTATTTGTACCTTTTCTGAGCCCAGCATACCTTCTTAACAGCCACAGACCCTTCATGGGCTGACAAAGCATTTGATATTCTTGTATTTGATCATTTCTGCAACTATGATTCTGAAGATCAATGCCCTGCTGATGAAGCACCCTGCACATGAAACACTTCCTGTCCCAAGTAATATCTCTTCTAGAGAAGCAGACAAAGGATAGGTTTGGGTCACTTTATTTTTCCCTGAGGTGAGGAACTGGACATAAGAGAGATAGCTGGCTTTCAAAGCCTAAAAAGGAAGTCTGTGTCCAAGCCAGGAACTGGTTTTGTGTTTCCTGAATCCCAAACTGCAGTTTTAATTATCCCTTCCTCTCAAGTAAATGGAAACATTTATGAATTAGTGATGCTGGTGACGTTATATAGCTATATTATGGGCACAGGCCAGTGAGTGAGTGAGTGAGGATTTATAAGGAAGGGCACCAACATAAACTATACCTATGACTGAATAATCTTTATCCATAAATCAAAATTGTGTTCTTCCTGCCAAGAAAAGATGTATGCCTGATTTTTTCTTTACAGTCTTTCAGTAAATATGGTTTGAAAGTTTACTTCTCACCTTTAAGGTATATGTGTTAATATCTACAGTCCAATCATGTATCCTTTTGAGTTGAAATAATGTTGGGGGAATTATATGAATTCAGGTGAAATCTCAAATTCTTAAGAGTAAAATTTGTTACCACCTGTTGCATGTCCCTGAACTTTGTGAGAAGAAAGGTTTCAAAGGAGGGACGACACAGTGGAGATCTTCTCAGTATAGAATTTTTAGAGGCTGGATGGGAAAAAAAACAGAAAAGACATCACTTGTGCCAAACATACTGCAAATTTTCGCATGATTTCTGTAAAGGAGTTGCATTAGAAGACCCAACCATTTAAAGTTATGCAAAATCAATATGCTGTGGATATGAACATGTCTCAAGGACAAATTCATTTCCACAGAGGAGGTTGATGGTAGTTGGGAAGTACACGTTGGAGTTAACCCAGAAGAGTGTAGTACCTATGAATAGCATTGAAGTCCAGTAGGTGAAAGATGTTCATAGGGGTAATCTAGGAGAAGTAAAGGCTTTCCTCCACATCCATGAATTTTCACATAGCCTTGTTTCTTTTCTTTTTAACAAAATAGCATCACGTTAATCTGAGAACCCTCACAAACATTTAATTATCTTTACATTTCATGCCAATACAATGTGAAGCATTCCATGTGGTAAGGTCATCCTGATCTGGTGGTTATGTTTCAAAGCTGCAAGGTATTCAGAGGAGCTGAATTCTCATAGGCATAGTATGATTGGAAATCAGGGCTGGCTCAACCTCTGCTGTAAAAGTGTGCCACTGTCTCTTACTGCTCACAGGGCAATACAGGTTCTTACCAACAACAAGGCTGGAATATATGGTGCCTGCTCACTGTTTGCATTTCCACCTGGTGGAACAACATGTTTTTGAATCCCAAAATCAAACAAATCTGCATCTTAACATATCCTTTTATTGGTACAAAGCCTTTTTTTCTTTCTCATGAACAAAAGCCATCCCAAACCCACCTCAAGAATCCTTGCATGAAGATATCCTAAGTAACATTGGATTTACTTCCTGAAGTGTTAAGTGGGAGTATAGACTATTTAAATTTCATTCATTGCCATTTTTTAAAGGAAAATGAGCATCACAGAAAACATAACATTGGAGAGAATGAGGTTCTGGCAGCTTGGCATCTCTTTCATACTATTGTGGTAAGTATCATGACAAACATTTTCTTTGTCTAAGCCACATTCTTATAAAGTAGAGACAAAACCTGATATTGGATGGAGATAGTAAAGCTGAGTTATGATGGAAAGGAATTTGGTAGATTCATAAGTTTGAGTATGTTTGAATAAAGGAACCTGGAATGTCAGGAATTTGGTAGGAAGCAGGAAAGAAAATGTCAATGTTCTTGATCATCTTGTCTCACCTGGCCTAATAAGAATGTTTTTCAAGGAAAATGAGGAGCCATATGCAAGCAAATCTTTGATCTCAGTGAATAATTGCCAGTTTTGTGAAAATGGGGGTGACAGCATTTTGTATGATGATGTTGCTGCTCCACATTCCACATTCCCTTGCTGCTGTGTATATTTTTATGGGTTCTTCACAAAAGTAAAATTGATGGGGGAAGTCAGCCTTGTCCCACAAAAATTGCCATGTTAAACTATGACTTGGGTAGTCAGTGGATGGACTTTTCTTCCATTTTGAGTAAATCCTACTTGGTTGCCCTTTAATATGCAATAGATTTTTTTGTTTATATAAGTTTGTAGCTTTTTAGAACAGCAGCCCTGTGAGTGGCTTACAGAAGCATCACAAAATTTTTCCAAATCAGAATCCCAGGCAGAAATTTCCAACTCAAGTCAGCAGTGCATTTACATCCACAGTCCTTTTTGGTCATTGTCTAGTGCCACCATGGTGGTCTGAGTGCAGGGAGGGTCTGCTATACAAACAAAACATGCTCATAGAAATTCCTTCCTATTTGTATCTGTCAGTAGATTTCTAGCCTGTATCATGAACCAACAGTGATTTTTGGCCTCTTTCCTAATTCTGTCTCTTGTAATTGCAGGAGCTGGTACTATTTGGACAAGTCTAGGGTCGTTTAAAAATCGTCCAACTACTGTCTTTCATAGCTGTCTTCTGATATGTAGTGGCTGTTTTAGTTTAGGTGGACAATTAATTCACCATTTGTATTTCCCTGTATACTTTGATGTTTTATATTTTTATATTATGTCATTTCTTATTAATTTCCTTCCAGAATTAAACTTCCCTCACATTTTCTACTGGCTTTATACAGTTTTTTCCTCTACTTTAAGCAGTCTTTGTGATATAGCAAAGCATTGACAAGGTTGTACAAGTCTCCTGTGAGACCTTATCTGGAGTACCTTGTGTAACTTCTGGTTGGGAACTGACAGACTTATGCACGAGTGGTTGGGGAAAGGGAGGAGATTATCATGTGAGAGAAAAATAGAATATCCTAGCTTGTTTTCCTTCAAAAACTGAAGACTGAGGGAGGACATAACTGCTGTATGTGGAGCAGAGGGTAAAACACCAGCAATGAAAAAAGAATTTTTAATGCAAAAGCTGATATTGGCATAAGAATCACATGGGTATAGACTTGCTGTGGATGTACTAAGCCTTGGAGTTATGAGAATGTTCCTAATGGTTGACACAGTGAGGTTCTGCAATGATCTTTCCATCAGAGGGGGAAGGGCTAACTGCTTCCAGGATGATTATGAAGGAGTAAAGCACAATGCAGTGCCTGAGGTGATAAAGGACCGAAGTCAGTGAATTCACAGATTAATTCCAGTTTTTCTGTCTGGGAGTCCCAGCTCCAAACAGTAGGTTTAGATTTCTAGAAGAGTCTTAAGTGTTTTGTCTCCCATTATATTCCACAGAAAATGGAGAACAACCTGTTCAGCCAAATGTAAATATGAGCATTTGATCAGTCTCCACTTACTGTAATGAATAGACACCTACTTTTAGACACCTCAATTTAGATGTTAGCACTGGAATCTCACTGTGCTCTGAGTTAATTAATTACATAGCCCATGGGGGTTTGGCTCAGACAGCTCAAAGAAGTGTCTTGTCCCATCTGAGAGGCCAGTGGGAAATCTGAAGAGGCAGGCAGATATGGCATAGGACCGGCAGAAAACCTGTTCTCTTCTGAAGGAGCAGCAGGGGCTTCAGCACACATGAGGGTAACTTAGAAAGCACAAACTGCCTATATTTTGGCAACCGGATTTGATCTCACAGAGGGAGCAGTGAATCCAAAGTCATTACCTTGATAACTTTCTCTCCTTTCCTCTATTTGTCCCCTCTTGCCTTCCTCTGATTTTCTGTTGTATTTGTTTAATTTGGTTACTGAAGCTACATACTTCAGAACAGACTCCAGAATCTTGAAAAGCAAAAAAGAATGATGCATATTTAAACTAAAAAGATATCAACTAAGAATGTAACTTTCTTTCCCAAGTAAAGGCTTCCCTGTGCAATGGGCATGTGGATTACCTCTGTTTTAGCCCCAAACCTTCTGCTGATTTTTCACTAATGTTTTCAGCACGGTAAACTGAGCATTTTAACATTTACTACCAGGTTTCTCAATGACACCAGTGAGTTTCTTCTTAGCCAGCAGAAGCCTTTTCATAATGTAGGGCAAAAAAGAACTTTAAGGAAGGGCAAACAGCACTAAAAGGTAAAGCGATGGTTCCCTGCAGGATCCTGGTTGCCAACCATTATTTATATGCTCATTTTTGGATTTGTCTTTGGGGCTTTCCTTGCACTGTGACATTAAAAGTCTTGGCAGATGTTAAAAGTAAACAAAATCTGCAGTGTTTTTTGCCTCACTGAATGGAAGGAAGGTGTGACTGATGACTGCCTTGCAACCCCTTGATAAGAACAATTGGTGTTACTGAGGCACGTGGAAGGAAAGAAGTCCAAACCAGACTGTTGTGAGGGCTACATGAGGGAGTAAGAAGGGAAAGAGAATAAAACAGAAGATTTAAGAGGAGACAAGAGATTATGCAAATATGAGCTGTGAATAACATTCTGGCGGTACAACCCCTCCAGAGACAACTTGCCACCTGCATTTCTCTAACAGGCATCTCCAAGTCAGTGAGAAAAATAGAGCATCTTTTGAACAGAAAGGGAAGGGGTAGAAATCACAATCAGACTAAGTGCTCTTTAATTCTAGCCACGTTAAACTCTAAATGCTGCCAAAAAGCTGGTAATAAAATTTAATTCTTTCTGAGGACATGACGATCAGTCATCCGACCAAAAATCAAAGTCTCCTGGGAGTGTTTCTTCCATTGCAGGGCCTGAGTAGACTTGACCCTCTCAGCATTTCATATTTCATAATTGAATTCAATGTCCCTCACACTTTTAACATCTACCTAGATTAAAAGAGAGCATTAATCACTCTCGCCTTGGAGCAGCTCTGAAGAGGGAAGTAGGACATCAAGGCGCAGTTTAGAGAGGCCTGGGGGATTAAGGTGATCAGTGTCTCTGTGCATGTGTTAGTGTGTGTCCCTGTCTGTGTCACAAACAAACAACAAAATCTCCAACAATTGCTACAATATATATGATCTATCACCACCTCAATAATTTTGCAAAATTGAGTACCATGCTTCTGTGGCTTATCTCTGGAGAAATATAAAAAAAAATAAATAAATTTAACAAGCGCTTTTTAACTGGGTGCTTTGTTATGATTTATACATTTCCTTTTTGAATAGCCGGGGTTTATCTCTTTCAGCTGCAGGAACTTAGAGCAAATGATAAGCGAAAACATCAAGCCAGAGCCTGCGCTAATGTCTGACACAAACATGTCATTCGATATTTAAGTATTTATTTATTCATTTATGTTTTTGTAGTCTCTTTTTAGGCGCAGAACCTTTGTATTTATTGTAATAATGGTGACAAACTGTGGGAATGGGGCGGGGGTGGGGGGGAAAGAATGAAGGGTAAAGGAAGGGAAAAAAAGGAAGCAGCGACACCAGAGACAGAGGACCGGTCCCCGCAGAGGTGGGGCCGCGGCTCCCCCTCCTTGTTTTTGGTTGAAGTGAGGAAAACCCAGCTGGGGAGCGGGCTGCACCCCACATCCGAGGGGAGCAAGGTCGAGAGGGCATTTCGGGTCCTGGCCAGGAGGGGAGACTGAGGGAGCGGGGGCGGCCCGAGGGCCCCGAGGCAGCGGCGGCCTCTGAGGGGGCGAGGCCGTATCCCACGGCCCTGGCGGGGCCCGGGCCCCATGGCGGGGTGGTCCTGCCACCAGCACGGCTACAAATTGCCGTGGCTGCGGGCCCGGGAGAGGGAGAGCGCGGGGCCCTGGGCACGGAGGGGCCCCTCCCGCCTGGACGGTCTGCAGGGAAGCCACGGGGCCAGGGGTGCGGTGGAGCGAGGAGGGGACAAAAGAGGTGCCTGGGGCCGGTTGCCGGAGAGGGGTGCTCGGCTGAAATCCTTCACAGCTCCGGGACACAAAATCTCTTAAATCTTCATCAGAAAGTCATTAGAAATCTGTTGGCGGGGCCGGGCGCAGATTGCCAGGGGAGGGGACTCCAAAGCCCCTCCGGGCTCCACAATACCTGAAATGAACTGGAAGGGATGGGGTGGGGCTGGGAAGCAGATTTCATGCCATAACTAAAGACCCCTTTCAGCCTGCTCTGCAACAGTTTTACGATGTGTTAGAATTTACATTCACGTGTTGTTAACCATTCTTTGGTGCAATGAAACGTTTTATCTGTCTGACCTCAACCTTTGCCATATGCTGGTGCAAACTGTTCAACTTAAGCCTGGACGAGTTCAAGAAAAGGAGGTGGAAAAAAAAAAAAAACCAAAACCAAGAGGGGGAGAAAAAGGAGGCTCCAAAAAGCACATTGCTGGGTAGCCTCTGTTGTTGCTTGTGATAGCTGCCTTCCTCTCAGTTTTCCATGGAAACGTTTTGAAAGCCACCTCCAAAAAAAAAGAAAAAAAAAACAACAATCCATGCCAAATAATGAATAGGGGTTCAGAACATGCCAGCTCTTCACTAATTGTCCACTTTACTTATGCTACTTCATGTCTGGCAATTCTTTTTATATTGTGGAGAGATGACAATGAAACCTCATTGTGCTGGGTGAAGGAGAGGTGTATGGAATACATTTGAAAATGATCAGAAAGAGTTTTGTAAGGTTTTTATGTATTTTATTCTAATTTCCTGTTTTCTTTCTCAACCCAGTTGTTTTGAAAGAATAAGAGATATAGACTGTGGAAGGGGAGTGATAGTTGTGTGAGATAGCCTGGTAATTCTGTAATGAAGGATCTCATTTTATGCTTTTGAAGATGTGCCTGCTTATCTTGTGAATTTGACCTTATTTTTCTCAGAGACCAGCACTGTGGCAATGCCTCAGGCTTGCAATTCTTTCCCTCTGAAACTGTGGGTATGGATTTGTCTCTACAGCTTACCTACAGAGTTTAGATGTGGTTAGGTATTTCTCACCTTATGTTTTGGATGTACTAAACAACCCAGGTGCACTCCCTAATATCTGTGTGATAGATTTTCATGGTTATTTCTATTCTGAGAAACATCAGATTTCCTTCATGTCACAGATGCCTCTGGAATCTAGTAAGAATAGTCTTGGATAGGTCCCTCAGGAGGATGTCCACTAAGATGTTGTAATGTTGTCATGTTCAGCAGCAGGGGGACTTCGGGATCAAAAATCCTTGAGTTCAGCCATTTAGCTGTGAAGCCCATGCCTGAAGAAGGTTTGTTTGCACACCTATGGAGTTGTTTATGACAAGGCTTTGAATACTTGAGGATATTAGATTATTTAGGAGTTAAGCAAGTCCTTAGTAACTCAACTGGTAGCACTTACGTTCCTGGAAGGCCCCTGTTGTTTTGTGAGCCTCCCTCTGTAAAACCATGTTGATGCTTGGGGGAATCCAGGTTAAGAGAACTCATGGCTGGATAAGGCTCATATACTCACCATCATAATGAATCCCCAAATTCATTAAATTCAAACTAATTAGATGTGTTAGCATCGATACAGCCCATCAGTAATCCCAATCCTGGCCCAATCATTGCTGCAGTCTCTTGCAGTATATATTTTTGCATTTCTTGGTATGTGACATGATTCTCAGGGAAATAAAAATCGTTGTTTCTTTCTGTGAAACCTTGCTACATTTTTATAAGTAATTTCCATTCTGTTATGGTCTATTACACATAACATTTTGAAAGAGTGAGAAAGAGTTAAGCAAAATGAAGACCATTATCAATATTTCATTTGTCATAGCTGAAAAACTACATTTATAGGTCAGTCCTTTTCAATCTGTTCATTGATTTCAGTACTCAAAGCCCTTCAGGGAGTGTCTAAAATCCACTGATGTTTCAGAGTGCTAAGTTTTGTGTTTGGATTTCTGATAAAACTGAAAGATGTGTCAAAACCATGTAACAAGCTCTGGATCTGATTTACCACTGTACACTTTCAGTCTCTACTGGTGTTAACTCCAGTGATTTCATCGGAATGGAGCTGGTATTGATTTAATTCTTATGTCGATGTGACCCTCCTGAGACATACTTCTCTGCTCTTATTCCCACTGACTTCAGTTCAGAATATAATCAGGATCATAATTAGAAATGATGACCTGATTCAGTCAGGCATAAAAATACAAGTCAGTCTTCAAGTTCCTCAGTAACGCTACCTACTGCAGTTGCACTGCTTTCTTACTTAAAATCAAGTGTGTGCTTACATCCCTTGCAGATTGTAACCTATGTATTTAGGTTCTTTCTTGAATTCTCTGAAAGTGGAAGTCTTTTGACTGGCTATAACAAGCTTTGGAACAAGTCTATAAGTAGAAGAAACTTGGTAAGAGATTTAAGGAGACTTGGGATCAAAACTGCAGTTGCTCCTGTATCCCCATCTATGCAATTCCATTTGCTTCAATTAGCTTTTATGTTTGCAACTGGAATGCTTGGAATTTGATCAAAATCCCTTTCAGAATATATTCATGGTATTGTCTACAAACTTATTCCTCTAAGAAAGCAAAGTAGGATAATGCATTTCTTTCTGCAGATTGTGCTGTCTATTCTAGGTACCATTTAAATATCTGGTGCCTCAACAAGCATACCCAGTAGGATTCAAATGCCTTTGTTTATATGTGTTTTTCAGTCAAAAAATTTGCCAAACTGCAGTTGCAGGCTTCTGGGGAGGGATCTTGGCTTGGAATTAAATACTCTGGAAGTGGACTGGATCCAAGAATAAATAAAATCATAGTTGAGGTGGAAACACCTAATTACAATCATTGTCCAAAAATTCAATGTAAAAATAATGAAAATATTACTCATCACATGAAAAGGTGAATTTTTCTAGTTCCATTAGGAGATTTTAAAATCAGCCAAAATATCAAAAACTAAACTATCTAAGTATCCATGATCAATATTTATATTCAAGTGAAAGAGAAGAGGACTGAGGCAATGAAATTTAGAAATGCACGTATTGTAATTTGATTTGAACAGTCAACATTGGTAAAAAGCCTAACTGTTTACTAGAAGATTACTCTCTGATTCAGCATTTCCATGCAGATCTACATCTGTTACTCTTCATTTCAATACTTAAATTACCTCTAATCTAATTAAAAATAGAAGGCAAGCAGGAGCATGCTGTCCTTTGAAAGTCCTCAAACTTGTTAAAGCTAAACGTAATTCAACAATTTTAAGGAATTAATTGGATTAATTAATCAGGGGCTAGATTCTGGCTAGTGAGCTGCAGCTGGAAAGGTAGTTGTGAGGAATGAGATTTTTGATGCAATAAACACCAACAATGTACTTATTGCTTGTTGGCATCAAATAAGTACCTGTTATATACCTAAGTTACCTTTGGAACCACTAAATTGACCTACATTGCCTTTAAAGTGGCTGATTTGTGTTGGCCTTTTGGCAGCAGCACCGGGCTCAGTGTGGCTTGGTTCATCTTATACTGCAGGAGACCGATTTCTGGTATAACTGTAGGCTGGCTTAGATCTACAGATTCTCTCTTGAAGAAGTAAGGGGTTAGGTGACAGGAAGAGAAGGCAAATTCAGGTAGGCTGGATTGTGTCTTGCCTGGTGTCACTTTCCTTTTCTTGCAGATCTTTAAACTGTGACCTAAAAAGAACTTGCGTTGGAATTTCCCCTCCAGTATAGTAAAAGCATTATTTCTCTTAAGTACATTAGATTGCCTCTAAAAAGTTAATATAGCATCCTGTAGTAATCATTTGCTTTGAAAAGCCTCCTGTTCCTGGAAGGCTATGAAAACAAACACAGGCAGGGAACAGGGTAAGATTTTCTGAGTATTACGTCTTATGATAAGTGACTAAGTAAAATAGGCAGAAACATAGTAGTCTTAAGTATTCATGTAACATTTTATATTCCTGTTCAAGGTCTCCACTTTCTGTAACTACAAGAGGACATTGGTTTGTCTTTTTTAATATGGAGATGAGAGTATAATGAATGTCTTATTTGTTCCTGGTCTTCTAGTAAGTCTTGCTGAATTGCTTTGCAAATTCCAGATTAGATTCATTTCACCCTACTTTAGCTGTTCACAAAAACCAGTGATCTTTAGTAAGCACCAAGAAATATATCTTCACAGTGACTCTGGAGGAGGAAGCCCAGGGAGCAAGTGGCTTACATCAAATGCTTCATTCCTTGGCAGCTAGAGTTAGCTGAGATAAAGCTCTCCCATTATGGTGCTGTTGCATGTCTGTGAAAGGGAAGAACACTCCAGTCAGTGATTTTAGTAGACCAGATGTAGATTGTTAGATGGAGATTTGGTAAGGTGAATTCTCTCTCTGGCATTCCTGGAAGAAGACCTTAATTTCTTATTGCCCTTTTAGGGAGTGGTCATGGTGCATCACAGCAATTTGTTGTTCAGCATTCACGTATCCGAAGTTTCCCTCATTTGTCTCACGACCATCGCAAGATCCTGAAAACCCCAAGAGACCTTGTACAGGGGTTCTGGCCTGGTTGAGGTGGATGCTGGCTAAGTGATTGTTTGCAGGGGTGCTTGCTGTGCTGCCACGGTACATTGCTTTCGTTCCTGCTGGTGAGCAGGGACTTGTGCAAAGCAGCCTGTTCTGTACCTTACACCTGCTTCCCAAAGCAACGAGTCTCATCACAATAGCCTAAAAATCTCCCCACCTCTTGGCCAGCAGCCCCTTGCTTTTGAAACAGACTATAAAAGTGACTTTCTAAGTCACTTTCTTTGAGATCTCCCCACGGAAGAAGACCCCGGCGACCCCGTCTTATCCATTGGTAGTTATAACTCCCCCTTCTCTCTCTCTTTACTTTGTTTCCTTTATCTCTCTCTCTTTCTCTCTCCCTCTCCTCTATACCATAACCCCCGTTGTTGGCACTAAAATAAAGGTGCACTATTGCTGTGATTTAAACTGAAATCCCTTTGTGTCTTTTTGCGCTCTGAGTTCAAATGAACCTCTCACGACTCCTGCTTTTATTAGTGGATTGTGACAATGTGTCATGTCTGGATGCCATATCACAAGTGGGGTCAGTGGGTGGTTGGCTGCTACAACGAGCTGTAATCCTGTAAGTACAGCCTAGGGTGCCTAAGGCACCCTACTGTCACAAGCAAGGAAGTGTGGTGTGCCATAGTGTTTGCCAAAGGTAGAGGCTTGCAGGATCTCTGAGAGAAGCCATTTGGGTAGGACTGATGTGGGACATACTGTAAATGTGGCTGCTCTGCAAATGTCTTTTTCAAAAATGTTGAGCACCTTGACCTAATTCCCCAGATAAATTATTTACCATTAATATTAGATTGTCCTTTTGGAAAGAGTCAAAACAGAAAGGTTTAATACTACAGGGGTAACTTTCAAAGGGTTCAGGCCCAATTATTTTAAAATATGGCATAGGATTCATCTCACCTGCCTCTAAAAGTCTGCAGTTTAAATGACGTCTATTTGTGAGCTTGCACTACTAAAGGGCATGTCTTCAACACCTGCTCATGAGAGACGACTTGCCCAACTACAAGTGCTTAACTCTTACCATTGACTAGGCTAGCCTGGAGCAGTGAGCTCAGATGAGACACCTTGAGTTTAGACATTCAGCATTAAGAGGGATGAATCCTGTTCTTAGTCTGTAGGTACTTTAAAAATGACAGACAAAATTAATGGAAAAGTTGCTGCTGATTTGCATGGGAAATGTGACCTTCCAGCCCCATGGGACTTAATCATGTAAGTAAAACCCATGTGACTATTTCATTGCTTGCAGGATCTAAGCCGTGCTTACTGCTGTTTAAATAAAAATAAATCTCAGTTTATTTTAACTGGTATGTTACAATCCCAGAATAGATCCTTCCTCAGTATAACCTGTTGTGTACCAGTATGAGTTTTCTAGTTTGATACTGGTATTTCCAGAGCACTTACAGGAAGATTCCAGAGTCTCCATTGCAGCCACGGAGTGCAGCTGTAGACAGCAGGTAGCCTTACAGTACCTGTGTGGGATCCTCTGGCAGGTGCTGTCTGTGCAGCTGGGGGCTGCCCTGCTGTGGCTGAAATTCGAGATCTGCTTCAACCCTACACACATGGGATGTGTTTCTTGCTGAGTCCTATTGCTGCCTGCTCCTGTCTGCTCTCCAGCAGTCCCTCTGGCTCCTGCTGCTGTGCAGGCAGCAGGCCAGGATGTCAGAGGTGGCTTCAGGTGCTGAGGTTTGTGATGTGTGTATGATGAAGAAATGGTGCAAACTGTCTGTCGCCAACAGCCTCACCCTCTTCTCTGATATTACCCCTTGGTGTCCTGTTGCTTCTGCTGCTGCCTGCTTTGACCTGCCAGCAGTGATTGATCTGTGTGGCCAGAGGAACATGCAAGAAACCAAAGAGTGTAAAATACAGAAAGATGGCAGTATCAGAAGGCTAGAAGTCTTGTTACTCATGCATAGCATGTCTCCTGCTTACACACCTGGTGTAAATATCTGTCTCTCACTGTCCTTGTGCTGCTGAGTCCAGAAGTTCGTTTGCACCAGTGGTCATACTATTTTTGTAATCTCTTTCATGAAGATTGGCAGAATACAATGAAGAAAGGGAATTGTTTTGCCATTTTGGGATTTCAGGGCATATGTCTCCCTTCATTCACCTCCTGATGTCCTTCAGGGAGTGTAGGGAAATTAACCCCATTCACAATAGAAGAGATTGTAATTAGAATTCTCATTCACTCTTAATAGTCACTAGTATCCATCAAAGGCTTGATTTCCAGGTCTGTTGCATAGTGCAGTGAAAAGGAAAAGAGCTGAAAGGTACTAAGCTTGTTGGCAGAATGAGGGGAGCTGCTCTATTGGCTCTGAGAGCAGACTTGAGAAGACCCAGCTATGCTTGACATACCCCAGGGTGCTGTGTGGTCTGGAAAAGACAGTCAGAGGAGTGAGAGTGGGGCTTTTAACAGCATTTTATTAGACACTAGGGGCAGGCCAGGAATGAGTTTATAATCTGTTGTCATGGCTCAGCTGACAGATGGCGGCTGGTGAGCAGGGTACTCTTGAATGCTTAATGGGACTGAGGCCTGTGCTAGCTACTCTAACCTGATGTTAAGATGATGAAAGTGCCCCTGTGCAAAGAAGCTGTGCTAGCTAAAGGCTGAGTCAATCTGAAAACCATTTTTAATTACAACAGTGCAAATTTTGCGAGCAAGCACACAATCACCTTGGCAGTAAGCAGAGAAATGTTGTTAGTGGTGTATGACTCTGGTCCATGCTCTCTAGACCTGGCTAGCACATCCTGGAAAGGTATTAGACACAAGGTAATCACCATAATATAAAGGTTAAAAGTTCCCCTGTATTATGATGATACATGTTAATCTGTCCCTTCATAACAGCATCTAACTGATGAAAAAGCTGTAATTCAGATCTCAAAACCAGGAAACTCCCACTAAATAGAGCTCTATAAGGCATAGGAACAGTGGATTAATAGAGTACAAGGAAGCCTGCCAGATTTGTGTTGTATCCTAAACTCCACCATCCGTTTGGCAATCTTCTCTTTGCAGCTCAACAAGTGTCATGAGCTGGCTGCACGCTGACACATCAGATCTGTGACCTCGCTTTTCAGCCCCGTGCAGCTGAACTGACCCCTGCAGCCAGGGATCAGATGGAAAGCCATTAGGGCTGATTCCTCACCAGCACCATGTCCAGACTCATGTCACTGCTGCTTCGAGTCATCCTGGGAGCAATCATCCATGCATTGATTTTATGGCAGTGCTGACACTTGCTTTCATTCTTTCAGAGCCGGGGAGAATTGCTCTTAACCATGCCCCCTGCTGCCTCGGGATATAATCTCAGGAGCATAGTTTAGGGGCACAGCCAGCTTCAAGGAGCATTACTTTGCTTCAGTGCATTTTTATATGTTTTTTTTTCCCCTGCAGGCCTTTTTCTGCTAAGGGGGATGTTTGAACCAGCGAATGCACTTCTTTTTTCTTCTTCTCCTTAGTAAAGTGACAGTCAAAAAGTATGTGTGCTGTTGCCAAAAAATACAAACATTTGCCTCGTTTGCTCCTGGGTAGCGTCCTGGGTTTATGTCTTAGCATTTAGCTTGGTAATAATATCCTCCCTTAAAAAAGGACTTTGCAAGTAAATCAGTTCATCAGTGCAACAGCAATTTGAAGCCTGCATTTGCCAAATTCACAGTCCTGGGAATGCGTTTTAGAGGATAAAGCTTCAGTAAGACTATTTATGCAAAGACTTATTTTTTTAGCGTCAGGACCAAAATAAGATTTTTTTTTTTTAATAGGTTCTAAATCGTTTGAAGTACTTATTTGTTTTTTTGTTTTTTTCTTTTCTCCGTAATTCTCATTAGCTAAATTAATTGTTGCTCTCTTTTGAAATTAAGGATAACAAATTTTCTTGTGCTGAAAGGCACAAGCAAATAATTACCAACAGTCTTCTTGTACCTGAGTTTTTATTATATTTCTCTTGAATGGAATCTCAGAAAAAAAGGGAGGAAAACTGTTCGCAGAAAAAAAAAAAAAAGCCCAGTATATTAAAGAAAGAAATACATTTGTGTGATGATTTCTTGTGGATGCATACAGCATTGCAGTGTTCTGATAATGGAAACAATTAGTTTTAGAAACAGTATAAAGCTTGCTAATTTCCAAATAATGGGAAATGGTCTGCCTGACAGGCTTTTCTTTTTGCTATTTATGCTGCTTATATAGTAGCAAAATAGCGGGAGCAGAGGCAAAGCTGGGCAGGCAGGGCAGGATCTCCAACAGCTGCATCGGACCCCTGCTGCGTCTCTGCCAAAGCCTGTGCAGTGGAACAGCGACAAGGAGACAGGCTTTTGGGGGTCCCCTTATGTGATTAGCCCTCTCCTTTTGGCCTGAAAAGGGAGAGAAATGTCAGGGTTTTTTAAGAGGAAAATGAAGGCCACACCTCTGTGTGGCAGATGGGTTGTTTTCCACATTTTTCCATTCCATGAACAAATATCTCTGAAAAACAAGCATGATTTGGAAAGGTAACCTGGCTAAGGGTCTTTCAGAGCTACATTTTTGCTAAACCATTTTTCATTTTCCTATTTAATTTCCTGCATCTGAAACAAGGGAGGGAATTGTGCTGTACTTTTTGCTGTTGTATATAGCATATGGGGTTGGAGGTCTGTGGATTAATAGAACAGGAGGCAGCTTCCTGCCTTCTGTCAGTGGGAGATAAAGGTGCCTTCTCACTTCACAGGTCTTTCTGAAAGAATCCATGAAATTTGGTGTTCAAAAGAAGAGTGAGTGAAGTGGGTGGAGATAAACCCTTTTCTGGAGTAGAATGCAAACTTCATACTGACCAATGGTCTCATTGCTCTGGCAATATTTGGGACAAAGGGCAGTAGGGGACTATTTAGGCAGCTAGAGGTGTTTTTTGGGAAGAAGGTTTAGCTGAAGAAAGGCCTGAAATAGGAAAGCATGAATGAAACCATCCATGCATACCCTCTTTACAAGATAGGAAAGTTGAAGAAGTTCTGTCATATCTACTGCCTTTTTCTGCTCATTTCGTCTCCTGTCTACATGAGAAAGTGCTCAGGAGGCAAAGAAGGATTGGTTCCCCATTGGTATGTAGTGAGAATATGTGGTGGCACTGTAAGTCACTGAAAAGCATCACATATTTTGTGAACCATCTACTCTGCTCTGTAGAGTTAAGGTCAAGTGTTCTGTCTCTTCAGTTTCCTACTGAATTTCTTACAGTAACATCTTTTTGAAATATTTTAGAAAGGTTAACAGTTTCTTAAGAATCCTATAAACTTCTAGACTCATAGCAATAGAAGATCTTCAAATTTACTGTATTTTGGGTTTTTATACCCCCTAAGTCCTAGAAAGCTTTACATGTGACCCAAACTGCAAATATATAGCAAGTAAAGGGTGGGACTCACAGGCCCAAAAAATGTCTATAGCAGGAAGATGCAAGGCTTCCCCTCGAGGGCTAGTTCAGTACCATCTGCTCAAGAGGGTCTAGAAAGCTACCTGTCAAAAAAGGCTTAAAAGGATGAAGGAACAATGAAAAAAAAAAAAAAAAAAAAAAGTTAAAGGAGTATTATGAAATGCCCATGAGAAAAGGGGGAGAAAAGAAGACTCGTACAGTTGTGAGCTTTTAAGGCTCTGTGGAGCAAGGGCCAGTCATCTTACACACTGTTGGGGAGGTACAATATAGTGCTTTGTATATGGAAACACACATAACAAATAACAAATATTTTTATCACTTCTGATATGATTCCTTTGATTATTCAGTGTATCATGGATGAGAATGAGCAATTAAAATAAAATCTAAATGTAGATTTTTATTTGCACAGATACTGAAAAGTATCTCTCTTTAGCAAAGCCTTTTGCTATTGCTCTTTGCACCCTAGGGAGTCTTCAGAAGCCTGATCATTTCCCTTGGCTCCCCAGCTCTAGGGAAATCATATCTTTTTGTTGGTTCCCTCGGCTTCCCAGGCAATGCGAGGAGCTGGCTCAATGTGGGACATGAATGACAATTCATTGCCAGAAGGGAAGTAATTTTCAGGCCTCCTCCCCTTCTTTTCTTGCTGTGAATGTAATAATACACTTTGGAAACATTACTGTGGTAATCTGAAAACAGCAATGCTGTTAGAATTCAGAAAATGCCTGATAGAACTGATCATTCACATAGCTTAGCTATGATGTTTAGAATTGCTGTACATCATATTTCATTCTTCACTAACATCCTGATGGATTTTTCCCCAGTGAGTTGTCTTTGCAGTAAAGCAGTGTAAGAGCACTATTGTTTGGATGTTATTTTTCTTCTCCTTCCTTCCTGTCTACCTCTTATTTTTTTATTTTCTCTCTTTTTAAAATTTTTTTTTCTTTTTTATCTTTTCCAAAAAGCTACTTCATGTTGCAAAGATCATCAGATGAAATGAATGCAGCCCAGCTGGGATTTTCTGGAAATGTGTTCAGCTTGGCAACACCTCTCACAGAGTAGCTTGGTCCCTAAAAGCTTTGTTTAAAACGACGAAATGAAAACAAAGGAGGCATAATTAGCTGCTGTGTAATAATAGAAAAGGCTTGTATCCAGTTACTGTAGAAGTCATTTAATGAAGGGTAATCTGGACATAAGCCTGCACACTATAGCTGTAAAATATTTAAGCTTTTTAATGAGAGGGAAAATGGAGAGAAGGGTTTGCTAACGTGATTAGGAAAAATGCCTTTCATAACCATTTTTACAGGGGCTTGCAATTCCTAAACTGAGGTTTGAAGCTTTCTTCAAGCCAAAGCAGCAATAAAACTTTTATGCTGCACCAACACTTAAAAGCTACATACATCACATTGGTTTTATATGTCTGAGTGGGAACATCAGTGTAGTGCTTTTTATATCTGCAAAGGGCTACACTGGCTATTGAGTACCAGCTCCAGTTTCTTCCACTTACTTCAGATTGTAGAGTGCCTGTGGATGAGCAGTCATTAATCTTAAACTGCAGTAAAAGTTGCTTTCAGTGACGCTCTTTCTCATCTCCCCCTCCTTGTGCTGTTTTTGCTGTCTCTGTTCCCTATCCTCCCCTTCTTTCTCTTTTCTGCAAAGCTCCCTTTTCTCATACTCTCTCCACTATTGAAACCAAAACAGATGCTGCTTGGTCTGAGGTGGACCAGCTGCTCTGATGTGATGAATACATAGCATTATTTTTAGTCCATTGACAGGTTACTAGGCAAAATGCAGGAATCAGCTGGGGATTTTCTGTGATGGGACAGTCATAAATGATGTAATAAAACATTATTGTACCCCTGTGTAGTATTTAGAGGTGGGATCTACTATTGCTATGGTATTTACCTAATCTGAGTGCAAATGTGTCTATGTTTTTTGCTACCTATACCTGGGAGGAAGGGATAACCCTGTCCCCCTGCAGGGGACACATTCTTTCTAATCAATGGAGAAAGTGGACACCTGAGAAAGGTGGGCACATCTGTAAACCCCCTGAATTATAGATGTTCCTCTCTTTGTTCAAGAAAATGAATGGAGTCTCACAGTGTCAAACCAGATTTCCCAGCCTAAGATACAGGAATGGCTGAGAAGGGCCACATGATTCTAAGACAATATGAAGGATTATCCGTAGCTATCTGACATCTAGGAGGGAAATAATGGAGACAGGATGGTTTCTACCCTAAACCTCTCCATGGAAAGTCTGATGGTTGTTGATAGCAGGATCTACACTGGTAGAGCCTTCCCTGTGGTCCTCAGAGCAGTGACTGGCAAGGGGGAAGGAGGGCTTGGAAATGAGGAGGAGCTGCTGGGCTCCTTCTCCTCCTCCTTCCTGTTGGAAGTTTTGCCACTGAAAACTTGAAGGGTGAAAAGGAGAAAGGACTGGGAGTTCTTGTGCCCTCACTGTGCCAAAATATTGCCTGGCTTATGTGCACTGCCATAGTTCAGCTGCCTTCAGCTGTGTTCTTCCCCTGGTTTCCTAGCTGCCTGTTTTCAAGGGCTCCATGAATTGTACTCATTGTCAGTACAGCCAATTAGAGTAATTGTTGCCATTATTTCAGTGATATCTCACAGAAATAACATGCTCACAGACACAGCTTTTTCACTCCTTCAAAGTCATTACCGTGCCATCAGAATTTTAGCTCAAAGGTTTTGCTTCAACATATAAAGAATATCTGTAGGTCTGCCCCTCATATTCTTGCAAATTCTTCATTTAAGCTTCCGTATAGAAATGAAGATAATAAATATTCATGCATTTCTTCCTACCTTGATATGCTAATTCTGGTTTGAATGGTAATCTAGAAGCAGCTGAAAAGGATGACTTGATTCTGGTATTATTTAAGAATCCTGCACTGAAGTATTGGTCCAGGGGTGTGACAATGCCAGCTAAGAGTGATTTAACAAGAATTGTTCTTTGGAGATACTGTCTTTTCTTTATCCATTGCATAAAATCTTTTAAGATTATTGAATTCCCTATTTATTACCTTATTACCTCAGTGAATTGTCTCAAATTAAGTGAAATAGATTATTTTTTCTCATCTCTTTCACAGCCTTCTAAATAAGGTGCTGAACTCAAGTGCTTTGAGGTGTGCACCTAATAGTCCCATTGACTTCAATGAGCTAGTTTAACAAAACCTAGATATTTGTAAGAGTGATGGATCTTGTATAGTTACCAGCTGTATAGTATAAAATGAAGAGTTTGTTTCTGAGCAAGATGAATGGATGTTCAAATTGACTCATTTACTGTTTGAAGCAGTCACAAAAATATTTTCATACTATTGGAGAATTAAAGATATGTCTCAAATGAATCTCAAGCACTAAGACTCCCAGGCTTTGTTTTAAAAGCTTTGTATTTGAAAAATCTGGGACAGAAACCTGTTTTTTTTTGGTTTTTTTTCCACTCATATTGAGCAGGGGTCCAAACAGTGGCACTATACTTAATATTGGTTAATATTAGGATGAAAATATAGAAACATGACTGTCAGCCAATTACTTGTAGTACAGACCTCAGGACTCTGCTATTGCCTTCAGTGGCAGCAGAGACCTACTTTCATCTGTGCCAGGACCTAATGGAGTTAGAAAAGCTGCTGTGGCTCAAACCAAACCAGTCGCTTCAAGCTCTAACCTCTATGATAGATGCTTGAAAGAAAGACAAAAGACTGCTGAAGCTACTTCGAAATTCTGATACTTCGTAACTCTGATCAATGTGTAAACTCTGTCATGCACCATTGCATGTTTGCTAGAAGAGGTTCCATGCAAATGGACAGAATTACTTTTTTTTTTCATTTTTTACTTCTAGGATTTCAATGTAATTGCAAATAACAGGAGGACACATGGAAAACATATAACCTTGTGATAGTCAATTTTACATGTCACTAACTTGTCTCCATTTTTAATAAGTATGAAATGGTTGTCATATCAGCAAGCCTTGACTGCTAAAAGATCAAATGACCTTTGAATGTAAGGGGTTAAAAAGACCAGATGCTCAGAACTGAGCTAATTGTAGATTCAAATTGCATAAAGCTAAAAGCTGAAAGACTGAGCTTGTGTTTTCTCATTTGATGTTGCAGGTCAGTGGGGTTACATGCTCTTAACTATGTGAAGGCCTTGTAAGTATGAAGACTTCTTCCTTTTCATCCTAGTGGCTTGGCAGCAGAACAGCCTATTATGGTTATAAATTACAATTTCCTTTTTAAATGTCTGGAAAGGCAAGAAGGCCAAAATTTAAAACCCTGATTCAAATATGCCCAGTTTCAAGCTCTTTAGCATAGGAACTGTGAGGACTGTATTTAACTGATGGTCGATTACACTCAATTAAATAATATCAGTTTGGCTCATGAGCTGCAGCATCAGCAGATGTAGCTATAAACATTCTCTTTATTTTGTTTTGCCATCAACACTGACTAGGTTAAAGAAGAATATTTGCCTTTGTAAGTGGTCAAAAATTTCCAAGTGCATAAAAATGACAAAAGTTGGTAAAAAATTGTTTGAAACATATAGAATAATTAAATTTTAGTTTGTGTTCTCTGTAACAGAGTTACTGTAAAATATCACTACAATTTTCAAACAATGCTTTCTGTTTGTAGGATCAGTTGTTTATCATATTGATTTTATCATGGAGAGGATGGTTTGCCTAATTAAACACAAAATATTTGACCTGGGCCTAGATTAGCTAGACCCAAATAATTGATATTTATGGAGACTACAGATGTAAAACTATTTTTTCTGTTTTCTCTGGACCTGTCCTAAGAAAAGTGATATTTGCTGCATCAGATTTATTCAGTCTCACTATTGCTATTTCACCCTGCTGCAAGGAGGGCCTGAGTGGAAAGGACTCTGAGGATGTGAGAGGCTAATAATTCTCGTCAAAGATGTGCAAGACAATGGAGGGAAGAGTGGGACCTCTGCCAGAGGTGTCAGTTGGAGAAAGCGGGTCATTGATGCCTCCTATCAAAATGACAACTCCCAGTAGGAGTTCCTCATCAGTGACTGCTTGGGAGCACTGGAAAGGTAGTCAGTTTTGTTGGTGACAGGGGTGATCAGGAGCTGGCATTGTATCCATTGCACCCTCCCAACTGCACTGCTGTATGACCTGCTGGTGGGAAATGCACTGTACAAAGACAGGCTCTTCTGGCATGGGAGGCATCCTGCAGAAGTTGAGAGCTGTCTGGAAAGTACTGACAGCTTGTGCTTTTCCGATTTGGTAACCAGCTGATGCATGGCTTGTTTAGCTGTGCTGTGAGGGTAGCAGGCCTTTACATGCTGTTTTGTGGTGGTGTGACAAACATGTGCTTCTCATATATTGGTTTACTTGTGCTGCTTGAGGTTTGCTTGTGTTTGTATTACTTTCCTTGTTTTGGAAAGGAGATTATGCAAATTACTTTTGTTTCAGCAAAACATACTCTTAATCTACCCTTATCTTCAATTTAAAAATGCTGTAGGCTATTTCCTGCTTTGGTCTTGCCAAAATATTACTTTCTAAACATTAGGTGTCTAGCCTATTATTAGATAGCTTGCCTCTAGACTCCACTGCCAGTGGGGGGAGAGTCAATCAAGCTAGCCTGTTTTCGACAGACTTGACCCTCTCTGAACCAGCTCGTGCTTCCCCCCTTTATGAAAGGATTTGGTGGCTACATCACTGATAGTTAACAGATTCCTGAGCCTCAGCTTTGCCATATGTACTGACTGAAAACATGTGCTGTCCAACACTGCAACACTCCACAAGAAATCAAGAAACAGTGACAAGTGTCACTGCTGAAGGTAGACTTAAGAGGTGGTTTGCTGCCATTGTCATCTCAGGGACTGGTAACACAGGTGGACTTGAATCTGTAAACACTTCTTGTCTGTAATGCAGGTGTGCACATTTAAAGTGCCTTCCAGGTTCTGGCCTCATTACTGTCTTTATGGGAAATTTTTACACTGCAACTGTTTTGTCCCTAGACACAAAAGGAATGAGTTCGCTGTAACACACGGTGACACATTTTGCTAGAGGGATAGAAATGAGAGCTTTACTGACAAAAAGACCATGTTAAACAACATCCATCTTCCACTTTGCAGAATGAGCAGTTATTATTAAGTTATTTCTGTGAATGTCCCTGCTGTAATGCATTTTCTTTTGCATTTAAACTTGTTCAGTACTTCTTCATTAGTGCTGTTAGATCCTTAGGAAGAGTAATCCATTGTATAAACTGGCTGGAATACCAGACACAGAAGCTGGCACAGAGTGAGACTCAAATGGTCACTGTTTGCCTTCCAGGAGTGGGATTCACCAGGAATGTGAGCTGTTTAACATACCTTTAAAAAGGAGCACATCTTTTCTTGGTGTTCATACCTGTTCCCCTCTGTTCAAGTGAACACTTGCTTTTTGCTTTGTCAAGAGTGTGACTGCTTCCTTTGAAAAAGTTTCTTGACACTTATAAAGTCTACTAAAATACTTTTATTCTTGGCCTTGAGAGATCATGAATGTTTATACAAAGCCATAGGATTTTTGGGTACTGAATATTCCTAAATTTCAGCATCTAGAAATGCTGGGGTTTTTGAGTGCTTCAGTCCAAAAAAAGTAAATCTTTGTTAAAGAAAACCAACTTTGATGTAGGCACCAATAAAAGGATTTATTTCACTTCTGAAAGTCAAATGTCCAGTTGAAACTAGCTGCCTTTCTTCCTCTCTGATTAACAAAAGGAGAGTCATGTCATAAATCTTTCCAAGACGCTTGCCTCAGTGTGATGCATATTATTACTTGGAATTACTTTGCTGTCTACTTATTTTGAAGATGAATCCCCCCCGTTTTTCATTGTTTATCCCTTGATATCAATGTGAAGCTGAATGTTGACATAGAAATTAAGCATCTAAATATCTTTATGGATATAGGTTAAAGCTGTAAAATTTTGTTTTATGAAGTTTAAGTTCACAAGTATTATCTTACCTTTTCATAGGGCAGAGGAGAAAAATGTCTGTTTAAATCCTTTCCTTTGAAAAATACTACAATCAGCTGAACACCAGTAATTGTGTTCTAAATCTTTGTAGCCTTAGTTCTAGCATTTAAAGTATATATAGAATAAGATATTTAGCTGTATTTCTTCTCTTGCCTTTAGAATGCCAGGCACACCAATAGAACCATATGAATAATAAATTATAATACTGTTTATCATCCAAATTGTTATAGTTTAGAATTTTTCTCTCAAGTGTTTCTTCTAGAAATCTATTCAACCCTCCCTGATGACACATTTGGATGAACATTTTTCAACTGTGAATGCCTAAAGTTAATCATCTAGATCTAAATTTAGGCACCAAAATGAATGACCTGATTTTCAGAGTTGCTGATTACTTATTTTGACGCATTAGTATGAATTTAATAGCTTTGCTGTAGGTGCCAAAGTCTTAAAAATGTTTTTTTCCTATGCACAACTTGTCTATCAAACTGCAGAACACATGCAGAATTAAATTACTAATGGACGATGACAATATGCCATATAGAAACAATGTTACATTGATTCATTTATTTGTTTACATGGTTGGGCAGGCTAATATTATGCAGAAAGTTCATGATGAAAGCTGATTTATAGTGATTTGAACAGAAAAGCATGCATTTCTCCCATTTCATATCGAGACAATGGTGAATTCTATGTGAAAAAAGCTCATCCTCTCTCTGTTCTTTGTTGTATGCCAAAAAGAAATATAATCTGGACACATTTTCTTCATTCTATAGAAAAGCAAACTTAGTTTTTCAATGACTTTCGTTGTACTAAAAATTGTGGAAAACTGGATACTGCACAATAAATTGATGCATATTGCAAAACAAAAGCCTTTCAGAAAACATTAAAAGCCATATGCTCATTTTAGAGACGTGTTGTGCTCCTTTGAAATGTGGCTTCCTTGCTGTTTGAAGACCTGAATCGTCAAAACTCTTGGCTACTTACATTAAGGGGTCATAAGGATTTGCTCAAAGACATTGCTGAATAGGGGTCTAATAATCTGCTTTGCTATACCTTATCTGGCTGAGTTTGAGATGGTCCCTAAACTACTTTGAGAATGCCCAGGACTCCAAGAAGAGTAAGCACTGTTGAAATGTAGTGTGAGTGGCAGAATCTAGACTTCAAAGATAAGGGTAATAACCCCTTTCTTCAGTGCGTTGTCTGTTTTTTCATTGAATTATTTTTGATGCACACAAGGGTGTTTTGCAAAGAAATTGAAAGGAGGACCAGATGCTAATTTTCCTCTTCTTTAAGAATTGGTCCTGGGTCCTGATCAAACCAGTGGGGAGATTCTTATAAGCCACAGGGAAAGTGGGTGTGGGATCCCATCTACTGCACTTAATTTGCTTGCAAAAGCTTTAAGGAGAATGTCTTGAATAGAAGCAAGCTTAGTGAGAGTGGCACAGCTCCACCTGACATTATATTGACAGCAGGTGGCAAATGTAGATGGAAGTGCCTGACTATCGCTGAATTAAGCTCACCGTCCCTTCAGCATCAGCAGCTGTGTGATCACTGGGGAGTTGTTCGGTTACATGTGTTTTTTTCACATCTGTCAATTTAACTAAATTGGTGGTCTAAATGAATAGTGTCATGCAGAGGAACATTACATGGATTTATGACAGCTGAAATGTATAGCACCTAGAGGATTTGGGGTCTGTGAAGCAGTGAATAGATTTTAGAAAAAGCATGATTTTCGTCTGTGGGAGACATAAACTTGATCCATTATTCAACATGCTATGCAAAACAGAATTGCTCATTGGGTTCACAGGGCAGTTTTCTGGCATTTCAAACAGAAGAAAAAGGAGTTTGAGAGAAAGATTTATATATTTATGTTCCTCTGTTTATGATGCTAGCAAAGGAAGTCCAATTTCCTCCTAATTAGATTATAACAGGTGCAAGCAAATCCAACGGAAGGGAAGCTGCTTGTATAATATCTCTAGTGCATTTGGTGTGAGTGTAGCAGGGAAACAGGAAGCATCTCTCAGCCCTGGTTTCCCCATGGTACTGTCTGAGACCTGTCATGACCTCTGCCATCAGCACTGTTACTGGGCTTGGAGAGATGGCTTCGCTCTCAGGTCAGATGTCTGAGTTCAGCTGAAAGAACTGGGGAAGTGAGTCTCCTTCTAAGACTCATTTCACACTTTGTTCTTCTGAGAGCTGTGGTGCCACAGGTCCTCCCATTCCATCTTGCATACCCCATTTCTTGGAAGCTTGGGGCTGTTGCTTTCAGACATGTGGGAGGCGCTGCAGTCCTCATCAGTTCTTCACCGCTGATCCTGCCTCATGTTCTCCTTCCCCCCTCCAAACTAAAGAGGCAGCAAGAAAAGGGTAACACATCCTGCATGCAGACTTTTCCTCCTCCAGCCATTTAAGCTGAGGTATGAGCAGAGAAGGTTTGGAGAGGGTCACATTTTCTGCTGGGTTGCCATGTTGGGACTGCCAGCACAGTGGTGTGGGGGACAGCTGGACGCAGAAACCCATAGAAGTGTCATGCCAAGAATGGCCACAACTTGCCTTTCAGAGATTTCAGGTTGTCTTGGTGTGTAAAGATGGCAGTTTTTCTCCTTTCACCTCAGACTTGCACTGAGGAATCTCTATTGACATGCCTCTGATAATGAGAACAGAAGCCAGATGGGCAGAAGCTGAACAAGTGGTGTAAGAAGATGGATGGATGTTTCTCTCCTGTTTTTAAGCAACCAGGGAGCAATGATACTTCAATTAAAATGAAAACTATTGAGTTGAGAAACTTTAATTGCATTTTAAAGGAGGGGCAGACTTTCTACTTTAATTTTGAGTCTATAACTTAATATATAAGAAGGGTGAAGATCTACTTTTTAATTAAACAACTGAAGAGATCAGAACTGAGATCCTAGTTGACTAGGATGCTAATGCTGCTCTTTAAAAACTGCTAACGAAAAATATAGAGTATTAATTTATGATTATTATAAAGGAAACTACAGAATCATTCATGATGGAGGATTTAATAATTTTCTTGTGGGCAAATTTAACTATTCTGATACAATATTGTACCTTTTTGAGGAGACAAGGTAAAGTCTGTTTCTGTGTAAATACATTTTTCTATTGCTTCAGACTCCTGGTGAGATCATAATGATAAAGCTGCATAAATACTGTCACAAACTGCTAGAAACCAACCTGGCAGGAAATTTCAAACCCAATGGCAAACTTCCACAGGCTATTGGAAATTAGTTGCTGTACTGCTAAAACAGCCATTGGGAGTCCTATGGGAAGAGGACTGAGTTTTTAATACATAGACATGCAGATGGGTCCTTGTCAAGTTTATGGTGTGACACACATTTACCTTCAGGGAGAAGCTGAAATCCAGACTGTAAAGAAAAAACAGGTTCCAGAAGCTAGAAGTGTGAAAAAAAATCTAACTTTTTTGCATGTTTTTTTCTTGACTATTCAGACAGGTATTTGAAGAAGTGCATTTCTAGAAATTCATGAATTAATGGCTGAATAACTGAACATTATAATTTTTTTTTTTTAAACAAGTTGGATTTTCTCCCTACTTCTCTTTTCTTTTGGCCATAATTTCATCTGGGGCTACACTCTTACCTGTTTTTGATGTATGTTTTGAGACATTTCTTCAGACTAGTCTATACAGGGATCTATTAACAGCAATGCATTCTCTTTGCAGATGCACAATCCCACTGATTGAGTGTCTTCTTTTTGAGTTAGCTTAACTCCAGTCGGCATGGGTATAAGCTATTTCAGACTAAACCTATTTTGAAAATAAGAGAACCTATCAAAAAATCGAGGAAAAACTTATTTTTCTTTAAAGCTGACACTATCTCACACTTTGTGGTGTAAACAAGCCCGGGAGTCCAGACCATGTGTTTTGAATTACATTTGCAAGCTCTTGTGAGTACTCCAACTCGTATTCATGTGTAATTCAACCTACAGCAATTCAAGATTTTGTCACTTCCCAACCTTCTCTGCTATTTATCACAGTCGGTCCGTTAGAAGTTCCTGCCAGGGTGGCAGATAGCAGATTGGAACACCAGCTCATTCAGGTTCCAGTGAGGAATGTACTGTCTTAGAACAAACCTGGATTCACTCATGAGTTACACTGGACTGTGAACTGGAATGTGATTGAGGATGCAGGTCTGGTTTCTTGGCTCTTGTTTTGGGGTTGCTAAATTGTTGCAGGGCAGCAGACAGATGCAACATAAGCACTGCTGGAGTGAGATTAATAAGGTGCAGCACTTTGTCTAGGTGCCTGAGAGGTGGTGTGGCTCAGTATCTCACCTGGGGTCTGGGCATTATAGACTCATATTATTTCTCCCTTGTAGAAGTGATCTTTCATGGTGTTTCTGATACTTTTCCATAAAGGAATCAGGTTTTTCTTGGGGTCAACAAGCAAGGTTTTTCAGCCCCTGCTCTAGGTTCATTTGAATATCAGATTCCTCTGGATGCCAGTGAGGCTGTTCAGAATTCTGCCCAAAAAATAGCATTCAGAAGAACTGCCTGTTCTCCTTTAACCTTGTTTTCAAAAAACAGCAACAAAAAATTGTTCTGGTCCCCTGGAGTCTTAAAAAAACATTAAGGCAGGCACTGAGCTCAGATACTTGAAATTTGGCTGTATTACAAAGGACTGAAAATGAGACATTTGCCCTAGTAATATCTTAATGTCTTAATAGAGGGGTCATTACATGTGCTCTCTCTGTGACTGGATTAAGCCCACTGCAGCTGAGGATGGATTGGACTAATAAACTCTGGAGCCCATAGAAAGTCCACAGTGGAGAAAGCAATCAGGGTGTGTGTTATAGTGTGAGCATTATTGGAGGAAAGCTTGCCTTGCTGCAGGATCCCCAGGGTTGCTTGGGCAACTCTGTTTCCTTCAGTTGTCTGAAAAGTTGAGAGCTGGTATGTTAATTTGTTCTGAGGAGCAGTCTGAGTTGCATAATAGCAGCTGCAGGTGACACAGTGCCTATCCTATCCTGAGGTTTTCAGAAATCTGGCATGCCACTATATTTACAGTTCAGGTCAATCAGATGCAGAGAATATCTCTGAGCATGGCTACCCTTTGTCCTGCCCAAGAAGCATGTTCATGTGTGGTCCATCTACTTATTTCTGGGAGACCAGGGCTGCTTTGGCATTGCTTGCAGTTACTGTTATACAGATTATGTATTTGGTCAGAATGGATCATTGCAAAGCCCAAAGCACACGTGTCCATGTCTACAGGTACTGCAAAATAGAAAATTTGAATAGCTTGTAAAACCAAATGACGACTTTCTTCTCCAGTGTCAAGTGTTATTTGGGTGTGAGCTTCCTTTTCCCTGAGTGATGAATGTTGCTGAAATGAAGGGACTAGTCAAGAGAATAGCTGCTGGTCTGGTCTATTTGTACAGCCAAGCCCCTGTACAGCCTGTCTGACATGAATAGATCAGGTCTGTGCCACAAAGTGTTGGGCACAGGGTAGATACAATGGTCACACCTTGATCTTGGATGTAATAATACTGTGATGATGCAATGCTCCAAGGAGGCTGAGTGAGTAGGTGTAGGATTGGTTTAACTTTTGTGTGCCTGCCATGGGAAAGGGATGAGAATATTCTCCTTGCCTTGGATCAATGAGGCCTTTGAAATACATGCTACAGGCGTCTTAAGGGATATCTAATTTAGGGATATCTAATTTAGCATTGTGAAAATATTCACAATGCTAAAGGCTAAATAAAGCTGTAGCTGTATCCAGCTGATAGTCTATCGGTTTCCTAATCTCTTATTGCAGCTCAGGTATTTTCTATGTCCTGTTCATTGTGATATCTGACTGAAGATGAAAATCTGAAGGAGGACCTTTTTTTTGCAACCATGCCAAGCCCAGAAGATTTTGTCAATTGAAGAGAAAGTGTTCATTAATAGTTTTGGTGTGACTGAACACTTTACATTGTTTACCCTATAGAGAGGGAAGAGATTCTTTTTGCATCTGTAAGAAGGAAAGTATCCATAGAACTTCATATGAACTAGAATTCATATAATGAAAACACATTTCTTTCATTACCTCCTTAGGCTGGTCAAGGCAACCCTGATCTGTGATTCAAAATGGGTAGGAAGCGTAAGAAGGAGAGTGCCACAGCTTTCAGACATGGGATTATTGTGCAAAAGAAGATTCTTCTTCTTTCTTGTCCCTTAACTCTGCACACAGAGGTGTGTGCAGTTTTAATCAAGGGGTTGCTAACACTTGCCACCTCCAAGCTGGGCTGGAGTCACATTCCTTGTTTACAGAGCAGCCAGGGCTGCTGGTGCATAAGGCTGGTGCTGCTCTGCAACTTGACAGAAGCAGCAGTTTGTCTGCAATGTGCAAAGCCATAAAAAGCATCTGGGAGCCTTCTCCCTCTGGCCAAGTGACTGCATTTATATTCACCAGCCACAGGCAAGTGCAGGCATTAGAGAAATGGCTTTTTCTTTTTTAATAAAGATCTTATTTTTGTTGGGACTTGTAATTTGTTGGTATGTGGAACAGATGTTTCAAGGACTAAGGATGTTTCTGTACTAAGTCTTTATTAGATAGGTGCCAGTAAGTGTTTGGGTTCATATTAATGACTCAGATTACATCCAGGCCATGTTCCTGTGTTCCTTGGGACTGGAGAATATGTATGAAGGACAAGTTTTTCTGAGGAAGTAAGAATTCTCTTCACTGGATACACTTTAAGGGGGAAGGGACAGAAATAAATGCAAGAATCTGAGAGTTTGGACTGTAGTGTAATGACATGCTAAACAAATAACTGCTCAGATGAGAAAGCAACCATTATTAGTTTGAGGTCTTTCCTAATTGTGTCAACTTTTACTTTTAAAAATTATTTATCCGCAACATAATACCAAAGTAAATAATTTCTTTCAATGTCATGCTGGGTTTGTTGCCAAGATGCCTTTTGAAGGCGCAGTTTTCTGTTGTCAGCAGTAACATGTCCCCTGCCTTGTCATTGCCCCAGGTAGTTGTTAAGCAATTATTCCTTCTTCTTTAAATAAAATTTGCATGCAGGTTTCTACTGCCTTTATGCATGTGGCTAGCTGTCCATGAAAATCTATCATAATCCCAAGGCAGCAGTATACTTCTTTCGTAACCAAAATGTCCTCTAACACTCCTTCTCCTGGATATTTTCTTCTGCCTTCCTTTGCCATGCTGCATGAATATGCACTATTCTCTGGGTTTGCTCTTGTTTCTTTTAAGAAAGTAGTTATTTCTTCTTAAGTGTCCTTGAATGGGAGTTGGTTCTCACTCACCACCCCAGCATATTTTGATACTGCTGTCAGTGTTCCATGTATACACCCTTATACTCCTAGATTTTGTTTTTCATGCATTTTGATGTTCTCTTACAAAATATGCCAGTTTTCATGTATGCTCTTACCATTTTGCCATCCACTCTCCCTTCTGCCTGTTTTCTTCCTGTTCTTCAAGACCAGGACTATGCTTCCTTGATACCTTTTGGCTTTGAACCCAGGTAGATTATGGTTAGACTCAATTCATTTATCCAAGAGTCTCTGGATTGCTTTGTTTCAGGGTAACAAGCTCTTTCGCCGAGCCACAGAATCTGTGGCTAATAATCTCTCATCATCGTTCTGGCTGGTGGTACCTTAGCTGCTGTTGTCCTGATCTTGTCTTTTGTAGCAAAGGTCTTTCTCTTTTGACGTTATGGATAATTTTTTTCCTTTCTCTTTTTGGTGGATGAACCAGCCCAGTAAGTGTCCGTGGCCTTTTTAAAGGTGTAAAAGAAATTTCACCCTTTCTGCAAATTCTACTCAGTTTCTCATTCTGCTCCAGGAAGATGCCCCTTTCCTACAGTCTCTGAAAACTGAGGTTCATCCTTACTAACATAATTTTTAAACTAGGTGTTAATATTTCCCGTACACTTTCTTATTTTGAACATGGCCCAGAGGGATGTTTTTTAAAACACTAACCTGACATTCTAGTGATAAAGGGATTAAATGAAAGTATTTGCATAATGTCTTCCAAATAGATGAGCTTTATGATAGATGACACCAAAATATATTGCATAAAAATGTGAATCACTTGGAGAGGGAAAAAGTGCAAGCAATTTGTAAAGGGATTAGCAGAGTAAAACAGGTCTATGTCGAACACTGGTATAATGAAATAGGTGGATTTCATGATGACAATTGTTCCACAACACCTTACTGAAGAAAGCTGACCCCCCTAACCTCCTTATTTCACTACAGGATGATCCTATAATCAAAGAAGACCAGACTAATTATTTTCAGAAAGTGACACCTTCAGAAAATAAAAAGGAATATTAGCTGCTATGTTCTTGTATCATAGGATGAATTTGAATTAATATTTCCCCCATATTTTTGGCTTTACTTCAGGAATACATAGTTTGGTGGGAGGAGGGATTTAACAAGCTTTAGGCAAGCTTTGCTAAATCCACAGTATGGAGGGTACTGGACGACATGCACTGAAATGCTGATTCCACGAGGCTCGGAGTCTTATCGCGTCTGCAGGCAAACAGTAGAAATGCTTTTACATTAGACTTGCAAAATGTAATGTGCAGTGCAGTACTTTCTGTCTGAACCATTCTGGCAAGTTAGCACAGTGAGGTACTGTATCACACTTTGGACCCACTGATTTTCGTTTTCTTGTTTTAAGAAAGTGCAGGTCATACACCTGTCCTGGGAATGTTCCAAATAATTCAGACAGAATTTGAAATTCTGACATCAGCTAGGATAAATATATGTGTGGATGCTTACTTCATAGATGTCGTGGTTTTAAACTAATAACTAAGAAAATTACTTATTTCTTGCTGTGAGATATGGATTAGAACAAGAGCAAAACAGGCATAAAACTTAAAAGGGAAAAAAAAGAAAGTTTATTGACAAACTACAATAAGAACACCAGAATAAACTTCCAGAAAAACCTTTTCATCCCCTGTCTACCCACTATTCCCTTGTTTACATGACAAAAGAGACAAAACCTTTGGAACTTTGATGGTTAAAACAGTCCCAATTCTTGCTACAGTCTTTTCACCAGTCTTTATAGAGAAACAGAAGTTTCTTCCTGTTAATTTATGGAGTTTCTCACAAGAAAAACTATTTTTCTTATAGTTTTCCATTGCTCTAATGTTAGCTGCCCAGAGCTGCTGTTATTAGAGCCCACTCCTCCCATTTTCACATCCCAAGTGTGTATGGGCCATGAGTCTAGGGATGGGATTTTTAAGGATAAGTTATTCAAAGGCACAAAGTCTTCTTCATCTGTTTCCGTGAGCTTCACCAGAAAACAGTTTTCTCATTGCCTCTCAAGGCTTCAAATCTTCCAGCACTTCACTGTACCATAATTACTCTACTTTTTACTCAAAATTTACACTTTGAACACTCTATTCCTCCCTATATACTGTCATGAATTAAAGGAGCGTTTTCAAGACCTTATTGTCCATTTCCATAGTTTTAACAGAAAGATATTTCAGCTTAATTAAAGCATCTTCTTAATTCTCTACCTTTTCTTTTCTTTCCTGTCACTAGTAGTTTATAAAGTCTCTTTTCATGTTGATCACTCTCTTTTCTCTGTCTGGATAAAAAGATTAATCCGCAAGTCTCATCTGGGAAATGAAAGAGTTAAAATCTTGCCCAGGCTGTTGTAGGTAGTTCTGTGGCTTCGGCCGGTGCAGGAGCTGGAGCCGTCTGCGATGGAAAGTTCCTCATGGCTGCTCTGGAGAGTGTAGGCGCCGCGCCCAGCCCGCTGCAGGTCCAGAGCCCTCTCTCCTTCTTCACTCAGCAGTCTCCAGTGAATCCAGCCACAGCAAAAAACCTGCAGCCGAGCCAGAGATCGGCTCGGCCCGGCCCGGCCGGAGCCCGGAGAAAACCCCCTCCACAGGGCCCGCATCCCCCGGCCGGGAGACGCTGGGCCCAGCCCAGTCCCCGCCCGGCCGCATGGCCTGGGCAGGGAACGGGAAGCCTGGGGCTCTGCCGCCCTTCCCAGCCAGGAAACAAAGAGAGCCAAGAGAGCTCTGGTTTTACACTTTAAGGTAGGGTTCACAAGTTGATCCCACTTTTCAATGGCCTAAACTGCTGTCAATTCTCAGCAATGACCGATAATTGGTCAGGAGAAAAGACGCCAGGCAGATCCCAGCAACTTAAACTTTCTTAAAGGTAAAGTAACTCCATGACAATAGATAGAACCACCTAGATGCATAACCTACATTCAATTCATCCTGTTTTTGATGTAATAAACCGAGACAAGTTATATATTTTCTTGCTTGTGTTTTTGCATGTTTAATGTGGTTCCTGTTCTCTAATAGTTAAATGCCTCTTAGTCTTGTTAATGCTTATAATTGCAAAACATGTCTCTGGGGCAGGGAAATACTATCTTTTCCAAATGTTGATGGGAAACTGAGATGTAAAAGGTTACGTTCATACCACCAAGCATGATCAAGTAATATATGACTCCCGTGACTTTGGATTGAGCTTTAGAGAGCAGATGATATGAATCGCCTATCTCTCTGTTGAATAATAATCATGATAATCTCTGCTGTAATAAAAGCAGTGATAAGTTAGGCTGGTTTGAGGAGGGGTCTGCTGAACAGGTGCCTGAGAGACATGAATGTGCCTTTTGAGAAGGCTGTTTTTCTATAGCTCCCACTGAAATCAAAGACAAGGTCTGTTGCAAAAGAAAGGACTTTGCCCTGAATTGTCTACTAGGACTGTTGCAAACAAGGAAGTACTGGTGAGGGTGAGCTATACCAAGAGAAAATCCTTGTGTTTTCCCAAGTGGAAATTCCTAAGTAAGTGCAACTTTCCTATATGACATATAAATAAAGATTCTCTCCTCTAAAATGTAGAAAATGAGCTAAGTTATTTTTTCAGATTAAGAGTTCTACATAGATCTAGAGAAAGTATTTTTATTCAGCATTAATTATGCTTCAATTAGGAATAAAAATGTAGATCCCCATTGTCTCTGCAAGGTCATGTGCAAACGCAAATACTGCGGAAAATGCCAAAGCAACTGATTAACTATATACTTAGCTAATATTTGCTTCTTATCTTGGAACTGCCTTTTAAACATAAAAGGAAAACTGTTGAGAAATTTTTTTGCCTCGTGGGTGATTTTTAGTCCCAGCCTCTGGAATGAACAGAAACTCACTGTTATGCTCAGAAAACAGGTTTTTCTCCTGATTAGATATCAGGCTCCAAACTCTATGCTATGTCTATGCTGACAGCACAAAGCTGCCTACAAAATTTCACTTGCTTGCTAGCCAGTGGAGTGTGTGAGTCTGGCCATGTGTGCTGCAAAGTTGCCCTCTCTGTAGCCAGCAGGACTCATGGTGCCTTAGCAAGGCCAGTGGGGTTGTAGATGCAGTGGGCAGCTGCCTTCAGACAGTTTGCAAGCTGACAAGGAATTGTTGCATGCATGGGGCATGGAGCACGCCACTGATCTGGAGTCTTTATATATACAGATGCATCTGTACTGTCAGCTCGATTTACCTGTGTCTCTGTGTTGTGCTTTCCCTTGCTGCTTCATCAGTCGTGCTAAATGCATTCACCCCTCGGAATAATGCCTGGGCCTGAGGAAAAGTGGCCTGTATGCTATTCAGAGCTTGTTCCCATACAATAGCCCATACAGGAAACCCAAGTGGTTTCCCTTGTGACATGATGAAACACCTGTCCTCTCAGATCTCTTCTGGGCCCTTTGGTGCTAAGATGTGACCATTACTTTTCTGTGTGAGTTTGTGTAGGTTATCTTGGTGTGGGTCTTTCTTTTTGTTTGGAGCATCAGAAAGAACCTGAGGCATGGATTGAAGCTTACCAGGGTGGCATTTTCATAGCAAGTGATGTGATAGCAGAGCTTATGTCAAGAGTTAGAGGGCTGGTTAGGACCAGGCAGGGCCAATAAGGAACAAACCCTCATCCATAACACCTTTTGGGAGTGACCTGTTTCCAGAGTTTCCCTCGGTTTTCTATGGAGATCAGTTGGTTCACTCAAAAAAAACCCCAAAAAACTCTGGGAAGAAAGTAGCAATTCTGCAATATCAGGATATCACAACCTGAGAGAACTACCCTGGTGGGCAGCACAGGCTTACCATGTTGTCTGCAACATGTATGTGCTGGTTTGCACCTGAACTCTGCTTTGGTGCGGCCAAAGAGTTTTCCTTATTGTGTAAAGGATATTTCACAGCCTTCAGCTGCTCAGACAGGGGCCTATCTGCTTCTTTTGGAGCTCAGAGCTTTAGTCCTGGCTGTACTTACAGCATCATTCTCTCCATTCCCTTGACAGCATTGTGATTTACCCAGGAAAGCACACCACTGTAACCTGAGAGGAAGAAGCCTGGATTCATTTTCTTGCTCTACCAGCATGGCTCTGGTTCTTTTTGCTTACACATTTTCACATGCCTTCCAGGTCTTGTCTATCTTACATTGAATTATTAGCCATGAAATCCTCCAGTAGAGATGCAGCTTCTGCTGTGAAAAAATGTCTTTGCAAGAAGTTATTATATCCTTACCCTGCAAGATGCTGCTGCTAGCCTCGTGAATTTGTCAGGAAGCTTATGCTTATGCAAAGCTGTGGTTAAAAAACATGTTACTCCAATGGACATGGCTTCTCTCGAGAGTTTTCTAGTATGGATTTGCCCTAAGCCTCAGCTTTCCCATTGCCACCTGGAGCTGATAGTGCTATGGAATTCAAGGAAGCCTTAAGAGCCCCTCACCAGGGAGATGAGTTTCATATGAGGCAGCACTGCTGCTCAGAAGTGCTGCTGCTCCTGCCCTGACCTTTGCCCACCAATTTTGGAAAGGAATAAGGGTCTCCTAACCTCTTTCTTCACTTAGGCACAGCTACAGCCTTTTGTTGCTGACTCAGTAGAAGAACTAAGCCTGACAGAATGAAGGAAAAGGAAAGTGATGTTTTGGTCTAGAGACTTCTTGACTTTTACAAGTGCATAGATATAGCCATTCCCTTAGTCCTGACTAGAACCTTCCTTCCAAACACTGAGCTCATTTTCCTAGTGATCCAAAGCAAAGAACTCAGGAGAGAAATTTTAATTTCTTCTGCACAGAGGGCTTACAGCTGACTCTGTCAAGGTAGTAGCTCGTTGGAAGTGGAGAATTCCCATGGTGGGTTGGGTGCTGTGGGAACTACAGGCAAATCACTGCCTCTCATAGGGTAGCGTGGCACAGCTGGGGAGAGTGGGGGCCATGCTAATTGCGTGTGACCCTTCTTCATCTCTCTGGATCAGTGCTCTAGAGACAGGACAGTGAATCATTGTGGTCAGGTGGAATGCAGCTCCATGAGAAGAGAGTAGGTGAGTAAGCATAGATGGGTATACAGTGTTAATGCACGAGTAAACATTAATGGGCAGGTAGTGTTAATGTATGACACACAAATCTGCTGGGAACGAAATGGGAGGTAGTCTGTGTCCTGCCTGTGCTATGTGAGAATCGAGGGAACTGAAAAACTGTAGAGACCTCTGTGTATTTTACTTACTGGCAAAGGTCTGTTGCCTTTGGGAAAAGGGAAACTTGGTTCTGGTGTGTGAGCAGTCTAGCCTGACCTGCTCTTCTCTGTACATGTAAGAAGTAATAAATACCACAAAGATGTGCATTGTCTGCATAACTTTGAAGTTAAAAGAATCAGAGAATCTACAAGAATTTTTATGACTGAGTCACTGTAAGGGGAATGTCTGTTTACCTCTTGTAGCAAATAAGCATCTGATGTTCTTTAGAACCTAGATGGAGATCAGATACTGTACCCCACAGAAAAGGTTTCCTGTTAGAAAACTGGACATAGTTAATTTATGGTGGTAATTCACGTGTTCTTTGTACATTACTAATTTGATTATTATATGAGTTTATGACATCACTTACCCAAAACCTTTAAAAATATCATACAAGTTCCTTAAGGTTTGGTTGGGGAAATCCCCAGACTGTACTATAAAAGACGTCCTTTCTCCCTTTGCTGTTACATCTGCAGGCTGAGAAGATGAAACACACACTGATGGCTGTGCTATTCCTTGTGCAGGGCATGAGTGCTCTGGCTGGGACAACACCAGCAGCAGGAGCGGTAAGATGGGGGTCTCATACCTGAGCTTTGGTGCCTTCTTTTCTTCTCACATAGTTTAGATTGCTGAAAATTCTTTTAAGGTTACTGAAAAATTATTAGACAAATGCTGAGGTCTCTGCATGGAGAAAGTTCAAAGTATTCCTCCATCCTCCCCCCAACTAACGTATAGGGACTGGGTAATAAATGTAGAAGTGAGGCACAGGTTTAAAGTCAGAGTCAAATTCTGCCTTTGGTTAGATGAGTGCAACTCCCAGTGAGGATCTGAGTGGATATTAAATGCTCTGTGTAGCTTCTAATTAATTAGCAAGGGTTTATAGCAGAAACAGATCCACATCTTTGATGTGGAAGGAACTGGGAGGTGGGAGTTTTCCAGTTGCATGATTGCTGTCACACTCTGTGACCAGGCACATGAAAGCCCTATTGTTCAGTTATTGTTGGGTGCTCTCCCCTAAAAAATTGTATCTGGTTGGGCCAGAGAGAAATTCAAAGCAGACCAAATCAATCAGAAAACCCCACAATAACCCTCATCCAAAAGCTACATCAAATTCAGGGGGGAAGGAGAAAACTTTGAGAAATACTTCTATAAAGCAATAAATTATATTAGTGAAAGATAGTTTTAATTTTGTACCTTTTTTTAAAAAAAAAATTAAAATGGAGCTTCAGTTTTCAGAAGGAGTTTGTGAATATCTTAAGAACTTTTTCAAATGAAGAAAATAATTTGGGGTTTTTTGACTAAAAATGACTGCCTTTTTGATATTTATTAGTTAAAATTTGAAGGGGAAAAAAAAATTTGGATCCCGATAATTCTTTCTAATTATCTGGTTTATTCACCAACCAGAAAATTCCTGTGTGGCCCTAGTTGCATTTTTTTAAGTTTGGGAGTGTTGTGGATGCAGGCAGTGAAGTTAGCACCTCCTGGGAAGGTGCTTTTATCTGCTCAAGGAATGAAAAGTTGCAAAATTCAAGATGGAGGTGTAAATATATGTTGATAAGCTGAGGGTAGAAAGCTTAATAGGGGAGAAAGTCTTCCTTAGTCTGCTTAACTTTAAACTAGTCCCCACTTTGTGTAATTTGCACAATTTGTGATGCTCTCTGCCCTAACACTGTTAATTGCTACCAGCTGCCCATCATGTTCAATGTAATTGTATGAGCACACAAGTGCCTGTTCAAGAGGGTTATTTGACAAATTGTCCCACAAAGCTTATTTACACTGTGTCACTTGATAGACCTGCCCTTTGCTGGCCATTTGGATTTCCCCACTATCCCCTGGCTCAGGAACAGGGTTCCAGCTGGGATTTGGGAAATGCAGAAAGACGCAGCAGTGAGTGTCCTGTTGCAGGAGAAGCCCATTTGATGCTCCGTCTGTTACACCATTTGACATTGAGGGTGTCTTGCTCCAATTCCCAGTTTGACCCAGGTTTTGGTGAGATCCCATTACAGTGTGCTGCATCATGGGAATGCACCGTGCTCTTCAGACTATGTGGGGCCATGGTAACCCCCAGTATGCTGCCAGGGTGACAGCTGCTGTCCTTGCTGCAGCAGGAAGGCAGGCATTAGCCACAGATGGAAGTTATAGGGAATATATATGTGTTCTTATTGCATAAAAGGCTCCCAAGGTGGATCTGGCTGTATCCGTGGCAGTGTGGTGTCTTCTTCCAGTCTTCTTCCAGTGCTCCCTCTCCACAGTAGGATGCTGCCAGCTCCATGGTGCAAGTAGCAGAGTGGGACAAGTTTCCCAACCATTGCAGCTCACAGTCTGACAACTTGGTGTGAAAGGGGCAGTGAGTCCTCTGCTTAGAGTCTGGGGCATGAGCTGGGTGGTGAGGGGGGGACATTCCTTCTGGGAGGACAGTATTCTCTGGATTTAGGGCAGAGGCACATGGCACTGTCCTTTTAAACTGCCATGCAATCTGCTGCAGCTGTGCAGCTGCTTGTCACGTCTTCAGCTCACACCTCCTGGACAGGCTGAGCTTGCTCTGGTCACACAGAGCCTTTCTTCAAGAAGAGGTGTCTGTGAAGTGACATTGTGTCCAGGGAAACTCTCCTCAGCGGCAGATCAGAAATTTTACAGTTGCTCAGAATATCTCCCATAATAAAATCAAAGTGCTTTGGAGCTGCAGGATGGGGGCTGACTGGTGGGGAAGGGATGATGCCTCATGCAGGAAATCACACTAAAAAAATCTTTCCTTTGCTTTTCAGAGTGCTCATCTCAGTACAATGCTTCCATATCTGACTCAGCCTAGGAATGTGGTTGGCAAATCGCACACTTCCCCAAAGGTATAACCATTACTATTCTTCAATATAGTCCAGAAAAGACCAAATTTAGGAACCTATGTCCTTTTCTTTAAATGCTACATGGTCACTTAGTGACTTAACTCTGATACAGGTAAGCCAGTTATGCTGCCTGGAAAAAGCATTTATGTGTTGTGTATCCAGTAGTTTAGGAAATAGTGAATCTCCACAATCATCGCTCCTGTTACCATGTCATTCAGTGCCTTGAATCAGATCCAAAACCTTGGCATGAACCAGTGACTACTGAACTGGACCACAGACATGAAACAGATGGGGCCCTGGGGATTTAATGGTAATGTGGCAAACAGTTTGGTGATTACAGTCTCCCTGAGGAAGTCTTCCCTCATAAACTAGAACAGGGCCTTGAAATTATCTTTTGAAGAGTGCCCGTTGTGGATGCTGGGACTGAGAAAAGTTTGATTCTCTCTGCTCTACCTAGTTAAAATATTATCAGCTTTTTGGTAATAGAGGGACCTGAATCTTTTTTCTGTGCTTAAGTCCACTGCCTGCAGATTTCAGAGTTTGGTTTCTTTCCCTCTTTCTATCAGTGGCTGTTTAATAACATGTTCACTTTGGAGCAGATTCAATGGGTCACACCTGCTCTGTATGGGTCTGCAAATGGTTGTCAAAAAAAAGTTCATCCAAAGCACAGGTTCAGCTTCACAGCAGGTCTTTTGTATGTCCAGGCAAGCCCAGTGTCGCATATGGGGTGTGTGGAGGGACCTCTTCTGAGGCAGAGTTGAGTCTCTGGCTCCAGTAGAGCATTTATAAAGTTAAATAGAGACAAGGTTCTCTTTCAGAGTGTGATTAGCAGAATGCAAACCTTATCCATCTCCTTGCCCAGCTGAGGTGGCTTCTGTCCCTAATGTGGCCCTGCTATGTGCTTTCTTGGATCCCATTCTTTGTCTTAGGATGCACAAATAGCCAATTTAGAGCTGTGAATGTCACTAGGCTACAGCGACAAATACCCTGATTTTCAGAAAATTGAGCAACTGCTTGCTCCTACTCCCTTTGTTAATTTGAAGGGATGTGGAAAAGGAACATTTCTCGTAGCTTCAAATATGTATATGTAACAGCTTAATTTTGCAGAGTGAAATGTTGCTGTCAAGTCCTTGCTGTAGGCTAGGACAGTTTTCTCTCTTTAAGCATTCTGTATAAATTATTAAAGTTTAAAAACCATACAACTCCATCAAAAGTAGCAGTCTATCTCATGTATTTTTCTACAGGATGACGGAAGACATTTTTGTTACATGGTTGCCATTTGGCTGGTATTATATTTTGATTGAAGCACTTATTGACCCAAGGGGCTTTTAACTAAACAATGCTTCTTGCTCTTGTCAACATCATGATCCTGGTGTTTGTAATGTCAATGGAAGAATGGAAGCAGTTCTGCCCAGGCTGTTTCCACTCTTTTGGAGAAGCTGTTGGCTTCAGTATAAGCTGTACTTACTGCAGTGAAGCTCTGCCTTCAACTCAAAGCTCCCTTCTAACTCAAATGTTAAAATATAATGATTGTTTTTCACAGGGACATTAAAAGCATGAGTTTGAGGTTTTTTGGGAGATATCTGAATACATTTATGAATGTTTTTTTTTAGCACATTGAATAGGCAGGGTAAGTCTAGAAAACCGATTGGTATAATACAGCTGAGACTAGTTTACAGCAGGGTGTATAATGCATACAAAGGTATAGTAAACGCTATTGCTATACAATGTATAGCATCCTCTCTCTTGTATGCATGTAGTCATACTTGTGTTACACACAGAAGGAACAGGACACAATACCTTCCACACAAAAATTAGCATGCTAATGTGCAACAGTCTCAGAGGAGCTCCCATATACTAAGCCACGTTTACTTCTTCTTTTGGTCTCTCCCATCTGTTTCTTTTTTTTATTGCTGAGCAACTTGCCTACCATCCCAACCATGCCAATGCACTGAGGACTTGGAGGTGTAGAAACACCTAAGTGACTTAGGAACTAATTTTTTATAGTAATTTACATACTGATAACCATATATTCAGAAATACTTGGAAACTTAGACATAATGTATTCTCTGTGGGATTTTCAGAAGTGCTTTGGTAACTTGCCTGGCAGAGAAATCAATGGAAGTTATGGGCTGGGACATTCTGGAATGCCATAAGATACTTTTCTGCTTCCTTTCATGTTAAATGTCTTCAGCAGTCTGAGTGAAGTTTTGAGGCCCACGGTGCTTGAATAACACAGATAAAACAACTTTCCACACTTTCTTTCAAAATGAGAGGCATACTGTTTGTTGTGGCTGCAGTAAAGAGGTTGCCAGAAATGTGAACTGGGAGCATTCCTGCGTTCTGCTCTTCTCTTTTTGGGCTCACAGATCAAGACAACTTTGCTGATAGTCATCACTGTGTGTTCTGGGCTGGTTTTTCAGCAAGAACATTAGTTGAAACCACTGTGAAAAAGCAAGTGAAGAAGTGCTGAAATGTCAGCTCTCAGGACATAGTTTTGTTGTTTGCTTTTTTTATTTTTAAGAGGGAAAGAAAAAGAGAAAACACAGGAATAACAGTGTGATTTCTGCAGGGCAGGAGAAGAGATTATAGAAAAGTGTTTTTTAAGAGCAAGTTTGTAGCTTTAAAATATGCAGCTGCATTGAAGTGTGTGCCAGAATATTTTAAAGTAACATCAAATATCTTTATTAATAAATTCGTGATAGGTTTATGAATTGGAAACATTTTGTGTACAAACAAAAAAGAGCTGTTCCAGACACACTCAGTATTCAGCCTGGTGTTTATAGACTACAGTGTGCCTTGGCTGTAAATTATGGCAAGATCAGGAGGTGCCAGCCCTGACCTTTCTGTCCCTCCTGCGCATTGCTCAGTGATGATGCTGTGAGCATGCAGACAACTGGGACAAGGCAATTCATGGGCAAGAGCTTTGCCAACTCTCCACAAGGATGGATGTGCGGGCTGTGATGTGTGGGTGTTATGAGCAATATTTTGTAGGAAAATAAGAATCTCTACCCTAGGCCAAAACTGCATATTTAATTCATCACCTTTCAGTGGTGTATAATTTAATGCATATGTCTGCTGTGGCGGGCTGCAAATCTTCAAATGAAAGATTTTTCTTTTCAAAACATTCCATGTTACTAGTTCTATTTCAGTTCTTTCCTCTCTATGATGTAAATGACTAAATGTTTTGTCCAATTCAGATGAACAGAATAGTAGCTGTAAGACCTAACTTACTACATTATTATTTTCCTGCTTTTATTTTGCTACCTGCTTTTCTATCTGCTGGAAAAGTTATTTCATTATCTTAGGAACATTGTCCACAATATTGGGAAAGTAAGGACTACTATCTATCTCCATTTTTCCAATGGTAAAATCTTTAATGCAACATTTAACTATTTTTAGAGAGATTTGTAAGGATGAGTCAAAAAAATTGCTAGATATTTTGAGTTCCTTGGAAGAAAAAGGTGAAAGATGACTAGTAAACTTCTGATTGGCACAACTCATGTTATTGCCAGACATGATTAGGTAATGATTCTAGAGAAGAATGCTGACACTTTTTTTCTTACCAATTTGTTTTTGCAGCTCTTTGCCAATGTGTCCGGCTCTGTGAATGATGAGGGAACCTGTCAGTGCTCTGTGTACTTGCCGGATACCACCTTTCCAGTGCAGAAGGCTGAGCAACTGGAAATCATAGCCACAACGCTCTCGGAGAAGTTTGAGGCAGAGCTTTCTAAAGTAAGATGTTATTTTGTCTTAAAAATAACAGTTGCATCTTTTCTGAAGAATGGTTGCCTATGAAAAAGTACAGGAGTCAGCATTTTTCTGTGGTGTGTCTTTCAAACAGTGGGAAAGAGGGCTACATAAGAACAAGGAGAAAGGTGATTAAATCTCTAATCTTTGACATTGTAACATGTCATAAATTTGAATATTCTCAGGTTCTAGGCCTTTTCAGCTAGAGACATATGGTATGTTTTGGAAGAGTGGTTATGTTTTTCCTTTTAGCTCAGTTTTATTAGGTTGTGATTGCTCCACGATGCTATAGGAAGCCAGCCTCCTGCTCTTTCATGTGTTATTATTTGTATCAAGCCAGCCAGATTGTGAGAAGGCAGTGAAGGGAAAGAGGAGAAAGGTCACCACAGCCCAGAGTGAAGAAGTAGGTGAATAATTGCCCCTTCACTGCTTCACAGGGAAAAGTAAATAAATTTAAAAAAAAATCTTTCTTGTCAACATCTGAAGATGTGGCAGTGAGAGTGCTGAATTATGCATTTCTGTTGAAGATAAACACATACTGCTTTGACTGCTTGTTGCATGAATTGAGTTCCATTTTTTGAGGAACTCGGGCAAACTTACACATGCTGAGGTGCACTGGGTGAAGCTGCTTGTGAAGAAATCTGCCGTTGACTTTTTATGGTGGATAAATATTCAGGATTCAGATTGGATGTCCAGCAGAAAGTGTTTTCTTTGGAAAGCATCTTAAGAAATGAAGTGTCCTTGAATTAATCAGCAGAAAAGGCAAAGCATTAAATTATAAATTCTCATCATAAATATTCATAACCCTCCTCTGGTATAATCAAGAACAGATAAGAAGTTGTGCATAAAACCCACAACAACAGGCGTAGGATCCTGTGGTAAGATCTTTCAGTTCAAATAGTTTGTTTTGAAAGAGCTGGAGCTAACAGTGAAACACATTCAGCTGTCAGCAGGCGTATGAAGGACAAACTGTCAGAAGTCCTGCTGCCTCCAAGCACAGGGGTTACCTGATCTCTTGGAGCATGGAAGTGCAGTTCAGGGCTAATGAGCCATGAAAATCCCTGAGATTTCAGGCCCCCATACTGTTCCCACTGTGGTCAGTGCCAGCATTTGAAGGTAACTGTGCTGGGACGGCATGGCTGGCATGATTCCCACCCAAAAATTGGCATGATTCTTCAAGGTGCTTTTGTACCACATTTCCCAGTCTCTTGCACTGTTGTAACCTCTCTTGTACTGGTATTTTCCTCAGAATGGTGCATGTTGCCTTTAAGCTAGTGCCAGGTAGATATGGGAGCATCTCAAGTGCTGCTTGACCTCTCTGTGTGGACAACCTCAGATCTCCAATGAGTTCAGACATCTTGCTCATACAAAGACACGTTACTACTATAAATAGCTAAGATTAGGTGTCCATATTTGTACCTGAAACTCACCTCTAAGTTCAGGCTGAGCTTGCACCCTAGACTTTATCTAATCTCTAGGCTGCCAGCTAGTGCTGGCTGCTGTGAGTGTTCTCTGTGCTCAGCAGTGTGCCACAGTGTAGACGCTGACCTCGACTTGCAGTTCTTGCTGCAGACAGTGAAAATTCTTGTCGTAACTTGGGCTTCACTGAGTTTCATCCTGTCGAGACCAATCAGCCAAGCAGTGTTACAATACATCTAGTTGAAGTGTGACATATATTTTGGTGTGATATGTGTAAAGAGACACTTTAGGTCAGAAACTTAAATGAACAGATTGAATTTTGATGTAAATTGATGTGTGTAAGATTTCTCAGTCATAATGTCCTATTTTTTTTTTTTTTTGTAGAAAGAAGAGAGTTTTTGAGCATTACCCTATTCATATTTGAACTTAAGTATTCTGAGATCCTGTCATGCATAAACCTCCATGCTCAAAAAATTCTTTATCTTTCCAATTGTAGAAAAAATGCTTCTTATGCAATCCTGTATATTACTTCTATCGTGATAATACTCATAGAGACCATAGGAAATAATGAAGTGGAGGAAACCTAGGCTTTCAATATTGATCATTATTAGAAATGATCCTGAGAAAATTCCTAGGGAATTGCATTCAGATGTAACGTAGCCTCCCCACAGAAGTGGGGATTTCTAGTGGATGCTTATTTTTTTGACTCTGAGAATCCATGCTTTTGTTGCTCTTCTAAAACACCCTTTGAAGCTCATGGGAACTTTTCCTGGATAAGAGCTGCAGGATTGGACCCTCTTATGAATGCTTTCCATGTGCTAAAAGTCCCAGATAAACAACCTGATTGAATCATTAACCTTTTGCCTGATTGTTGGCTAATTCAAAAAGCAAGGGGGTCCTTTTATAGAATCAGCAGGCAAGGAAGCTTGCAGATAAAGAGATGCTCTCATGTGCCAAGTGAGTACCAACCGTAGGCTGAAAATACCAGACTAATTTTTCCTCTGTCACATCAACCTTTGCCAGCATAATTATGATTACAGAACAAAATTAACCTTTTAAAGCAAAGTGGGAATTGGCTGTTCCTCTCAATAGGAAAGGGGAGAGGACGCTTCCATAACAAGGGTGGATCAGCACATGATCACAAGGAGAGAAAGTGCCTTTCAGAACAACATGATGGCCACAACATTCTCACTTAACAGAAACAGGAGCAAAGAAGCCCCCTGCTTTTCAGAACAGGTTAACCTGCAATGGAATTCTTCTCCATCTTAGAAGGCAGACTGCCAGCCTTGCTCCATATGGATCTATAGAGGTCAAGCCTGCTTGAAGACAGTGTCCTGGTCTGAGTGATTTTAGAAAGTTGCTGGGTTTGTAATTTCTTTCTTATCTTCCCTCATTCCTCCCACATCTTTTCTTTTAAATCTTCATCTTGCACATTTTTTCCTCCTATACTCTCCAAATGTGTGCTGGAGAAATGTCTGCTTGCATGCTACAAAACCTGTTTTGATAAATACCAGTTGCAGGTAAATGACACACTAAATGAGCATTGCAGATTTTTCCTGCCCTTTTCATTAAACGAAAGTGACAATGCTTGGAATGAGGAAAAAACTGAAACTGAGGATTTTTTCCCCTTACCTATGCCTCACATGGGTCCCTTTTCTTCCCATAAAGGGCTAATCCAGGCCCTATGCACACATCATACCCTACTTTAGGCTTTTATGACAAATGCAGCAGCAATGAGTACTAGTTATTGGTCTGTATCCCTAAAAATAGGACATGCATAGAATTTCTGTGCCAGCTTGTCAAGAGACTACAGCCAGTCCATAGCAGGTAGATGCAGTAGAAGAGCAAGGATTACAAGCTGCTTAAATCTATCTGCCAATCAACAGAGCAATGTCGGGATCTTTTTTCGTCTGATATTTCTAACCCATGGAAACTCCTAAAACAGATCTAAGCAGGTGGGAATCTCCACACAGAACATTGCAGTGCTTAACATATGTGCTGGATTTATCTGCAAAAGCAGCATAGACCTGTCAGTGCAGCACTGCTGAGAAAATTTTATTTGTCCAATAATTCACCAGGGGAGCTATTAGCTTAAGTTCTCTGCGATGCTGGTGTGGCTGTGCAGAGCACTGCAGAGTGATGGTGCTAGTTCAGGCTCAGCTATACTCTGCTGGATGGTGTTGACATGTCCTTAAATGACCTAGATGGTTGACTGAGTGAAAATCCTCTAATATGGGAGGAGAACTTCAAGTCTGCATTCTGCAGTCAGGGCTGAAATAACTATGTATGCCTTGTTCCAGCCCTCAGCATTTTGTCCAGGCTCTGAAAACCCCGGAGAAAACTTCAAATTCACAGGTTTCTCGCTAATGAGTAGCCATCACTAATTGCAGCAGCCTGTTTATTTCAGTGGTTAGCAGATTTGGTCTATATTGCATTATTATCACCAGTATTACTGTAAGAAAGGTTATTAATCATTACCAGTATTACTGTGAGAAAGGTTATTAATACCTAGACAGATTTCTGGATGCTCTGTGACAGACATAGCTTCACACAGCAGTGCAATTTTGCTCAAAAATAGGCTTGCTTCATTCTTCTTAGGCTGTAATAATATTTATTTTTTATTTTTTTTTTTGTTGTTATCATTGAACAAACTCTCGACACACAGTTTAAACATTTGCCTTTGAATAATTTTTCCAGACGATTTTTTTTTTTTAGGCTCTTTTTCAATGCCAAACTGATTTTGGTCATCAGTGAAAGTTTGAGGTCCAGCTACTTCTGACTTTTCCAAAAGGATTGATTCTTCCTGCTATTCCCTAACAGATGATGGTGGCAGCCAGGGCAAATAATCCCAGCCATCACTGCTGCTAGCCAGTTACAAGGAACTAGGTATAAGTCTTTTAGGCTGTTATGTTTTGATTCTTAATTGTATAACTTGAATTGTATAACTTTTGACTCTTAATTGTATAACTTCAAGTTTTCCTGGCTTGGTCTGGGAGATCTAGAGCATCCAGTGCTGTGTGCCAGGGTGCTTCTGCTACAGCTTGTGGAAACTTGACAGTTTTGAACAGCTCCAAGTATGGCTGCACACATTTAGAACAGAAGATCTGTTTCAAGCTCAAATTTAAATACATGGAACTGAGCATCCTGGTTTTGGTGTATACTGTGTATGTCCATGCAGGGTTTTTGTAGTGGTTTAAGATTTATAGTATAGTTGTGCCATTATTGAGAACTATACTTCTGAAAAGAGGATCTACTCTTATGCTTCTACTCTTTAATCCACATCACTAAACTTATGTTAAGGATCTTAAAGGATAAGGATTTAAAAGATCCTCTTCACAAATTTCCATGCCATGAACTCCTATACCTCCTCTTTGGTACACAAGGGGTTCAATCAAGATTGAAAGGAATTATGTAATAAGTGTGGGGTTTTTCTGGGTCCCTGTCTCAAGTGCTGCTGCCACAGCAGAAAAACAAGGAGTCCAAGGTCTTCACACCATGGCAGGGTTTCCAAGACAATGGGGAAAAAAGTACTGACTTTTATTTAATGTTGAGATAATGCAAGAATGCTTGAGAAGATGTAGGTTAAGTCTCTCAGCTGAAGAAATAATAGTAATGGAAATGACAGTGCTATAGATAGAGGCACAAATACCATCTGAGGGCATAAATATGAAGTTACTAGTGCAACAAACAATTTATATTTATTCCTACTTATCTTTTGTGATATAATGATATATGAAGGATATGGGAGGGAAATTATGCCCCTTTACCAAAGCATTAAATTTTAAGGAACTAACATTTCCAAGGGAAGTCCCAAGTCCATATAATATTCTTAACATTCTGCTTCACAATGTTGTGCTGTGACCTTTACCTCAGCAGATATGTGTGAAAATATATTTATCTGGACAACTATTTAATGATTCAAAGACTCAAAAGGCTGCTCTATAAATTACTCCAGCTAACGCCTGCCATATATTTAACACTTTCATTTAAACCAGATTTGATTTTTAGCACTGTGTTTACATATTTCCTCCCTGCCCAAAGAAAAGCATCAAATCAGTTCTGCCAACATTTGACACAATTCAAATGTACACAGGGTAAAGTCCTATTTGGATTCAGAGTTAATAGGAAATGAAGTTGAAAAACTTGGGAATTCTTTATTGCATTTTGCAGCTTTCTCTGGTTGCTTTTGAGAGATAATTCTCTGCAGATTTCCTAATAAAATTTTCACCAATGTAAGTTCTTGGCATACTGAGGATAAAATTAGCTCACAGAGACAATATTGGCAATGAATTAAAAAAATTGAAGACTCTGAGTAAAATTCTGCCTTCAGTTATCCCCAGGCATTCCTGAGGGGATTTTGTGAAACTGCCAACAATAAATGAGGGTTAAATTTCATATTTTTTAATGTGTGTGATGAGAATTAAATTTATGGAGTTTATGTGACTAATATATATGGCAAGTATGTGGAAGCTATGCATAGAGTACTCAGAAATAGAATAAGGATGTCAAAGAGGCTTGTCTTATTTATGAACCTGGACTTGAATATGTATCTCTTTTCTTTCCTTCAGGTCAGGGAGTACTCAAAACGAATTGAAGTCTATCAGCAGAAAATCCTCAATCTGACCATCAGAGTGCAGCAAATGGAGATGGGTGGTGTATCTTACACGGAACTGGACTTCCAGTTGCTGAAAGTGGAAATCAGTGACCTAGAGAGACTGGTCACTCAGCTGAAACCCAGCCTTGTTGGAAGCAATGCCATCGTTGAGCAAATATATTTGGAGGTATTGCCAAGGTCTTTTAATCAGCCACAGAGGGTTCAAATACACAGATAGTCTATTCTCCCTTTAGTATTTAGGTTGAGGAAATGCAGTCTGTCTCTACTGCAGATAGTGGAATTATTTTAGCATTTCATCAGCATAAATTAAAAGAAAGCTTGACCTTAAGTGTATTAACATCTTATTCCTTGATACAGAGCACAGAAAAGTAAAGAAAACCCATAGCAAATGGATTTTACTCTGTTTTTGCCAAATATCTACCTGAAAGTTAAAAGTTTTGCATAGAGTTAAATGCACAAGCTGATTAAATTATTATAATAAATATTAATTTACAGACCGCCATGCTTGAAAGGCTCTGTGCTTTAATTTAGATAATTAAAAAATTAGCTGCTGGTTGCTAAGGCAGTGGCCCAATCAATATGAAATCAAGAAGTGGGAAAGACTATCACCTTCCTAGCAGACTATAAATCACATTTTCAAAATTGTAGTTAATCACTCACCTAGAGAGAATAATTACTTAAGATGGAAAGTGAAATCTCATTTGCTCCTTTGTCCTCTAGATCATCAAGCAGCTGATTAAAACCACTATTTATCTTTGCAAATAAAATTTGCAGATACTTTTGTAAGGCTGGACTAAGTACTATTTTACTCTTAAGGCTTACTGGATAGTTTTACACTACAAGTAAAATAATACTATTTTTGCATACTGTTATACAACTTAGTCTTAAAGCATATCTTTGTGGTTACATACTCTGCTGGAAATGTCAAGCTGAGGCTGTGAGGATAAGGCCTATTTCTTAGAACCTTTTTCTGTAGTGTCTTCTGTGATCAGCACTGCCTGCAAATATCTGTAAAATAATTCACAGAATGACTAAGTTGGAAGAGACCTTCAAGATCATCAAGTCCAACCCATGCCCTAACACCTCAACTAGATCATGGCACTGAGTGTCATATCCTCTCTTTTTTTAAACACATCCAGGGGTGGTGACTCCACCACCTCCCCGGACAGACCATTCCAGTATTTATCATTCATAATGTTATAATTTTTCATTTATAATGTTCACATTAAACTTGCTGTCTATTTTTCTTCTCTAGATCACCAATCTGACTATACTGGTAAGTGAACTAGAGTCACTGGACAAAAACAATGTCCTTGCAATTCGTCGACAAATTGCGTCTCTGCAGAAGCGACTGAAAGAGTGTGAAGAGAACGCAACCAAAACTACACCACCCCCTTATTTCCTACCAGGTAAGCATTTCTGTTGGATAACACATATGAGATAATATAATACTGAATTAGAACTGTAAATGCAGAGACTTCCCTTTGTTAATATTAAATACAATATTGTAATGATACTCCTTAGCTCTTGAAAAATTGAGCAGACAGCTCCTAATGTTTCAGTAATGGTTCAAAAGGCAAATAAAGGCAGGAATCAAATTCTTACAAACACAGTAGCTAGAAGAACTTGTACTCTTCCTCTTACCTGTAGTGTGACAAGTGATTCTCTAGCCCTCTTCTCTTTTTTTTTTTTTTTTTTTAGAACAATTACCTGTGGGAAAGGATGTTTTTTTACTAACTAGCTTTGATTTTTAGTAGTTCCTGTGAAAGTGACCTATGTTCATTGCAGTATTGCTCTAATGCTGCTTGGAAAATGTATGAGCAACTCTTGATGTACTAAAGCCGTTGATATGCAAGCTCCAGAAGGGGACTTCGCATGAAGATTTCTTTTGCTTCACAGTCAAAAGATGCTTCTAAAACAGGTGGTCAAAGGACCTGGGGAAAAAATCTGGTCTCAGGAAGATAAGGAGGAGCTTTAATAAGGATTTCAATGGAACTAAGATTGGAGCCTGGATCAGTGGATCCCAGAGTGCAGTCCATATAATAGTGTTAAGAGTAACCGTGTGTGTGGTAATTAGTTTGCAACTGAAAGAACTTTTGTCTTGATGTGGTGCTCAGTTTGAAAAATCACATTGTGAGTGAAACGTAGTCTGAGAAATTTTGAGAGTCAGATATGATGTACTGGAGCAAAACACTCAGGAAACACTAGATTAGATATGCCAGGTCAAGAATCCCAGTTGCTAACAGACTGGAGGATTTCTAAAACCATGTTGGTCCCCTGAGTGTTTTATACACAGGGGGTTCCTTTAGCCAGTGTTGTAAGAGCAAAAGTGCTGTGTTGTATACAACACCCAGGGGAAAATTCTTGCTTTTTCACATAAGCTTATTAACAATCAGCTTGAGGAGCCCATAATAAAGGAGAAGTCATATCCTGCTTTCAAGGAGCACAAATTTGCACCTACCAGCATTTACCTCTCATCACCTTGAGGTCAGCTAACTTAAACATCTCATTGGAAAGGTGAGAGGCAGAAATACAAGCTTCCCTTAGGGTGAGCAGTCCCTCCTTAGGGCTTCATGGTGGTGAAAGCAGTTGCTGTGTTTCTCTGACAGAATGCATGACTAACACCTTGTCTGGAAATCAGACAGGAGAGAAATCTGAAACAAAAACCTGTGGTAAAAAATCTCAAGGCCTTTCTCTGGTCCTTAAGGAAGGGTTTAAAATGTTTCAATGAAAAAACCCCCACAATGTTTTAGAAGTACTTGAAGGGCATCTCACTGATTTATTGAGGGTGATGGGGTGTGGAAAGAAACAATCTCGTTCTCGTCAAGCCTACAGCAAGCTTTTGTTTTGCTGAGAAAGTACTGAGTTCTGGAACAAGAATACTGCGTCCTTCCATGAGTGATGGAGGAGAGGGCTCCTTTTATCATCTGGGTGACTGACATATCTATGGGACATAGCAGCTTTCACCACGTAGGAAAGGGGAAACTACACTTGGAGTGCAGCTCCTTGCAGGGATAGGCAAGTCATGGTCTAGAGCAGAATGGTAGCTCTGGGATGGGTAAATGGAACTCCATGGAATGGTGACTGTGATAGACTTATTCAGCATTGTTTCTCAGGGCATGGTAGGGAGATGGATAGACTTTATCTGGTCCCAAAATGGTATTTGCTTTAGCATTGCCTTACTCCTGACTGGTCAGACAGCTCAGGCACCTTTGCATATGGAAACACTGTGTAGTAGCAGAAAAGAATGAAGGAGGTCAAAACCCTATTTGGTATAACAACTTCCAGAGAGTTACCAGCACTGACATCCACTGAGGACAACCTCTGGTGCTGTCTGTGAGTTTTTCTGTCCAGAGGTAGGTTCCTGGGAGGGGTTGGAGGATGTGTGTAAGTATATTATCACATGTCCTCCTTTAGGATGAGTGTGGTCTCTAAGGATGGACTGAGAAGAAAGAAGAAGGCAGAGAAACTGTTGTAGGCTGGCAAGTTTTCTTCATATTGGAAGATGCTCACTCTACAGATAACCCAGGTGTTATGTAGGCTCAGATCCCTGCTAATCCACGCCTATTGTGCCTTTATGTGGCTGGTGAGGAGAAACTATCATTTGTACAGAGGACTTCGTAGAGCAACTACATGTCCTACAGACTGTGTCTGAAAACACTTAGAAGTGGTAAGATATTTTTTCTTGGGAAGATGGAGTTAGTATGTGAGAGAGCTGCATCTCCTAGCTGGTCATTTTGGAAGTGCTGCATGGACTCTCACAGGTAGGTCTCTGGAGCTTTCTAGCCCCCGTTTGTGTGTTTGAATACAATTTCCGTATGTTTTTTCTGCAAGCTTCAATGCCTTGAATTCCTGCCAAACCTCTTGGCCTTGCCCCGATTTTAGTTCATATTATATTTATAATGTTTGTATTAAACAAACTCTTTGTCCTGTTTTCAGATTGCTTTTTCTTTTCCCCTTCATCCTCTCTCCTGCACATTTTGGGTAGGCAGCATGAACTAGAGAGAGCTTGGCTAATCCCCAAGCTGTCTAAGATCATGAGTCTAAATGCAAGTTTAATTAAAGCTTCTTGCTTCACACTGCTGTGGTATGCAGCCCCTCTGACTTTGTCCCCCAAGGCTTTTGCTGCTGTATTTCTCTGAGTGAGCAGGCCTGTTCTCAAATAACATGGCAGAAAAAAATCACTGGTTTCCATCTGCCTTATCCTCTAACTGGAGAGGTGTGTGTCTGAGTGTCTGATATGTAGATAGTCATCCCCATCATTGTCACTGGCTTTCCTATCTGCAGTGGTTCATAGCATCTCTCTCCTCACTACTCCAGCAGGAAGAAATATTTATCCATTTGTTTTCCTTTGGGCTGATCTCAGGTGACTGCATTGTGTAGATATAGAGAGAAAAGATCTCAGGATGGTCCTTTGAGGACTCTGCAGCAGATTCTCTGTTACACCTCACTGAAATGATCTGAGAAAGCAGGGAGAAGTGAGTCAGATGAAATTCAAAGGCAAAATGGAAAGAAAAGAAAAAAGGAGTAGTGTTGTTTTTTTATTTTTTATTATTCCTGGATTTTATACACTCAGAAATTAAATATTTCAAGCTACTCACTACTGGTGAGTAGGTCTCAGCAGGAAGAGTATCTGGAGTAACCTAATACTGAAACTCCAGCAATCCTATTGGAGTCTTACGCTGATTTCACACTTAGCTTATGTTTTACCTCCTATGGACCCAAGCTGTCTGTATTTTTTTAATATTTTGGGTTGTGTTTTGAACTGAATGCATCCATACACAAAGATAGAGGTGTGCCTAGAGGCACCTGAAAAGAACTGGCCAGTTGTCCTCCCTAGGGCTTCCTGAGCTGTCCCTGGATACATATGCATTTATGCACTAGCACTGGGGGGAGCTGAATTGGAGGACCTTGGGTGCTTATTTGCCTTAAGGCACGTCAGATGAAACCCAGCTCTCCTTCCACCTCATCCCCTGTTAGATGTTGCCACCACAGGTCTTCTTTTACACAGCTGCAAGCCTGCGTCTGTCCCCCATGATAGTGATGGAAGATTGGAGTGCCTTTGTGGGTCTTCCTGTGTCAGTGAGACAGTAAGAGCCAGGATGAGCCTTTCCTTTAGAGTTCTGGTTTTGGTATCTCAAGCCCCAGTAAGGCTGGTAACAGCTCCCACATCTGGATGTGGTGGTTCATCTGATGGGAGGGGAAGGTGCACATCTGGTGCTTGAGAGCATGTATGAGAATGTAGCACCAGCCTGCTTCTGGTGTCTGTGTCCCTTGTGGGAGTTCCTTCCAGTGTGGGTCCCACCTTGTCTCGAGGCCTTTGGCTGCATAGGCCAAGGGTGTTCCCTTCTCCTCTGCAATCAGATGCAGCTGCTTGGTGGGAGGAGGCTGCTGGAATATTTTCTTGTATTGTTGAAGTTGAGAAGCTGATGTGCTCTGCCAGTGCTTCAGAGTGAAGTGGGTAAAGCAGGACCCAGCAGTATGTGCCTCCTGCTCAGTTCTGCAGACTATTAGCCAAGCAAGTCAGGCTCCCTTCAGTCCTGACAATTAGGTATCAGCTCTTTTTCTGATTAATCAGAAGGATTAGTATATAATTGAGCTGAAATACTGGTTCTTTATGTGGAGACAAGTATGTGTGTATGTACCTGTGCTTGTCCTTCCCTTCTCTGTTTGCTACATAAGAAGGAGACAAAGGAAGGCAGAAATACCAGGATGTCATTTATCTGTGACCCAAAACAATGGAGAAAGGAGTTAAAAACTTGAATAATGCATATGGATTTATTTCAAGTACCTTCTAATATTTACAAAATTACATGACATTTTGTTTCCTTTGTGCATTTTTTTCCCACAAGATGTAGACAGGGAGGCAAGTTTAGATTAAATAAACAACAGTGAATTCTTCTGAACCTGTGTGAAAGACAGATCACCCCCAACTACTGCAGAGGTTTTTCGTAAAAAAAAAAAATAATTATGGGAGAATTTTCATGGAAATAAAAATCAAGCACATATTCTATAGAAACCTCAGACAATTTCTGATGTCATTAAAACGGAACACACTTCTAACTTTATTTTAATAATTCATTCTTTCATAAATAAAAACCAAACAAGTGTTCAGCAGAGAGATCTCTTTAAGGGAAGAAATAATAATTTATTATTTCTTTTGTAAAAAAGGTCTCTCTGCTGAACGCACGTTTGTTTTTTATTTATGAAACAATGTATAAATTATTAAAATAAATCTGGAATTGTGTTCTGCTTAATGACATGAAAAATTATTTGAGGTCGCATGTAGATGAGCTTAGCAGTGCTTCAGTACCTGCAAGCTTTGGTGCTACATTTTTTTAAACAAATGAAGAGTTTTAGAGCATTTAATAACCATTTAATTCTGAGATAAGTTTATTGTGATTTAAGCACAGTAATACATTCAATATGTCACCAGCCTTAAAGAAGTCCTTATGCTGGAGGTAGCAATACATAATAGAGATATGAGGAAAAAAACAGTTCAAATTGATTTATGAAGTTGGCAGGCTGCAAGCCATTTTGCACTGGCTGCCTTAGCTTTCTTCCTTTGCATGAGCTGAGGTGTAAGCACCTCCAAATGCTGGTAGCTGTGCCAAGTGCTGAGGCCATGTTACTAGACATGCTACGTGCCATTTCCACAGATACAGCCTGGCCAGCCATACAGCAGTGCCTGCCTTGTGTGCTATATTTGGAAATGAGGTTTCTGCTCCAGGGCCTCGTCCTTTGTAAAGCACTTAAGTGCATGCTTAAATGCTCATCTGCTCCGAGCCAGGAATGCTGATTTGAACGGATTCTTGGTGGCACGAAGGAAAGCAGTGTTCAACCGGGGTCATGCCATGTTTCAGCTGCAAGAAACCCAGGACACAAAAGTGTCCGGGGGAGGAGATGGGAGTGTTTACAATTTGTACCACCTTCTCTGCCATCAGATGGAGACTCAGTGATGAGGAGCTGCTCCCATTGGCAATACTGACCCAAGGAAGTTGCCAACGTGTAGCCGAGGGACACGAGGATTTATCTCATTATAGTGATTTATATTTAATATAAAACTGCTCCCCACCTTCCTCACAGATATTGAGAGGAGGCTGCTGGTGAATCACATGTCACTCAGGTCACAGTCACTAGCATAAGACAGTACAAAACTGTGAGGAGTGAAGGTGCTATGTAGTAGAAGCAGAGAAATACATTTGAGTATACAAATGAGTACATTTTGAGAAAGGGGGAGACATGAAGAGCTTCACTGCCCAAACTGACTTTACACATTGGCACAAATGTCAGTGCTTGGACACTAGTAACATTCAGGACACAGGTTTTCCAGTCCCACTGGTAGAGCACCTTTCTCCTGTGCAAAGTAGATAAGAAAAAGATTTCTCTGCTTTTGCAACTGTACATTTTTTTCACCAATTATCTTGTTTCCCAGTATTTTTCCAAGTAGAATACTTCAGATTGGTCTGCCTCTAATTTTCCTTCTTTCTGTGAGACAGGCTGCAAAGCCTTTGAGAATAAAATGTCTCCTGGACTTTTTCTGTCCATGGTTTCAGGAGTTTCCATTTCATCTGCATAAGTATTGTCTGGCCGTGCTTAGGGATGGTCAGCTTTGAGGGCAAAAGATCTTTCTCTGTTATTCCTCTTTCTTCTTTGTGAGAAGACAGAAGTTATTTATATGCCAGACATCCTTTCATATGACTGAGCTTATGGGCCATTCTTGTAATAGAGTTGCAAGAAATCGTGACATGGTTCCCACTCAAAGTATTAAAACCTCAAAAGATGATCTTGACTTTCATCAGCACCATAGCTGTCAGTGCAGAGTTCCTGTTTTGAGGGAAGTATTATTAACACCAACATTTATGGCCACTAATTTATTCACTAATTGATGTGTGAGACTTGTGTCTATTCATATTATACTCCATCTTTAATAAGGAAGACTATCTAGGGCTAGAACCACCCTGATGAACTGGGAAACATTGGAGTACTACTAGTTGTAGTGAGCTTGTGAGCTGGTGCCAGCCACTTGATATCTCTGTCTCCATTACCTCAGGTGGAGATAACCTTACAGAGAAAAATCTGGGACACTTTTATGGCAGTAATACAAAAAGCTAATGTTAACACTTGGAAAAGTGCATGCTGGTTTTTGCCAGTGGCAGCTTCACACTCATCAGAAGCCCAGGGACATTTTTGAGTGGAGTTTTTTTCCTACCAGTGACTTACAATATTGAGAATTTATCAGGAAACAGGAATGTTACTAATTCAGCATGAGTAAAAGGAAATTGTTCCTTGTATTAAAATTATTTTTTTCTATGATCCTAAAAATGGTTTTGCGGTTGATATGTGTAAAACAGAGATGTTCTGCTTCAGCTTGAAGTCATATTTTCTTTAGAGTTGCCCCACATGAAAAGTCAGAGTAGTATCAGTCTATGTTTCCTGGGCTGTGATTGTTACTGTCTGCAGATTTCTTTGAAGGCCTGAGGTGGAAGGCACCATGTGGCTGTGACACAGCTGTAAAGCTGTGATTCTGACAGCAGAATGCTAATCTGAAATGTGACTCTGGAATTACTACTGCTGCTGCTCCTTTCTTCCCTTCCACAGTGAAATACACAGAAATCAGATGCTCCTCATTCTTTTTTCCTCCATCTCCCATACTTTCAGTTCCACTGAGGTAGAAAATAACATAAAATGCTTCTGAAATTGTATTTTCCAAGGGATTTCCTAATGTAGCAGGCTGGCCTACCTCAAATAGGTCGAAACAGAAATCTGTCTCTTGTATGGAACAGCACAGCGAGCATTTACTTTCTGTGAATTAATCCCCCACCTCCTCTTTCAAATAAGTGTAATAATATGTACTCTATTTTTTTTTTTTTCTGAGTTTTTCAGTCAGCTTGGGACACTGGGTGCCATCCAGTTGCTGACCTTGGCCCAAAATGATCCTTTTACACATGAAGCTGTGCATTTATGTCTGTGCTTAGTCACAGAGTTGTTCTCTGCTAAGCATGATCTAGAGACTACGGTTTGCAAAACTTCTCTCCTAGTCATGACATTTGGAAAAACCTGTATGTTTTGTTTTTTTTCTTTTTACTTACAGGTACCTGTGTTCACCGTGGACCAATGAATGTTAGCCAGCCTTATGTTGTCAAGCTGAACTGGAGAGGATTTTCCTACAAATATGGTTCCTGGGGTAGAGATTACAATCCCTCTAACCCAGAGGAGGAAGTCTATTGGGTTGCACCACTGAACACCAATGGGAGATACTTAGAATACTTCAGAATTTATAGTTCCTTTGATGATTTGCTGCTCTTTAAATACACGTATGAAAGGAGAATAACATATGGGGAAGGAAGTGGTGCTGCCCTTTATAAAAATCATTTGTACTATCATGCTTATTCTTCGAGATATATGGTGAAGTATGATATAAAAACAAACAGGGAGGTTTTGAGGAAGGAGCTTCCAGGTGCTGCTATTGGTAACCGCTTCTCTTATGCAGGCGTAGCATGGCAGGACATAGATTTTGCTGTGGATGAAAGTGGGTTATGGGTAATATATTCAACTGAAAATAACGTGGGCAACATTGTGATTAGCAAGCTCAATGAGACCACACTTGATGTGCTAAATACTTGGCAGACGAGACAGTATAAGCCATCTGTTTCCAATGCTTTCATGTTATGTGGTGTTCTTTACGCCACAAGGCCACTGAACACTAAGAAAGAGGAGATCTTCTACATGTATGACACAAGCACTGGCCAAGAAGGTAGAATTAGCATCATTATGGATAAAAAGTTAGATACAATCCAGAGTATTGATTATAGCCCCACAGATCAGAAACTGTATGTTTACAGTGATAGTTACCTTGTAAGATATGATGTCACTTTTCAGCCTTAGTACCTCAGGAATATATGCATATGATAAAACTGGCAGCAGCCAATATGAGAGATCAAATGGACTTTTAGACAAGGCTACTGCCAGTTCAGAGTTCATCTGGTCTGAGGTATAGTATGTGGGGGTGTCATACAGGTACTTACACTCTTTAAAGGGATTGCTGGCTCTGAGCATTAATATTGCTGGCAACAGTTGGCACTATGGGGCTTTTTAGGTTTTGCTTGGTGTTTACTGGTGGTCAGTGTTTTACAGTTGTGTCTCTGGGGGTAGATTCAGCGCATAGATTTAGTGCTTTTTGTTTGCAGAAATAGCTGGGCTCAGACTATCTAGTGACTGAGTGGCTAATTACCCACTGATTTGCATTTGTCAGAGTAACACAGGCAAGGCACTCAGAAACAGAATGAATTTCCACTGATCTTTATCAGAGTGAAATGAGGCCTCAGAGAAATTAATTCAAGGATTAAAATAGATTAGGAAGTAGACTTGGTCGGAAGATAGCAATCCATTTGTAAGTTGAAATCAGTAGTATCTGGCTCAAGACTTTAGGAGGGAGGGTAAAAATGTACTGGGCTGTGTAAGTCCTACCACAGGAAGGGAAGAGAGGGCATTGTAGAAGGGACTGGGCTCACTGCCCTCGACAGCAGTGATGCAGTGGGACAGTGGCCCCTGGGCCCCACCTATAGCTTCCTCCAAGCAGTTCAACACTCTTCCTGGCTGCCACCATACCAGGCTGCCCTATTGGAGTGCTTCTGGAAGTAAAACTGGCAATATGGTGTTCATCAAATTTCCCTTCTGTCCCGCTCTGCTTCCCTTACTAATTCTGTGTGTCTAAACCTGGCCCTACGAATGGTCTTACTACAGTCTAGCTACATACTCTGTTTTCCAGCCAGAGCAGTGCAAAGAATACAGTTTTCCTTTTCTTTAGGCTCTTCTAAGTTTATGCAAATCCTCCCATTGACTTTATTGGCCATGAGTGGCTCTTGGTGTATATAATGCATTGCCGTAGAATAACAGAAGTGCTGTTTGATGTGCCTCTTTTCAACATTTTTGCCATTCTGTAATTAGATTCCTGAGAGCCTTGTTAACCTAGGCTCCAATTTGTTCCCTGGGCAATTCTGTCTTACAGCAAAGTAAGAGGTCTTGTGGAAAACGTGAGTCTGGTCAAACTAGTTGAATATATGATATGGTTTTAATTTTTTTCTAATTGGCATTGTGTGATAGTTTCCGAATATGTGCATTGTAGCTATGTCTTATTTTCATCACGTCAGAAAGCAAGCTAAAACACTGAAATTCAGAGCTCTGAAATGACAAAGAAAGCAGTTCATGTGGTTAATTTTCTTCTTTTACATATGCAACTCTGTCTGTGTCCTCTGATAATCAAAATGAACATGTATGCAAATGATTGCTTTTGTTTTAATAAAGAACTGTTTAAAAGAATCTCAGCTGTTCTGTAGAGCCATTCAAAGCTATTTGTGACAAATAGGTAACTGATGGAATGCAACGGCAACCCTGAGCACCAAATATTTGAAACAGGATCACTGCACTGACTTGGGCTCTGTATGCTTAAGTAGGAACAACGCAAAGGTGCGAGTCTATGTGTCAACAAGTACAGAAGGGGAGCTTTATTTCCCTGCATGAAAATATGTTAGCTGGTTAGGGCAACACTTTTTCACCAAGCTGAGATGTTACTCAAGATATTGGAGGCAGATGAACTGATAACATGTTTTGAATCCAGGTGCTGCCACTTATCAGGTATGAGCATTCGTTTCTTGGAAACCTGTGAAATGAATTTGAAAGCCATGGGGGCGTTGGTGCAGTAATCAGATCAGGCACTACAGGCAGGGCTGCTGTGTGAATAATCTGCAACAGACCAAATAAGGATTTGGCTGAGAAAGGAAGAAGAAAATACTGCAAAAAATATTTTTTCCCTCTTCATCTGTGTGTTTGTGTCAATGAAGGTGAATATCTCTCCACTTATTATCAAGAAATGCTATCAGCATGGGCCTTGAGGCTCCTCAGCTTGCCTTTTAGGGAGGGAGTTGATGTTAGCATGCAAGTAATGGATTCTGGGGAATTGATTGTGGTTCTCAAGTCCTTCCTTCAATGTCTTTAATGCTTCAATGGCTTTCAGGTGAAGATTTTGGTTAGGTATTAGGAAGAAATTCTTCATGTAAATGTGGTGAGACGCTAGCATAGGCTGCCCAGAGAAGCTGTGGATGCCCCATCCCTGGCAGTGTTCAAGGCCGGGTTGGATGGAGGTTTGAGCAACCTGGTCAAGTGGAAGGTGTCCTTACTCATGGCAGGGGGCTTGGAACTAGAAGATCTTTAAGGTCCCTTCCAACCCAAACAATTCTATGGTTCTATGATTCCTGGGGACAGTTTTCTCCCATTTGGAAACCACATTTGGCCTGGTCTGGAGGCTTCCGTGGTGAGCTGGAGGTGGGGATGCTCTGGTTGCCCACCATGCTCAATTGCAGTGTGACCCAGACTGTGTGGCTTGGCACTAGGCTCCAACTGTGACTACTGAGGGAGAAAGATCATGACAGCAGCTATCTCTTCAGGATGCCACTCAATGTCACAGCAGAGTAGAAAGAGCATGACTGGGTTGGCCCTTGGTAGTTCAGTATGAGAAGGAAAGCAGAAACATCCCTGCACTTTCAAAACTTTAAAATATCTTGTGTAGAGGGGCTGGGTTGGGATGTTTTGGTGCTGGCAAGGCTGAGCTTGTCCTTTGATTTTTGTCCTGTGCTAATATTTCTCAGGTGGCAGGTGCCAGGGTGCAGTGGGGACTCCACATGGGTCTACCAGGGCAGGCCAGGCAGCCAGGGACCATCCCACTACCCCTTCAGGATCAGGGCAGCCCCAGGCACTGGGTACCTCTCTGGAGACAGTCCAAAGCTGGGCAGGGCTGTGGGGAGCTGGATGTGGCATCACTGGTTCAGGGCTGATGGCCCTGGCACCTGACATGGGGTTCTGGGCAGGATGGAGGGAGCCTCAGTGGGTGGGCATGGTGGAAAGTGAGGTACAGAAGTGCCCCTGGGGCACTGGCAGTGCTTCTCTTAATAATAAGAGGCTTTGCAGAGTTGTAGAAAGATCACTTTTAAAAGTAGAAAAAAATAAAAGCACACAAAGATTCAGCCCTTAGCCTATTGACTTGGCATTTCCCCATGGAGGTTTTGGGGTCTATAAACAATATTGAACATAAATAGTTCCTGCCACAGAGGTAGGCGGAGAGGACATCTGTCTGTGTGGTGACACAGGGAACTGCAGTACAGGGACTTAGAGGCAATTTCGCTGATGAGTGGTTTTCACACCACCTATCTCAAGACACCTAAGGTGGGAGACTTGGCTCTGATCCATGCATTGATGACTTGTAGGGAGAGGGGGATCTTCTGCAAAGGAGCTCTTCAAGAAGTGGGAGTAATACATCTTTTCACTTCCTCTCTTCGACTTGTCCTTTCAGGCCTTGGCTGAAGGTGGTTCAGTAGAGCTGGCTGTTAAAATTAAAGCGTGTTCCTGAGCTGGCCATGGCACACAGCCTCGGGCAGGCCTCACTGGCTGTCTCTGTTGCCTCCTCATCTGTTGCCAGTGCTTACCTCTGCTTTGTTTGGGGCGTGTTCCCCCCTTTCATTCTTCCTTGGATGTGAAGACCCTACCCCATACTTCCCAGCATGGACTCTTATTGGTTTGGTGGCTCTACACTGTTTCTTGAGAAGGCTTTTGCCTGCAGTGACATAAGCTGCAGTCTGACCCTTTTCACTCAGGCATTCCTTTGCTCACTGACCTTATTCTGCCTGGTCTATTCAAAGTGCAGTGACATCCTCTTTTGCCTTTTGCAGTCCTCCTGGGTCCCACGATTTCTTTAGTAAGTTAGATATAAACTCTCTATTCTTTGATCCAGGACTTTCACATCCTTTCCTCTCAGCAACCAACTTACCCAAGCCTTCTTGCTTTTCTGCCTAAATAATGTAACAACAACAACCTCCTTCATGCTCCTGCTCCCTTCTTACATGCCCTTCTGTTTATCCCACCTGACACTTTTCTCTGGGATGCCCTTGCCTGGACTACTTCAAATTTCTCATTAATTTCTCTGTGAAGCTCCTGATAAATTGCTAACTGGCTACAGTTAGCTTATTATTTATCAGGCTTGTTGCCTTCAGTAGAAGACTGGTATTTATATGCATCGTGTATTCAATTAGCTGGCACATGAGCGCATAAAGCTGGCACACATAAACTCTTATTATTCATTCCCGTATGTCACTCCCTCACTCTCTGCTACATTTACTTCTTGTATCTTGTCTTAAACAGAGACTGCATGTTCCTCAAGTGAAATACCTGTCTTTGAGTTTGGGGTAGTACAGCACCCAGCATAAGGGGTTTTGCTACCTTCCTCCTCTTTCCTGGGTACTTCTGAGAAACAAACAATGAGGAACAACAAGAGTTGGCCAGGGATTGTTGCATGCATCTGTGTTTTTGTCTGAATTTTCGTGCATGCTGCGATGTGTGCTGCATATAAATTGGCTTTGAAAAGTAGGCAAACAATATGCTTCCAGACAACAGTGTAAACATTCTGTTGGAAACTGTTTCAGTAGCTATAGGCACATGATGTAGCTACAATGCAGCCCTAAATTTGTACCATGTGGGGTAGAATCACTTTTTCTCCTGTAAATATTTGGTTTCTTTCCCTTCTTTCTTTGTGTTTTTGTCACTGCACAACAGTTGCTCCCTGAAAGCCACAGACCAATGGCACAAATGCGAGCCATGTGCAGAGTCTGCAGCCACAACCTGTTTCATACTGCCAAACAACCTGTCGTTTTGCAGGACTAGGAGTTTTCCTAATAGGACAAAATGCTTGCTTTGTTGGTGAGTTGGGTTTAGAGAGATGAGAATTAAGGACTTGCAACATGACGGTTTGTAAAAGTGAGCACGTGTGAGGGTGAATGCGTGTGTCTTCCCTTCTGCTTTCTGGGCTGCTGCCAGTTTGCAAGCTGTCAGCCATGTACAGGGAGGCAAATGGAGTGAGGAAGGATGCATGGGCAACCCTTCTTTCAGGCCTTCAGGGAATGGCTCCTGCCACTGGCCTGCATTCTCCAGTATGTTCGGCCAGGTTGGCTGTACTTGTCCTTGGAACACATGTGAAGAAAAATCTGGCTTTAAACCATTGCTCTTCCTCAGCAATGAAGTTGGAAATCTGCAGCCCAGTCCCCAGTTCAGCAGCTCCTAAACTTCCTTAACTTCTGTCTGCTAAGTGTGATTCCTGTGGAGTAACTGGACACAGCCATCCCACATACACTTCTTTGCCTTGGGTCCATGTGTTACGCTGGAGAGAGGTGTTGGACAGCAATGTTATACAGCTAGTGGACCTGCTGATGGTGGGAAGTGTCACTGGAAGAACACATTTGAGTGTACTGATTTTGGCTAGAGCTGTGCAAAAGAGGCCAGAATCCTAGACCCAGGTCCCAGGAGGTCTCCTTATCCACCCCTCTGCTCAAAGGTAGGAGTATATATGTCAGAGCTACCTTTGACAGCTGTTTGTGTAGTCTGTTCTTTAAAGCCTCTAATGATGGAGCTTTCACAGTCTCCCTAGTGGCCTCTCTGGCCCTTAACTACCCTCGCAATTAGGAAATTTTTCATAAACCTTCTCTGCTGAAAATTAAGTGGGTTTAAGGAGATAAGCATGACTATGTTGCTGAGACCAAAGGCTTAGCTGCCCCAGCATCTCTGCATAGCAGTGGCCCATAAGAGAGGCTTTGCAGAAGTGCATAGCAACAAGACAAGGATGCAGCGATAATCCTGCCACTGGACTTCTGTAGCCTGAAGTTTGGGAATGTTTTCTTGGTCTGTCTGCAAGAGGTTCAAAGCACAGTTCTCTTATCTCTCTTCTGTGTAATAACCATTTGTGTAGTGGATAATGCTTTTCATATAGCTACAATGTCTTCTCTTTTCTAGATAAAGAAAGTCCAAATTCCTGCCCCTTACACCTTGGTCAAGTTTTCTAAACCTTATAAAATGTGTGTTAATTCTCATTTCAGTTGGTCTACAACTCCTTTAATCATCTTTTAGGAGAATGGACCAATTACCTGCTAATGTAGCTTATAACACTTTGAACTGGCACCACCTTTTCTATTGCTGATGAGCTTTGGCCCAATCTGGTTTGAAAGGAAAGGACTAAGGAGCCATCAAGAGAAAAAACCAGGAAGATAGGGCTAATACCCTAGCCCAAGCAATATCCTGAACATGGAGAGTCCCACGGCCTGCCTCCTGCACTGGATGTTCGTGAATGGTGTACATGAGATACACAGAAGCTGCCCTGTAGAGGAGCCAGCCTCGTACTTCCTCCTCAGAGAAGTGCAGAAGAGTCGAGCAGTCATTATCCTTTAGGGCTTAAGGATATTGCAGTCCTGCTTGCATGGCAATACAGTTCTCAGAGGGGGAATGGAGAATTTTCACCTAAACCCCAGCCCCTGCATTATTCCCTGCTGTCCTGTAATGAGAGTAGAAGGATATGTGGATTTGTATGGGGTTTGGCTCTGACTCCTAGTGGTGTAGTGCCAACTTACTGGGAGATTTCATTCTTTGGCATTTCCTTCTGGCTGGCTCAGTGTGTTTGTTGGTTGTTCTGCATCTTCCTCTGAGAAGCTCAGGTCTCTCACGGTATTACATGGGGAGGTGCAGATGTGACTGTGCCCTGCAGTGCAAATCCTTACAGTGACACTTGAGTTACTCAGCTGCGATGATGCAAAGTTGCCAGTGCCTCTTGGAGCAAGGACAGAATCCTCTTTGCTGTCTTTCATTTGGAGGAATAGATGGATTCTTGAAGCTGAAAAACAGGATAGCTGTTCTAGCAGATGCTAACATGAGCACTTGGCTAGCAGACTATGCTAATGTGGCTAACTGGCTTCCAGAGTGCAAGCACTCTGCCACTGAAATGACCCAGCTCATTTAGAAATTCCTGGCGAGCCCCTCAGTGCAGTGTGACATGGGTACATCGACAGGCGACTTCCTCAGTGCTGGACACTCTGCAGCTGGGGGTGGGCATAAATTTTGTGCCTTTACCTAGTGAGCTGTAGTTTGGTTATTCTACTGGGTTCTTGGCTCATTTTGCATGCATCTAACTCAATTAAGTAGCTCCTGACCTGTAATCAGGGTGGACCAAAGAATACTCTGGAAAGACCAAGGTGATGGAAGGTTGCTGCCATTGCCCATGTGACGGAAGATCATTGTTGGAAATATTGACTAGAAAAGCTCAGGTTCTTGATATTTATGTGGGAAGCACATACACAAGCTGCAAATACAGGACATTTTATACATTTGACAGAAATGAAATTTGAAATATTTTGAATAGAAACATTCTCTGCTAAATTGTTCTATTGTGATGAAAAATACCCCTAATAAACAGTGACATTAAAGATGCCCAGTCTTTGGAACTCAGGAAAGTTTGGAGTGATAAAAAGCACCTTGATTTAAGATTTTCTTCATCTCCATTTTGGTCTATTTTAAAGATTAAGAAAAAGGAAAAGATTAGTTTGGGGATTTTAAAATGGGAATAATAATGGTTAGCTCTTCATAAAGTGGCTTTTCTCTGTGGGCCACCCAGTCTTTCCTTGGCAGCAATTTAACTTGGAAACCTCAATGTGAGGAAGGGAAGATACAATAATAATCCTCATGTTCATGCAAAATTCCATGCCTTTAAAAATGGGAGAGGAGGAAAAGTCAGCTGGAAGTTGTGAAAGATCTTTTTATCTGCAAAACATTCCTTTTATAGCTTCTCTTCCTTTGAAGAATCTGCAGCTTTCCAGAATGGGGGACAATCAGGTTTCTGTAGGACAAAAGAAGTGTGTGCACCTGGGCTTTTGTCTGCAGACTACTGAGACTCTTTTCCCTTTTGACCAATATGACTCCCTTAAAAACTTGGGGGTGCAGTCTGTGCAGCTTCACACTGTGCCCTGCCGTGCAGGGCAGGATCCAGGGTGGGGAATGGTACTGTTTCTGGCATCACCAGCTCCTGCAGGGATTTCTTAGTGCAAATCTTTGGCAACTGGATTATGTTTTGGAAGTGATTCTTTGATGTCTTCTTATTGAGGACCTGGGGGCTTTAACTGTGTCTCTGTTCTCTGCTGGAGATGGGAAGTATTTTCTCTTTTCTGTAGCTCAGAATAATTCCTGCTTTTCCCTTTGTATCAGCTGTAAGAGAATTGGCCCAGAGAGATTCAGACATGCATTTGTAGCACAGAAAAAGGCTCAAGGAGGTTGGCAATTATTTTTCTTATTCTGATCCCTGGAGTGATATCTGGAATCTGGGGTGACGGTCATGGCATAAGAGCCTTAAGACAAAAGAATGATCTATTGATTTTTATTTTTATCCAGTGTTAATTCTTCATGTTTCTATACAGAGAAATATGAGCAAGGAACGTCTTTCTGTTGCAAAGCAACCTTCTTAAAAGCATCAGAATATAGTTAGATTCATAAATAAATGGCTTTTTAAGTGCACTTATTCCTCCTGGGAATGGAGGTGGATTCATAAGCAGATCACAGAAATCCATTTTTGCAACCCTCAGGAAAAAAATTGACACTATGTATATTGCAAGAAGAATAGGGCTGAGTCCAAGTGACGCAGACTGACATACTGGTGAGAGATCCCAGCTCTTTCCTAGCTAATTCTTGAAGAAATCTGCTTGGAGAGCAGAGACAGGAGTGAGGAAATACTGTGTGGATGATCAGCAGTGCAGCATGATTCCTCATCCTTGGGTATTTATGAGTGGAGATCTTCTGTTTCAGCTTCCAGCATTGGGATTTCTATGACTCACAGGATATCATATGGATATATATATATATATATATATATATTTTAAGCTTGGCAAACAGAGTTTCAAATGGGATGTGTCCGTAAAACATGAGCAAGAGGTTTTTCCACTGCCAGCCTGTGGTGGGCTTTGGGCTGAGTGTCTTAAGTGGTATGTCCAAGGTAGTCTACAGATGATATTTACAGGATAAAAGTGAAAATGGTAGATGCAGGTTTTTTATCAAAATGAAAAGGAGTTTGAATGATTAGGCCTTGAAAAGCCTAAAAGGGGGTGAGCAAATAACAAGGGCAGACCACAAGATTTCTGGACTTTCAGTTTTCAAGAGAAATAATGCTTGACCAAAATTTCCTGGCAGTTAAATACTTTATTAAGTAAACTTTTACACATTTTACCTTTAAAGATTGTGTGCTTATAGCTCGTTCACAATATTCACAATGTAGTTTTGGCCAAGAATTATTTTGTACCCATAAATCACACAATTTTATTTCATACAGTGAAAAATATTGTTTGTTAATTGAGCAATGCACTAAACAGGATTTAGAAGTAGCACCTGTGGAGCATTCCCAGGAATTAATCCTTCACTTATCTTAGTAAGGAATTATTAGCAGACTGCAACAGGGTGAAAAGCATCCTGCATCAATCCACATTCTAAAATTCCTTCTACTTGGGGGAACAAATTACAAGATAGGTGTTACCATAGGTACTAGTGGTTGTATTGACTCATTTGTATTGAAGGTCTCAGTTTTACTGCTGAAATAGGGCACTCTAAAAAGCACTGCTTAGTTTTAGACATTTCAGACATGATCAGCAGAAAAGTGGTTAATGTGCTGAGAGCTGGAAAAGAGATTATGGTTAAATGGAGCAAAAATTGCCATTTTGTACCTGACTCTTCACAATCCTGCCTTCGTTTGCAGCTGTATTGTGTCATCAAACCATGAGCAATCCATGGGGTTTCAGCTGCATGACTCCCATTAATTTTAATCAGAGTCAGGAGAATAAACTGCTGAGCAAAGCACTCTGAAAATGTACCCCTCCGTTCTTAACAATTATATTACTCTGCTTTGTGTGGTGGGCAATCTTTAGGAGGCAGAGCCTGAATGCTGCATCATTTCAATACCTGCTCTTTGTGCATAATGAAATCAGCACCGTTTGCAGCCTGCTCCCTACTAGAGTCGACAACTGATTTCACTACATAAATGACCAAATGATTGACTTCAGCATTTCTCTCCATAAAACAGATGCAAATCTTCCAGGGACATATCAGTCATGTTTTACAGGATGGAAAGACTGTTTAGGAATATTTGGTGATGTCATCCTTTAATTAAAATTGTTGCCAGGATACTATCAAGTTACAGAGGGTAACTGTGGTTGTGGCAGTTCTAGTGTTAAAGGGATGAACAAATAACAGCATGAACAGGACCAGTGCCATGTGTTTAAAGCTAGAGCAGAAGTCCAGGTGCAAGCTGATACATCCCCCACTGCCATATTTCCATGAACTGTAGCAGGCATGCACACTCTGGAATGGTCCATGCAAACAGCCCCGCAGCAATCAGAGCCTGTGAGATGCTGAAAATCCTCATCCCTCATTAGTGTCACTGACTGAGAGATACTCAGTGCTGCTCAGAACCACAGATAGGCAGCGAGCACGTAGAGCTGGCATCTAGCCCTCTCACTGTATATGTGCTTCCTGGCTTTTATGCCCAGGCTCAATTGTTCTGAGTAAATAACCGCCCTCGTTTACAAATCTGCATTCTGAATAATTTCTTCAGCATTCAAACATGCCCCAACCTTTTACATGACCCTCAGAGTGCAGATAAAACCACAGAGATTTCCTGTGGGAACTTTAAAAAAACAATAACCACAAACCCCTCTGAAGGACAGATAGAAATGTGGTGAAAGTTTCATTAGCAACAAACTCTAGCCCTTTTAGTTGCACTAGCAGCCATATTTTTTGTTCGGTGGGACAGTTTTTGCACAGATGTCAAGTTTTGCTACTTGAGGAATGTGAAAATGAGAACAGAGTTTTCAATGCATTTGGATCAGTAGGCATAATCAGGTCTTAAGACTACCCTTCCTTATCCAGATAAACAGTAATTCTTTACAATGATTTCTGAAGTGTACCATGTTCCCATTTACTCAGACACGCAGTGCTTATAGGGAGAACCATTGAAAAGCGTTGTCCTGCATTATCTGAGGGATTTTGAAGGAAATGAAGCAAATCTGCTTTACAATACATTGTTCCTGCAAGGAAGGATCTCACAGAATCTAATCTTTTTTTCATTCATTTTTTAGTGTAGCCTGCACAAGAGGCAGGCCCTTTAGCATCATTTGTATGATAATAGCATTGTTTTGTCCCAAATATGATGCACATCTCAAGGACCTCCATAGTTACATCACAGGGATTGTTCAGTCCAGACAAGGTGGAGGCAATTGTGGAGGGAACAAGCCTAAACACAGTGAAGTGAATTTCAAATATTACCATTAAATCGTTACATTACCTTTCTCATCTGCCACCAAAGAGCCCTTTCAGCAAGAAGGACATTTGGCTTCCCATGGAATTTCTGCCAGATCAGTATACACTGAGATTTTCCGAGAGACTTAGTCTCCTGAATGTCACCTGTCTGCCTAATCCTGGACTGCAACAGAGCTTTAGGCAGTCAATAAATACTTAGCCTCAAAACAGAGTTCCTTTCTAGTGTGCATGGGTAATTAAGGACAAACTTCTGGGAATTTTGAGGTGAAGTCACTCAGACCTTAATGTAGTTTAAGTCTAGAGCTGTCTGAGGTGCTGTGCCTGGTCCCCACAGCAATTCCAGAGGGGTCTATGCTTCCTGTCTGATAGCCATGATACTCCAGGGTATGTTCCCAGGTCCTAAATACCCATGTGAGAGCAACCACAAACTAATTTATTAATGATTTTAATCATCTTTGGGCTGAGAGGGCTCTAAAGCCTGAAGAGTGGATTGGTGTTTGAGGTTGAGGTGACCTACAGGGACATTGGTTCTGTTTGTTTTTTCCCTGTGGATTATGCAAGGAGCCAAGGGAAACTGGCCTCCTAATTTGGGCTCTTTGCTGGGATGCCTAAAGCTGGCAACATGAATTCCCCAAGTGCCATTTAGAACAGTGCCTGGGCTTCCACAAGTGAAACTAAGTGCTGTTATGACTCTGTAATGAGTAGTTTTCTTATAATACAGCACATGACTTGGCATGGATGCTTTAATTATAAAACTGAACCCTCTTTTCCTCTTTGCAAAATATTAATGAATAGCTCATAAAGTGCTTGTTGTGACTGGTTGTGTAACATGCATGGTCCTTCTCAGAGTGGTGAGTTTGCTGTGAATATTCAAAGTTCACACTTGTTATTGTACTGCAAAGCCACATGAATCCAACAGGATAAAATTTATTTTATGCACCTTTATCAATCTAAAACACATATTGCTCTAAGCTAGTTGAATAGGCACTTTACATGGAGAGAGTTAGACACTGCCCAACTAATTCACCTTCTCCTTAAGGAAAACATGAAAAAGTCAAAATAGGTAGGCCAGATAACACTCTGGAGTGTTTTGGGATGTTAGATGGGTTAGATTAAACATGTGGGGTTTACTTGTGTCTCACCCTGATATTTTTAGGCTGGTTTGAAGTGCCCTAGGGTACATTGCCTTGCCTCTGTCTGGTCTAGGGAGATGTATTTCCCACAGCCCCTTCACAAGTACCTCTTCTAGGGCACCTCAAGCAACCTTAGGTTCTTGCTGAACAACTGTTGGCAACTGAATACCAACATCCCTCAGGTGTCATGGTCACTGAAACCGGAGATTTCCTTAATAACCAGGTGTATGTGTTTACTCTCAGCTGTGCCCAGTACCTTTGTAGTTTCTGTTGGCTCTGTTCTCTTTTGCTCTTGGATGAAAACCACCTCAGAAGCAGAGACTGGAACCCTGGACACCTACACATAATTATCTGAACTCCACTGTTGCATTTGGGGGGAATTAAGTTGAATGAGGTGAATGTCACCCAAGGCTTAGACAAAAAACTCTGCAGAAAATGAAAAAGACAGATCAATTCACATCAAACTGGAGCAGGTCTCCTTTTTTTGGGGGAGATGCAGGACCCCAAAACAATATGATTTGCTTCTTGATGGCATAATTATGCCACTGACTTTAACTAACTAAAACCACCCATTCCCTATATAGTTGAATCCTCTTATTTTTAAATGAGGTCAATTTTGATATGAAAAAGCCATTTCAAAATAAAAAATGCAAAAGATTCCTTTTGAAAGTGTTGAAATAAGATGTGCCATTTTGAAAGTTTCATTCCTATTTTTTTCAAATGAAATGTCAAATAAATGCAAATCAAATTTACACAGTTCTATCATATGAAAATAACATATTTTATCAAATCTATTATTCACCTATATTTTCAGGATAGATCCGTATCTGATGTGTGAGCAGGCAACTTATGAAACTAGCACAGTGTGAATTCAGTTGTAAGAGGAAGATGACAACTCATTCCCTGTGACTCTATGTTGTAAAAGAATGACTGAAAATTCAGCTCTTGTGGTATTTGTGTTAAAAAACTTGGCTGTATGATGAATTTTACTGAATAGATTATGAATGGAAAATTATTTTGATTTCTAAGGAAATAATTTTGACTTCTAAGGAAATAATTTTTGCCTGTGTTTTTGCTTGAATTGAAAACAAAAACAAACTGAACTTGGCATACAAGATGAAGATGAGGTCAAGTTCTCCTACTTTATATTTAACTTTAGCTTATATTTTAAGCTGCTGTTTAAATGATCCTTCCATAGTAATTAAGTATTTATAAGGCTGACTTCTGTGTAAATATTTGGGAATGATAAATTTTTTTGAAAAAAACTCTGAAATGTTATGCAGTCCATCTATATTTGGTCACTTGATTTGGGTACATAACCTCTCTTGAGGTCTATTGAAATCTTCACTATTTCATATTTGTTATTTAGGGTCTGAAATACAATTTAGGAGATTTGCCTCATCATAAGCCTAGCATTTAAAGCTCAACATACAAGCCAAGATGATTGAGTGGATTCTGTTCTAATTATCTAATGACATTGTTTCCAGACCACTGGTGAGGGTTAGGGATAGAAGGACTAGAGACACCTTTAGGACGAAAAGAAAATGAAATTAAGTTTCTGCTGATGTGCACATCACTTTCTTAAGTGTGGCCTAAAACTTCAGCTGGCAGCAGCCTGTGCAGATTCTTATTTTTGGCAGTGGTTCTGCCAAAAATAAGATTTTTTAAGTGATTTTTAAGTGATTTCTTAAATTATGATTTAATTATGATTAAGGCTCAGGTTTTGTGTCTCTCCTTCAAAAGCAGACTGACAGCCAAATAGGTCAGGCTTTCTGGCAGTGGTACTGCAAGACTGGAGACTCAGATGGCGTGAATCCACACCTCCTGCTCAGGGAGCTTGCCTCACTACACATAGAGAGAGTGTCTCTGATGCACATGCTCACAGTACCCATGGCCTCCAGCATCCTTAAGACACCATGGATTTCTGGAGTGAGTTTCCTATATGACTTTGGACAAGTCACGCTTTAGTTTCCTTATCTGTAGGCTGGGGATTATATTGCTGGAGTGAATGGAGGCTAAAATCACTGATGTTTGTAATTTGTGTTGATATTCTCTGAGGGGAGGCAGGCACAATAGAAGTGCAAATAAATTGTTGTGACTGGTTAGTATTTCAGTAAATGGAAAAACTCTTCAAAGCAGAGTTCAGAGCAAGTACAATAGAGTAGAAAATTACATGTGCGGAGATAAGAGAGAAAGAAAGACGTGAGGAAGTAATTTCATTTCAGTCGTTCTAGTAATCAATGGGATGTGTACATTTATTTGCCAGTGTGGATTATAATATTAGCAATGAGTCTTTCAAGAAAAACAGTATTGCATTTGGGCAGGCAAGGCAAATTTGAAACGGGTCTAAGCTCGGTCACAAAAGTTTCCACTTCCCTCTCCATGCCTGTTTATAATTAAGAAGCAGAGCTACACATTTCTCTAGGAAGGGACAGCTGAGCAGGCTCCTGACTTTAAGATGGACCTGCACCTTCCTCATGAGTCTGGCTACAGTGGGACCAGGCATATGACAGCTTGAAGAAATAAGGGATGGTTGGAGTTGGGTGCTGGTGGACCATCTTTGTGCATGTGGGTGGAGGGCACAGGGATCCTGGAGCTTGTCATGACCATCTCAGGTCTGCCCACCTCGAGGTGGGTAAACACAAGCTTTGTAGGCATGGAAAGGGTCAGCTCAACTCTGTTGAGTGGGAAGAGGGAGCCAGCTTTTGCTTGGGCTGTGATGTTGGAAGTCATTGCCATTTCGTGAGGAGGGACTTGTCTGGTGATGATGTAGGAGGCAGGTTCAGGGAGTGAATTAGGAGAACCAGTTCCTTATGGGCAGGTTACTCACATTTGTTGTAATCATTACTCCTCTCCTTAAGAGAGTATGTATACTAACAGGGCAGAGCAGGGTGTCTGCAAGTGCAGTTTGAACACAAAACCCTCCATCTACGTACCATGGGCTGTGATGTGTAAATGGCCATTTGGCAGCTTGTGGGAAATGAATTATTTTTCAGCGTGGCTCTTAAAAGAAAGGTTATCCCCACATCAGCATTGTCACTGTAATGTTTTGCATTGTTTGGTATATCAGCAAACACATCAGAGAAGATTTAATGTCTTTTACTCCTATGGGTATGTTTCCTCAAACTCAGCATTGACACATACCGTGAACTAAAGTCCTTGTCTTGTTCTTACTTATGCTACATCATTTCTGTCCCTGAGCAAGTCTCCTAAATTCCCAGACTGTCATTCCTGCTCTTCTAGTGAACAGTTACTCCCCTTACAGAGAGAGATGGCACTGAACCAGACCCCAGAGAGGAGTGTAAGCAGACAGGACCTTAGAGCTTGCAATTTGGTCTATATTTCTGTCAAGCTCCCCTTCCTCAGTTCAAGTGCTCCTGGCCTTTGATCTCAAAGAAGCACTGGTTACAAGCAATGACTGAAAACTGGAGTCTTTCCTACATAAAAGACATAAGAAAATATTCTGATCTGGGGTAGGTTATAACAGCTCTAGGGCAGTGTGAAGATGATGGTGCACAGCAAGTCACGATAAGCACTAATTTTTAACACTTATGAATCACACAAGTGACAGGAGAGAGAAACCTTGATTGAAGAAAAGATGTGAAGAGGTAAAAAATGGAAAGAATAAAGTGAATCCTAAACCCCTAAAAGGCTCATACCTGAAAGCTATATGAAATGGGAGAGGAGGGTAGCTGTGCTGAAGAATGAGGACAGACACAATCTGAGCTGTGATAATACAGTATTAGGTTATTTAAATAATCTGTTTAATTCTTTTTAATTTGTGGGATCTTTTTCTTGGAAACTGGCGTCCTTTTGACACTAAAGGAGTGCTAGCCGTCCTTAAAAAGCTGACCCTGCCACAAAAGGGACTGCTAAGAAAAATTGAAAACAGCCCCTTAACAATGGATGCTTCAGTTATAGTGTGGAAGTGTTGGAAAAGCATGTCTCAGGACTTCCAGAGAGCTGCTGCATAGAGCTGAAAAGCGATTAAGGCTGGCAAATCACTGTATAGTTTTGCACTGCCAGTCTTGAGACTGCCTCAGTAATGGTGTGACTTACTCAATTCAATATAGCCTTGAAAAGGGATCTCTTGAGCTCAGAAATGCTGTTGTGTAGACCACTCATTTGCCTTGAGGGGATTGTCACAACATTTCCATGGCAATTGCTCTTGTAAGCTGAGAAACGTTTAAGAGGCTGCCATAATATAGAAGCTGGACAGTATGTCCTGACTCGTGTGCATGTATGTGTGTGAGAGAGAATGACTGTCTAATGGAAGATCTATTTATCTGACCTACCAATGGAGCTGAGCTGGCTGAGGGGTTTCTCTCTGTGCTGGAAAGACCTGTTTTTAGACCACTTGCTAAGCTTCGAGTGGGTACATTTGCAGAAATCTGGATTGTTTTGTGAATTATTTGTCGACAGAAAAAGCGATCAAAATGCATGAGATAATGTATTCATAATGTGTAATTTGACTGTTTTAGAAGCAATTATGTTTTTGAAGCCATCAGTGTGAGCTTAATGTAGACAAAATGGAGCTCTTAGTGCCACCCCTAAAGCCCTCTTCCTTTCCTCCGCCACTGGGCATCATACTTTTCTCACCTGGATCCTTCCTCCAAATCCCAATATGCCAGAAGTCTTGTTCTCATGTTTGTGCATCCATTTCCTGTCTGGTAGCTCATCAATAAGTTTTGTCTTTTTCTGACTTACACCAGTTCCAGAATTAGATTTAATACTGAGCTCCAGCTTCATTCCTGAATTTTCCTAATTGCCATTTACTGTCTTATATACATTCACAAGAAAACTTATTTTGCTTTTTTAACCTGTTTATACCTCCTGAGGATCTAAGCAGTAGCAGTCTGACTAGTTGTGATGATTTTTACAGTGTCCTACCTTACAATACAGTGTTCTGTATTTCTAACCTTGAATCTGTCCCAAATGGCTTTACATGCAGTTTCCCAAGGCTTTTTAGGGCATTTCAGAATTGATCTAAGCGATCAGATGTGTCATGTACAGCTCAAATTGTTAGCAGCACACTGACAGTTGAAAGGTATTTCACCTCTCCTTGATGACTGCAAAGAAAATTATTCAGAAAGGGAGTCCTGAAATATTTGTAAAACTCTTCAGGAAAGAGTGTTTTCCTATTATTTAACCAGTCACTGTCAGATGACCTGATATCCCACATCAGGCAGCAGCATAGAACTTCTGCTTTCTCTGTTGACATTTGCAGAAGCTCATCAACTGCAGTTTATTTCTGCTTTCTCTGCTGTGATCAGAAGAAAACCTTCTCATATTGAATATTGCAGTCCAACCAGTCTGGAATTACATGGTGTTTCAGGGTGTATTGACTTTTCTCTGTGACTTCCAAACCACCTTCTGAGTCAATGTCTGATGTATTTTCTCTAAGTGGCTTGGACACAGTCCTCTGGTTGCACCCTGAACTTCACTGTGACATACAGAGTATATTCATCTAAAATGTCTTTTTATCTTTCTGATTGAAACATGCAGTCCAACAATTCTGTTTCTCAAAAGTATTGCAGGGATTTGTTGTTAACTTGGTCTTTTTATATTCTTGGTTGGGTCCTCAGACACAGTGACCACTGCAAGAAAAAATTTGTATGCTTTCTGCTTTGAAAAGCATGCCCATCTTTTGCATGCTTGCCTGTATGTGTATGAATGCATGTGTATGTTTATTTCCTACTGGAATCAGGACAGTATGAAGAACGAAAATCTTACATGACAAGCTCTCAGTTGCCAGTAATGAACACAGAATACAAAATCAAATTAAAACCCCGTATGCTAGAAGATAACATTAGGAACAATTTGACATTTATTGAGCAACAGATGGTGATTAAAAGAATAAAACCTTGATTGTCTTGCTAAAAGCCAAACCTTATAATTTTGTCTAAGGAATGTCGAACATTTCAAATAAAACAATCAAGGCATCAATGAAATCATAGGAAGATCACTGTAAAAGGGGTTTTTATATATGTTCTTATAAGAAGTGCAATTAATATCTCCCCTTCAAAAGTATCATATTTTTAGCTAGGTAGTTTTCTGGAAATGAATCTTCTCCTCCAGAAGATACAGATAGTAAACAAGAGAGAGAGAGACAGCACTTGTGTTGAACTGTATTAACTGAGGGGCAAACTGAATACTCTTTCCCTTCTACTCTGTTCTTTCAGTGCTGCCCAGCTTTCTTTATAAAAGGACACAGTGAACAGTGCTGTCCTTCAGAGTGGGGACCCCATGGCAGAGGGAAGGTGACTTTTTCAATCTCACTGGAGTGAATGGGGGGGCAGAGACAAACTCTCCCAAATTAACTGTTAGCCTGTTCTGTCCTCTTCCTCTTGCACCATGGAATTAAGTGCTGCTCTCCAAAGGGTGCCTGTGAGCTAGATAATAGAGGTGTTTAATCGGTAGCTTTGTGTCACAGAATCTCAGAGGTTTGTAACCTGCCTGTGAAGAAATACATGAAAGAGGGGAAGCAGTCTATTGGAAGCAGATTTATATTCACTTTCTTGTGGAGAGTGGTGGATGCACATTGTACCAGGCAGCTGTCTTGGGAAAGTGGTCCCATTTTATCTCCAGCCCATGTATCTTGCATGTCTGACAACACTTAAAGATTGTCTGCTCTGAATGCACCTTCTGGCTGTCAGTGGACACAGACTGAGATATGCTGAATTTATATTTATAGGATCAATTATGAATAGTTTTGCTTCATCTCTTTCCCTTTGTGCTAAACAATTTATCACATCTTTGTGTGCAATCACTGTGGTGCTCTTAGAAGTGATATACTGATAATTAGCAATAACTGGTAGACATATTCAGCCTAATTTTTTTCATTGTTCTGGCTGTGCATCCTTCTCTCCATATGTAGTTGTCTTGTCATCTGTTGATGGATGAGTTTTGTTTCATTTTTTCTATCTGTAACTTTTCTCTATAAAATTCTTTTATAATTTTTTTTTTGTCTTTCTCTGATTCTGCTGCACCTCTTTTGTATTTTCCTTTCTTCTCACGGATTTCTCAGTCTCCTCTGAGCTGAGCTCCTTTGGGATCTTCCCTCGTGGGGAGTCCCGCTTATCTCAGTTCTCTAGGTTTGAAGAAAACTCCTGAGCTCATTAGAATCTTGTTTCTCGTGTTTATTAGGAGGTCACTACAAAACTTGGCAGGTCTCTCCAGAGTAGCTGCACAAGGTTAATTCACTGCAATCTGGCTTATTTTCTTCTGATGGTACAGAATGGCCTTGTGGCTCACTTTGTGGCTCACTTTGGCTTTGAAAGCACAAAATGGCCCTGAACCACACAATTCTTTTATCTTTATACTTATTCTTATCCAATTAACAATAGACAAGTATATTATTTTTCTTAATGACTGACCCAGTGACCCATCACCTCTGTGCTGCACTCAGGCATTTTCTGTCCAATCATTTACTATTGCCCAAAAACCTCTAGAAGAAGAACATGAAGAAGAAAGAAGGAAAAGAAACAACTTTCTAAGTTCTCCATCTTGCTTTCTGCTTTCTAAACTAACTTAAACTTTAAATTAACTTTTTCACCCAGTGACTTAAGAAAACTCTCTAACCTACACACTCACTTTTAGCTTTTCTAACTTTAACAGTTGTTTTCATGTATCACCATGAAAACATGCTCATGAATTTCATGTTATATGAAATTCAGTGGTTTTCTGGATCTTAGAATTAAGTATCAGAAACAAGGGCATACACTCTGTGTCTCAGACTCCAACACTATCTAAATGTCTGCACACTTCAGACTTGTTGTCATGTCTTTCTTTGCTCAGACCATTCTACTTCTCTGCATCAACCATATTTCTCTTTTGCCTTCAGCGGTTTTACCTTTCCTTTCTATCATGTCTTGGCCTTGATTCTGTCTTCCCCACGTTTCACTGACTGGGCATAATGAATTTTCAGTCATCATTCCCATATATTTGCTCTGCCAAACCAGTTTCACAGATTGCTGTGTCTAGGAATAATAGCCAACAGTATGGTCCAAGGCACTTGATGCAAGATATTTCTTGTTAGAAATAACCTCTCAAGATCTTTGGAAGTCAATGACTATTAAAGTACAGAGACAGACAGTAAGATCTTCAAAAGGACAGAGATGCCCATGGGTGGAGGCAAGGAGAGAAAAGCATATGCAATAATAGTACCTTTGGACAAGCATCGTAAAATGGCCGGATCTCTCTCTGGATCCATCTTCTACTACCAGTTTCTACTAACTATCAGGGTTGACTAAATAGCTAAATCAAAGTAGATGTTTATGTAACGAGAAAGAGAGTATGACCATGAACTGGAGCACGTGACACTGCAGTTTTAAATTCTATGTGCCAGCATCACTCAGTTTCACCAAAATATTTTCATTTTTTTACTTAATAGTATTTAGAGTTTGTTTTTTTGGCCAGAAGGTTTGGGGTTTTTGTGTTTGTTTTCTTTTCTTTTCTTTTTTTTTTTTTTTCATAACACTGTAGGCATTTCAAGTCAACATCTAATTGCAAATTAGAATGTAACTTTGAGAACTATGATATGAATATGTGGTATTCTAACACAAAAGAGAACCCCAATGAAGAATCTGAATACAACATTAGAAGTATATTGACCTTGACTTAAAGGGTGTGGGAGATGTTGGGAAACCATTACTTCTAAACCATTACTACTCATAAGTGATACAGAAGCCAAGAAGCAAACAGGGAAATTTGGAGGGTGAATACTGTCATGAGAGAAAGGTGAAATGGAAGTGCTGGTGAATGGAATAACTGAAGAGTCTGGGCACTGAATGCTCTGGGTCTGCCTCAGAAGGTGCAGGATGGCTAGTGAAAGCCATCAAAGGAAGACAGAGAATACAAGGAGAAAGGCAGAGAAGATTAAATTCTTGCAATGCTACATGGGAACTTGAGGATTCTCTGTTTTCTGAGGTGTTCAGATCTCAATCCTTAAAAAAATCTCAAGCCCTGAGGTAGGTCAGCCCTGTCTTGAACAGGGTGTCACATGAGAGTATTTCAGAGGTGCCTTCCAACTTCTGCTCTATTATTTCATACCCTTTTCCCCAACATAATTATAGAAACATGGTAATTTTTTCTTTAATTTGTCCATCAATAAGGGGTACAAGTTCTTTTCATTTGCATTATGTGCACAAAGGCCTCCTGCTATTATTCTGTAAAATATCATACTGAAGACATAAACTAATGAAATCTTCTTTACTGTAGGGCTAATATTAATGCATTAGTAGAAAATAGTAAAAGGAGACAGTAAAAAAAAGGAAAGAAATTATTTTGCTGATGTTTGCAATAGGTAGTGACAATATCAGCAGTAAGAACCTATTAAGCTACTTCAAATTAGTATCTGATCTGCTTTAAAAAGACACTCATTATCAGTTAATTCATTAAGGGTATTTGTTGAGGTTTAAAGCATATGAAACAAAAATACCTCATTTGCAAGTAATTAATACAGAATGACTTAAGCAATACAGTTTCACAAATGAAATACTTATATTTGAATTTCTTTTAATCCGCTTGAAAGAGATACTTAGATCTTTAATCATCAGCTAAATTAGATATGTTTTGTTAATTACCTATCAATCAATATTCTAGTTCAGGATCTACGTTGCTTGTAAGAAGGGCACACAGTTGAGACAAGAGCCTTTTTTCTTCATTAAAAATACTTCTCTATTTATTTTCTTCATGCAGCTGGCATTGAGGGTATTAAGCAATTCAATTGTTCAATAATTCAAGGGAGAATTACTGTGTTTATTTATTTATTTCTTGCTGTTTTTTAAGTAAAAGTCCCAGAAGGTTTGGTCATTTATTCCCATGCAGTGAAACCTTCAGGAGTAATGCAATTTTATTTAAAAAATATTATCATTAAGACAACGTTGCATTTAATTTTTTATTTCAAGCCTGAAACTGAACTGGGAGGCAATGATGCGGAACTACAGACTCTGCAGAGACATCTCCCTGTCCTATGAACAGACACTCTTGAGTCCGAGTGATCCACTAGATACTCATTTTGTGTAAGGTGCACTCAGCACCCATAAAGGTCAGGCTTTATTATTCACCAGACTTTTGGCATATTTTGGAGAACTGGAAAGAAGAGATCCTGGAAGGTTAAACCACCGGGAGAAATTGCCTTTGCTGTGGTTTAAGCTCCAGCACTGGATAGAAATCCTGCTTTGTTTCCCTGTTGAGAAGAAAAAAATGGATCTTTGGATAAAAAGTAGGCCAGAATGTTTCTTTAAAAATTATTCCAAATGATTCTCACCTAAGTTTTAAATATCTACCAGTCTAAAGCCAGGGATGAGAATTATGTTAATGTCTGACTTGAAAAGCACTGAAAAGCCAGTGTTAATAATGAAATGCTGACACAACTTTATCTATAGCCCTTCTAGCAGAGCAGTTATAATATGAAAAAGTAAGGTTCAATAATATGCAAGGCAGAAATAGCAAATTATATTAGATGTGACATATTAGCCATAAGGCCTTTTCTAAACCTCACTGAAAAAATTAGGACAAGGGTATGGTAGTATATTTCTCCCCAAAGCATAAGAAAGGCCTAACCCCCAGAGCATTCCCTCTGAACTTGTATTCTATTTCTAGCATGTGTTTTATTAACTTTTATTTTTGTTTTGCAGGCTAGACACACAGCACCAGCCTTAATGTCAAATTAGATAATGAAAAGCAATAGTCATCTTAAGAAAAATCATTCAAATAACTGTCATGTTGCATTATAGTTTTTGCTGCTAGCAAAAGCCTTAATTAAGTCTGCAGAATGGTTTCTTTTCTCATCTTCTGATTTCAAACGCTCTGAGCTTCCTAGGCAATTTTTCTTTTAGGACTGCATCTTTACATTCTTACAGAAATCATCCCATCCATAGAATAGAGACATATCCAAAAAATTAATAAATGTAAAGGGGAGAGTTTCACACAGGGTTGTGACATTTATCAAGCTGTAGGAAAAAAAATGATAACTAGAACTTTGCGTGTTGTTAGATTTAATCTGGAATGATGAACACAAGCCTAATGTCTGCTGCTGATATACAGTGATTAACAAATCAGAACAATAGCAATTGACATATTATATATGGTAATGTGGAAATACACAATCAAACTGATCCTGTCCTTCTCAAGCTGCTGTGAGGTTACCCAGGCTGGGAGTAATCCCCGACTAGTGCAGAACCAAGCTTACCCCAAGAGAAATTTTCCTGAAGGAAAGAGCACTGGTGGATCATTGTTGCTTTGAGCAATCTCTGACTGAATCAGTAATTCCCAACAGGGAATCTAATTATGCCAGGGGCTGAAATGATGAGTACAGGCACCGGAAAGTGCAAGGAAAATTATGCTGCACCCGGGTGCTGAATCAAGCAGAGCACAGCCAGATCTGGAGGAATGGGCCTAATGAATGCATGCATAACAAATTGCAATTAATACCACTGAAGGAGTCATTGGTGTGATAGGCACTACCTGCTGTAAATGCATTATTGGAATTAATAAGTTGAATGTGTTTCTACTGCTTAGGAACCTCCAACAGTTCTCCATGACCCTAAAAGCAAACTCTCCATCATGTTCTGTGCTTTGATTTCTATCATAAGTGATCTCAGCATTCATGATCAATTCATGATTCTTTTAGCTTGGAACTGAATTGGAAGCGATGACTGAGGATATCACCTATTATGCATGAGCTGCAGACAGGAGCTTAGTCCATAGAACCAGACTAGAACTATTTGTAAGTGAAATACTGAGAAATATGCTTATTGGGATGCCTGAACCCCTCTGTATCAATCCCTGAGGCCTGTACATCCACTTCTAGTGGTCCAAAAGGCTTGCTAAAGGCCTTGGAGAGATCCCATGGCCCTGAACACAAATTTTGGCCGTGCAGGAGCCACAGTCTCTTCTGTCTGACATTTATGTAATGCGGGACAAAACATTTCTTGGTCAGAACATTCCATTGTCCCATGTTCCTATTTACACAACATCCTGTAGAAATGACAATGGTTACATGAGGTAGCAAGTTGCAGTGAACCAGGCTTGCATTTTCTTTCCAGTGAATCTCCAGGCTGCGTTTTCCTTGATTTTAACTTATGAATTTAAGCTGGATCTACTGCTCCTTGCCAGTGAAACCAACAAAAGTGCTGCTGTCTTACGGCTTGACTGTGAGGTCAAGTATTGCACATTTCTTCAGGCTATTACAGCAGAGTATGATATTCTACGATGATATTTAATATTGGCCTAAATTCCCCTTCTGCAAGACTGAAACAGTAAAATTATACTTCCCCTATACTGTGCCCCTCTACCTTAGTGGTGAATGCTCTGTAACATAAGAACATAAAATTATCAGGCCAGTCCATCCTTGTGGGATCATACGCACCAGGGGAAATAATATCTTCCTGGAAATACATCCAGATTTTGACAAGAGGCCTGATTACCTTAGTCCACCAAGAAGAAAACCAACCTGAAGTACAGAAGCTTTCCACAGAAAATGAAAATGTGTTCAAGTGGAGAAGGAAAGAAGAAAAATAAAGCAAACAAACAAAATACTTTTAAGAAATTTTCCTGATGTTCTTTGAACTTGGGTGCTATAAAAATTTTTCTGTTTTGAGCACCTCTAAAAGATCACAGCAGAGCTGGCAGGAAGAAGAAAGGGTCAGGGCATGCCAAGTTGAAACTGGAGTATGCATCCCTTAAATGTACTCATGCTTCCTTCATCCAATAAATGGTTTGCTTATAGAGACCTGAAACTAATGCTGTCTAGTTCTGCAGGGTTATGACCTGCATGGAAAAAATAAGCCAAATTTAAACCCTTTGGGGACATGCAGTCATATTTTCAAATCCCTCCCTTCTTCCTTCCTTCCTTCCTTCCTTCCTTCCTTCCTTCCTTCCTTCCTTCCTTCCTTCCTTCCTTCCTTCCTTCCTTCCTTCCTTCCTTCCTTCCTTCCTTCCTTCCTTCCTTCCTTCCTTCCTTCCTTCCTTCCTTCCTTCCTTCCTTCCTTCCTTCCTTCCTTCCTTCCTTCCTTCCTTCCTTCCTTCCTTCCTTCCTTCCTTCCTTCCTATCTTCCTTCCTTCCTTCCTTCCTTCCTTCCTTCCTTCCTTCCTTCCTTCCTTCCTTCCTTCCTTCCTTCCACCTTCCTTCCTTCCTTCCCTTCTTCCTCCTCCTTCCTTCCTTCTTCCTTCCTCCCTCCCTCCTCCCTCCCTCCCTCCCTCCCTCCCTCCCTCCCTCCCTCCCTCCTCCCTCCCTCCCCCTCCCTCCCTCCCTCCCTCCCTCCCTCCCTCCCTCCCTCCCTCCCTGCCTGCCTGCCTGCCTGCCTGCCTCCCTCCCTCCACATAGATCTGTTATAACAGCAAAATCAACTTTGTCACTTATCACTCCATAGATGTAGTGTCTTGGCCACCCCTATATTTTACAGTGCTATTTAAAAACATTTGTGTCTGGAATTCAGGCACTGACTTCTAACCTGGAAATGAGAAAGTAAGGAAAAGTGTATGAGAAAGATTTATACAGAGAAATGAAGAAAAAACTTGGTTAAGCAGGGTCTTTGTAGGGTTTTTTGTTTTGATTTCTAGATGAGTTTGTTTATAGGTCCTGCAAAAATCCATCAGATTAAAATACATCAGAAAATCCCCAGGAACAGGCTGAAAGTGAACAAGAATTTAATCTTTCTTCATCACTGTCAACAGAAATTCTTTCCTCCTGATAAATATAAGTAGATGCTGTTTCTGCTTCTTTATTGATGTTGGTGATCTCAATCCAATAGTGCAGAAGAAAGTGGAAGATTAAGATGTATTGTAAAGCAGGATTGCAAGATTATTGCAATAAAATGGAAAAAACTGTCAGTCACATACTGCCTTAAGATGGAATTTTACAACGCTTTTGTGGTTAAGAGAGGTTAAAACTCTTCCAAGAAATCTTTCTTACTGAGAGACTTTCCCTGGAGAAGACCTTGTGGTCATTAAAGTTCTTATGTGACTTGACTATAAATCTGATATCAAAAGCACAAAAATAAACTGACTTGCTAAAGGCTCTTCAACTGGTGAAATTATAACTGCTGTGAGTTCCATGAAAGTGGAAATTAGAATCTAAGTAAAAATCAGACTATAGCATGTTTTCTGCACCAATCCCATTTCAATAATATTAAATTATTTCAATATTTCAATAATATTAAATTAACTAGAGTATTTCAATAATATTAAATTAACTAGATGGTAGGAGTTATTGAATAACAAGGTCCATGTGTTTACCAAAGAAATCAGCTGGAATGAGATAGAAAGGAACTTAAGTCAGTATCCCAAAGAGAGGACCAAGGTTATTTCAACAAATTATAATTGCTTATGAGATTTTAGCAAGGCTCTAAGAGCGTCTGGAACCTGCTCTTTGACAATTTCAGACTTAAAATAGTAAAATTTAAAGCAGCATACAAAGAACTAGTCGTTTTAGCACTCAGGCTGTCACCTGAACAGAGAGTGGGGTGTGAGTGCTGCAGCAGAAGATCCTGTGCAAGGAAAATCTGAATTATCTGGTGAAGGCATGCAGTTGCCTTTAGAGGGGCACAGGGTCTGGAAATGTGCTGTATGCAGAGGCAACTCTCATCACCACAGGAGAACTTGAGCAGAGCCCTTTCCAAGCACGAGGGTGCTAACACTGAATCCTTACAAATAACATCAGGCTTGTCTGTGCTTTTTTTCACACACTCTCTGCTTGTATGGCTTGGATGATTTGTATTGTGAAAAGGACTGGACAGACTATCACTCCCATTCTAGTACCCTTTGACACTGAGTTGAAAATATTTGAGGCTGCAGGGAGATTGGTGAATGACCCTTTTGAATATGTTTCCATCTAAATCATTAGGCACATGGGTAGTGAGGGGAAGAATCCCTGACAATGTTGCATGGCATATGTCTTAACATTTCTTAACTACTGAGAAAAAAGTGACCACAGAAAATGTTGGTCTAAGGGCCCAGTATGTCAAAGCATTTCCAAAATGCTTGTGCTCCCTATTTACATCCCTCTATTTGCATGTGAAAGGCCTGTATTTGCAGATGTCAAGATTTCACCAAGGGTCAGACTGAGCTGAAACCCTGAGATTCAAACATTTCAGAAGGCCTAAGAAAGCTTGTTTTCATGGCTCTGGTTTATGTCATTGTTGGAGATAAGCAAGTGAGATGATTCAGTGCAGAAATAAATTCCTCCAGGGTTGGTGTGTGCTTTGGTTTTGGTCACTTCTGTCAGATGGCATTGTCTGATTGTCTTGCTTGGCTGTTAAAGCCTCATACTTTCACATTTTGCTCTCATCTGAAGCGGAGCTTACTTGATCAAGTTGCTCCAGTTTGCCAGAGAGCTGTTCTAAACTACTGCTCTGGGGCACTTTTCAGCATGATCAGACATGTCCAGGATTGGCATGGCTGCCAAAAAATTATGCCAGGAAAACAAGGGAAGGAATGAGAAGGATGTTTTTGGTGCCATAGCGGTTACTGCACTGCTGAATTCGTAAGGTGAGCTTATACAGGCTCTCATGAGGCAGGGCAGATTTCTCCTGTTAGAATGGCCAACAGGAGCAAGTCAGGATGCCATGAGTGATGGACCTCCATGTCCCCATAGTGGCCAGCCTTGATCCCTGCACTGCCTGCATGGCCACCCCTACTAGCAACCCTCCCCTGTGCCAGCTCCTTTGCATCCTCAGCAACTGGCTGCAGCAGGGTGGAGCTTGGGGCTACTGCGACGCTGCATTTCCTTATCGAATACTGAGACTGCAAGAATTTGTCCTCATTCCTGGGACAGTAAAATTTGATTTCGTCTGTGCTGCTGTGAATCCTTGATCTTCCCCTGAGGACAGTTCTTATGGATTTCAGAATGAGACTATTATTACATTACCATTCAGGGAGGGCTTGCCAACATAATTATTCCTATTAGAAGTGCCCGCATCATTGCAATTTCAGAATATTGAATTTGCATTGCACAAAACTATTGGTCAAGATCTTAGCTGATGTAACCCTCCTAAATTTGCTGGAAGCATTTCTAGTAGGTATGAATTCAGCTATATTTATGTACATGCCTGTATATATAGAGCCAACAAAGAAGTGTTACAGAATACATGACATCGGTAGGGAAAAAATTCTGGTTTATATTCACTTTGATGCTTCTATGATAGATACCACTCTGGAGAACAAGTTTGATTTTTCAGAAAAATATTGGAAATTGGTCAGTTTTGACATTTAGTAGAATTAAACCTTTAATTATGTACTGTAAGTCTTCAAACAAAACACTGCAATTACCTGTACATTCACTTTTCTGTTGAGAGATTTTGTGTCAGGGAGTATGTGTGCAGAAAGGGAAGGAAAATAATGATCAGATTTAAATGAAACTAAAAGACATTTTCTCAGCTGGAGGTTCAAAAAAAATTATTCCATAAATGCAAAATTTTGTAAGAAGTCCTTGATGATGTCTGGAATATCATTACATACAGCATAACATAATAATGATAAGAGAAAACAAAAACCCCAACCCCTGCTTTAAACTTAGTTCATTCAATACATGTACATTTTTCATTTTGGCATTGTTTTTGTGCTATGCAATGTGTATTTTAAAGAGGATTTAGATGTTTAACTGCATTGAGATCATGCATTATACTCTTTGTCCTTTACAAAAGCAAGCACACCTGCCAGGAGCACATAATTTAATATAAAGAAAATATCATTATAACTAGATTTTAGTGACAACATAATCAGGAAACACAGGCGAGAGGTCAGCCAGCCAAATTGTTTTTACCAGGTATTTGAGAACTGTGGGCTGCTGTTATTTTCAGCTACGCCATAATTTTATTTTATTGTGGAGAATAAATCAAAGTTTTAAAGGGAGGCTATTTTTTTTCTTTCATATCTAAAAGCTACAGATGTTGGCACGAGAATTGCTTGTTGCTGAAACTAGCTGTAAGCATATTTAGCCCAAGAGAAAATTATCAGGTTGATAGCTTAGAGGTCAAAAAAAACCACCCTTATGACAATCATGTTCCGTTTGGCACCAGCACCGTGTCTCCTGTGCACTCCTGTCCTTGCTCCTTCATTCTCCTTTACATTATTTTCTTGTTATTGTGTCCTTTAGGCTAGGGGCTTTGCGGGCTGCTCAGCCTCTGAATGGGTTCAGTCCTTCGCTTCGGCGGAGGCTGCTGAGAAGGGTGTCACTTGTGAAGGCAGTTTTGTGAAGAGGCAACTCGCTAATAAGACCCACACTCAGGCAGGCAGCCTGCCTCGGTGCAGGCCTCCGAGCAGCTATCAGAAGCTAATTGTGATGCTTATTAAAGACAGCTTAGCAGGGATGTGAAAATGGCAGGCAGAGCTTTGCTATTATCTACACCAGCTCTCAGTCCTCTTACTCAGCAGCTCTGCTCTCTGGGTCTATTCAGGGACAGAGATGCTGCTTTTCTACAAGGAGGGGGGGGTGGGAAAAAAGGTTCCAAACCCATATAACTTGGCAGTTCTGAAAAACTGGGAAGGCTGATAGAGGCTCTTTAGGTTGCATTTTGCATCATGTGCCCTCTTTCTTGACAGAAAGCTGTTTGCAGGACCTCTAAGCAAGTTGTACTTTCTTCACAGTCAGAGGGTGAGCATGACATAGGTGTTTCTGAAGATGCACAGATGTGTTTAATATCCTTTATTAGTGGAGATAATGAAGAAAATGGAGAACCAGAAAACTACAATTTGACTTAAGTATCCCAGTTTAAGCTTCTGAGTGTCATCTCTTATCATTTCCAATATCTCCTTCCCACCTCCTCCCACCTCCTTCAGCTTTTCCTGTGAAAACTAAGCAAGTATGGTATGGAAATCAGGGACACAATGTGTGTTAAACTCGATGTGCCATATCTTTAAACTCCCTGTCAGAGTAAAAATACAGTTTGAGGCTTTGCATCCTGTTATTCCTCATGCAAACTGCCACTGCAGACAAGCACTTTGCCTGTGGTAAATGCTCTTGTTCAGAGCAGATGTTTCCCTCAATTAGCATTTATTCAACTATTTAGCAAGTACATTCTATTAAAATATTTTAATTTATGCAGAAAGTATGTTATTAAATTTACAAATTTTTTTTATAAGACACATCCTGTAGTTTCAAGCTAATAATTTTTCATCAGTAACAGTCATCATGGACCAGGGAGTATTCCTGTAAAAGAAATCTTGGCATTATTTTCTCCAACAGTAAGATATTTGCTCCTTTCATGTATTCCTCATAGCATGATGATTGCATTTTTTATATTTTCCTCATAAAGATAATTAATGTTTAAGACACTTGACAGGTTTTTGAAAGCATGGGGATACAGATTTTTGAAAGTTCTGCACATATGTAATAACCCTTTTGTTCTTATTCTATTAACTTCCCTTCTTTCAAAGCCACGGATAGACAAGACAGTCTTTTTCTTCTTGTCTTTCCATCTGTTCAGAACATTTTCAAGCACTCTGACAATGCAGTTCTGCCCCAGTGTTCCTTCTCCCCTGAATATTGACTTAAGTGAACAGCATAGCTTGAGAAGCCCACATTGAGGTCAGCATTATTCCTGAAGCCCTTTGCCCTATCAGCTGAAATCAGCTATAGCAAAGCTCTGTGTTTGCTGCGAGACTGCATAGCGCACATACCGAAAGGCAGAGTGGTTTTGCATCCTGGCTGTGGCAGGAATCCAGCTCAGGTTAGCGGTGACCGACAGCTGCTACCATCTACTGGCTGCTCTCACAGCTCTGTGAAACTGCGGGTGCCTTCCCGGGCCTGAGAGATACTTCGGGCCTTGCTGCCGCTGCCACTGAGCCTCTTGGGGCTGGCAGCCCACGAGAGGGGTCACAGGTCCTTCTGGCAGGTCTTATAATTCAATGTTTAGTCTCTCGCTGTGTAACGCAATGCTCGTTGTTTGCTTCAGCTGGAAACAATGCAGCGCTTAGGTGTGTGCCAGCTAATTGCTGCTGAGCTGCGATTTGACACAAAGCAATTCTTGTCCTCCTTGGATTTCAACATTCAGTTAACTTGTGTTTGTCTGTACATTTGTGATGGCTTCCTCAGTGCTGGCAAGCCCCCAGGGCTCTGCAGGCAAAAACCTCAGTGTCTTTTATCAAGGTTACTCCCGAAAGACAGTAAGTTAACTCTGAAGGTCCTAAAGTGCCAAGGCAGTTAAGGCAGATAATGTCTTCTTGTAAATAATAAATATATTCATTTAATAATGAACAAAGAGTAAAAAAGGTTTACTGACACAGCACTGTCTGTTGAAGGCTTTTCAGAATATTCGATGGAGGTTAATTTTAATTTTTTTAGTTCCTTTAGAGTAATATGCACAGCTTAGCTACTTAAAAAAGAAATGGTCTAATCTGGATAGATGCATGTTTATTCTTCATGCTTATGATTTTGGGAATAAACATTAGTTATAAATAATAATATCAACAACTACAACACAATTACTACACTAATTCCAGCTCCTTCTTTTCTGCTTTCCTTCGTTTCCTGGCTCTCTTAATATCAGAGTTTAACACAATTTGGCTTTTCCTTTCACATCTCCTAGGCATAGCCTTCCTGGTCCCCAAAGGGGAATGGCTTTGAGTAGTTGCCCAGTCCTTGTCAGCTACTGTTGGAAGAGAGGTTTTTAAAGTAGACTAGCAAGTGCCAGTATAGTGGCAGTTTATTTGCAGAATGGAATAGATGATAGATCTAACATCACCGAAAGGGAAGGCACAGAGGTGACAGAATGACAGTAGAGTCTGCAGAAGCCAGAATCCCACATAGCAATGAAACATTTAATGTTCCCAAAAGCAGTGAACTCCGGCAAGAAGAAAATTAACCTCAGCCTTCTTGTAAATTTAGGTCACAAGCAAGAAAAACACAAAACTTATAAATAACTGGAGTGTTACTGTTGGTTTGATGTTATGAATGGTGATGTTTCCCTATATATACCTGGCCACAGGCAGTTGTTAGTCATGTAGGAACTCCAGCACAGCTGTAGTAGTCCTTTCTTACCCCTACTGATATTCACTGCCACAATGGAAGAACTTCTCTTTTCTTGACGAAAAAGTATCAGGAGGAGTTCTCTGGTTCCCCTCTGGTAGAGGTCAGCCTAAATATTTTTATTTGAGTGGAATCTCAATGGAATCTATGAAAAGTAATCAGACCTAATATCTTTGATTAGTCTGTTCCATCTCTCCAAGATTAATGCACACCTGCAGGTCATGGAGGGAACTATTATAGCATTGGGGCACTCATTACCCATTTAGTGACTTCCAATTTACACGGTTTAATGGTAAAGAGAGAAGAGGAAAGGAAACTATGTTCTCCTGGTAGTTTGGTAATAAACTGAATCTTTCTTAAACAGCAGAGATAGGAAATTATAGCAAACCAGTTACTTTTACCCCCAGGACTCATGGAATAATTTGCTTTATTAGTTACTTGCAGCTGTGTGGTCAGCTGAAGTAAGTGATGTGGTCATCACATAGGTGGTAAAAACAGTGCAATTGCTGGGATCATTTTAATTACCAGCTCTGTATAGTGAGTGGGACTTCAGTGTCTCTATCCTCACCACTTTAACAGATGTGGTCTTGGAAGGATTTTATCCTAGTTTTTCCTTTTTGCAAGGACTATACAGCTGTTCAAGTGTGCTGGGTGGTGTAGAGACCCATCTGAACTAAGGCTTGCAGACTTGGTGTTAAATGGTGGACAAACTTGATCCTGAGAGCTCTGACTGCATCTGTCTGATCAGTAAAATTGGATTCAGCTCCAGATAGAGATGCTTAAAGGTATGTGTCTAAATTAAGGTGTTTATTATCGTCTGATTAAAGCCCTATTTCAGCTTTTATCCTAACTTGAGTCACTTTCTAGGCCCTGCTGAATGTACTGACTGGCAACTGAATTCTGATGCCCAGACATGGACTCTGTGATGATTTAGGTTCCCTGAGATACCCTCCCTGGTTTTCACTTGTTGCTATGGAAAGTTATTGGTTGTTGTAGGCCTGCTGTCATATCCATCCTTGTCACATGAGTGTCTTCCACATTATAGGACATCTTAAATGTAATTCCAAGCGTATGTGTGTGCAACTGACTTGAGTCAGGATCTGCATTGACTATAATGGGAGTTGTACAGGTCACAGGTAAACATTTGAGCCAAACAATAGTGTCCTGTTGTTATGAATAGATGTGGGGGTTTGGATAAGTCCTTGTCTTTTGCCCAGGCCTCTGGCAACAGGCAGTGGCTTTATTGAGGTGGCCAGCACCCCAAAACCCACTCACATTCAAAAGATCTTTGATAATGGCTGATTCGGTCTATTATAGAATGAATTATTTATTTAATAGACAGAAAACTAACTGACATAAGATTTGAAACAAAATAATACTGTACAGGAATAAGGACAAAAGAGAAACTACTAGTAGATGTGTACAGCCTGAGGTTAGAGGTACCTGTTAATGTTACAGCTAGCGAAGAAATAATATAACCTAGGATTCAAAGTATCTTACCACCCAATTTTTGGTGGGGCACACATCGAGATCCTTTCCCTCAACTCCAGGGAAGTAATCATGGAAGCTGTGTCCAGGCTCTGGGGAGAGGTCTCCCACACTTTCAGGGTGTGTGTGTAAAAGTCTTCTGCATCTGTGATAATTCATGTGTCTTTTATAGTTTGTAAAACAGTGTCTCTTAGTCAAGAATATTTCCTTTATCCCTTCCCACATCAGCTCTCCAGACTAAGATGTTGATTCTTAGCTGAGGTCTGAACCCTTTTGGTGCCAGAGATGACCCCTTGCTGAGCCTTTCAGCTTGGGTTGTCTCTTTATATGAGATTTGTATGGTTGTACCAACTATCTGTGTTAGTGGGGGGAAGTAGACATCCTGCCACACCTGCCACTAGAGGTGCCTCGGGATGCTCCACCTGACTGTCCTAGATACTGAAGACTGCCTGAATATGGCATTGCATGGTTTGGTTTAGTCAGCTGAGTACTGCTCCTAAATTTAGATGCCTTAGTCTCAGACTGAATATTACCCCAAGGGAATGATACAGGTGCCTGAAACAGTTTAGTTGTGTTGTTTGTTTTCTTTTTTTTTTTTTTTTTCCTGTATTTGATACGTGAATGCACCTCTGACATCTGCAGAGGTATAAGAAATATGCTGCTGGTTTTATGGACTTGAGTGGTACTGGAGTGGCAGCTGGAGAGGTACCCTCAATGTCTCATGGAGAATAAGAGTGCTGCACTGCTGGGTACAGGCATGACAGCTTCCGCACAGTCTGGGTAAGATGTACACCCTGCTCACAACCCAGGCAGAGCCAGGGTGGCTGGAGCACCATGACCCTCTGGCAATGCAGACTGGGTAGATACACAGGTATCTGTGTGTGTACAGGTGTTTTACCTGCTCCTCTTCAAAGGGAATATTCTGCTTAGACTCTGGAAGGTCAGATGTACTTCATTCCCTTCAGAGGCTCAGCTGGTCCACCAGGTTAGACTGTCAGCCATCAAAGATGTCAGCGCTGCTTATGGAAGTGCTGCTTTGGTTTTTTATTTTGTTGAAGAATTTAATGTTTCCTGACCCCAGCTGAATAGGATAAACAGTTTAGGCAAGATAGAAATGGTTATGGACATATCAGCAAAGCTGGATAATGTTGGTGTCTAAATTGTCTGTTGGAGTAATTTTCTTCCTATTTACTTTGTGGTCATCAGTTAAAAGCCATACTTGCCCTGTCACTCTGTGTCCATTTCCAGACAAAACATGTATCTCATTGTGTCTTTTGAAATCTATTTGGATAGAGGACTGAAACATATTTTTTTCTTTGACAAGGAGCTTGTCACACTTACTCATGTCTTTGTTGTTCCAAGCAAGATTTCTGCAACATGTTCTGCTTTAAAAGGATGTATAAATATCTGCTGGAAATAGAAGTGGGCTGGTCACTAAATACCATTGCAATATTACTCTCCTTGCATTGTACTCTCTCTTCCAGTTTGCTGCCAGGTGAAACTCAGCTATGACCTTGCAAGCCCCTGGGATACAACAGCTTGAGAGACAAGTCTTTTTGCTGTGAAAAATCCTGATGGGATGGAAAGTTGTAACTGAGAACATGTTTGTTTTTGAGGAAGAAAATTAAGGGTTTTGATTTTGTTTTTCTGATGGGAGCTGTGGGTTGGTTTGTTTGTTTGTTTGTTTGTGTGTAAGACAGATGTTTTCCCATAGAGACAATTTTTGTCCAGTGAAGACATCCTGCCTACAAAAGGCTAGGTCAGGCTGATAATGGGAATTTGCCATGCATTCAAGTTTTGGCTAAAAAATACATATTGGGGTATGTATTTGTTCTCTGATATGCTTTTCTTCATCTATTAGAATAAAATCCATGGTTTATAATAGGAAAAATTCTTGCATCTAGTGTATGAATAACAGCAGAACTCTAGCAACCTTGAATGGCTGCCAGTAAAGGCAGTGTCATTGGACAAAGCAGTCTTTTAATTCTGCACTTCAAGGAGGGTTAGCCAAGTGATGGATTACTTGGTAGGAAGTGGTTTTAACCTTGTGAAATTTAGGGGGAAATTTCTCAACAAAGTTGGAGTCAGAAGGACAGACAGACAAAAAGAAAGCCAATGAATGGTCAGAGGGAGTAGGGAGAAATACTTCATAGCAAAGGTGCCAAGAAAGAAGTTTGACTGTGGGAGTGGAGGTGTGATTCTGAGAAGCTCTACCTATGAGAGAGAAGAGCAATTCTGAGCAGATGAAGTTGAACAAAGATCAGGACTGGCCAGTCAGGAAAATACATAGAAAGAGGTGTTCTATTTATAACTATCTGACACTTCAGATAACTGTTCATAGCTATCTTTTCCTTCAGAAGATCATGTTGATGGGAAATTTTCAAGTAGCTCTGCCTGATTAACACAGAGGAACACTCGCACCTTCTGTGCCTGTTATTATGCCCAGTCTTCTATCACTTTAGGCAGTGATGCCAGAAATGTCTGCTCAGAAATATGTGAACTGGTTTCCTCCCTACATCTTGACTAAGATTGATGCAATTGGAGTGGCTTTCCCTGGGACACCTCTGGCAGAAGTCACACATACATTATCTGCCCAGTCCAGGGTACTGTGCAAAAGATGCATGTATGTAAGTATTTGTTCTTTAATGCAGTGGACTGAAAGTTGTAACTCTCCATAAACTATTTTGTATGCTCCTCCATTGCAGCAATTTTCCATTCAGATACCATGGTGCTAAGTTGTCAAATTAAAACATAAAACAAATAAATTAATTATCCTGGGTTATTAGGAAATTCTGCCTTTAGTTCTTCACCGTGGGGAAAGAAAAGTTCGTGGAGCTCTTTCCAGAGTAAAAAATATGCCCATATATTTTATTTGAAAACATGTTCCTTCTTCAAAACATTAAAAAAAATATCAACACTTGCATTAAACCTGGTTTAAGGTTTATAGCATATGACAGTCTTTAAAAGAGGAATATATCTGGAGGTTTTCATGACTTCATAAAACTACCTAAGTTACACATGCTGAAAGTGCTGCACATTAGATACTCTTGTCTTGGAATGTAATTGCCTTAAAGGTATAAAGGAGGCTGAGGCTAATAATTCCCCTAGCGTGACTATTCTCCATTTCTGTTCCACAGAGGAAGAGAGAAGGATGTGGTATCATCAAAGAAGCATGTGTTGGGAGAAGGACGAGCTAATCCTTATATAGTTGTGCCCTGCATCTCAACTAAGGAATGAAAACCTTGTGAAAGGATTTCCTGAAATCCTACATACACTATATCCCTTAACCTATTAAATGCTATAATTGTTGCACTAAGATAAGAGATGCTTCCAAAGTAATCCGTGTTGGGTGGCCCTAGGTAATAAACTATTTATTAATATCCCAGAGTTGTGCCATGCAGTGATAGTGATGGAAATTTGGCAAACCAACTCTACTTCTGTCAGATGAGTGAAAGAGCCACTTCACTCAAGGCTGGATGACAGATAGATGTAGAGATCATTTTATGAGGGAAATCTGAAGAGATGGTTTATGATTAGGGTGGTGACTGAGAGAGATGACAAGAAAAAGAGAACAGGGCAGTGAGTACTTTCTCATCCAGACAGTTTTACAGACTTAAATAAGTCTGAAGCCTTTCTCTCTTAAAATACATCTTGCCAATATAAATTGGCTGCAAAATTCTGTTAATTTAGATTATTAACATTTGGCACTGGTTTTGAGCTTGTGCAAGTGATTTTGGGTGGTTGACTGGTTTCAAAGTATCTCTGTAATCTGTTTTACATGGACTGGTATGATTTTCTGTACTTATTTAAGTAGAACAAGTAGAAAACCTAGGTGATAATTGGTGTTTATTTTTGTGACTAGTTAAAGTCTTTGGAAAATATTATCTTAGTTTTCATAAAGCTAGTCATAAGCTTGGGTTAACAGTGTCAGTCTGGCAGAATAATGTGGGAGACAGAATAATGTGAGAGGTTTAATTCAGGAAACAACTTCTACTCAGCTCTATAGGGTGGTGCAGCATTTGCTCGGATTCTCGGTTGTTTGGGATTGACAACCTCAGCTGTACTGAAACAATTTTAATTTCTCCTGATCTATCCCGGGAAGGCCCCTCCTGTTAAGCTACCCAGGGCTAGGTAGTTCTCATCTGCTGTGGATAATGTCTCATTTTATATCATCACCTGAGCATTGGAGTGCTGCAATTTTTAGGACACAGGATATTTCCACTTTAGGGAAAGCCATGGAGGAGACTCTGACACACAGTGATTGGTTTGTTGAATGAAGACATGCAATCTTGGATCTTTTGTCTGTGACAAATTGGTCAGAAGGTGGCCTTGAGCTTGGGTGTGCTCTTGATTAGATATCCCTGAGCAGCAGGGTTTTGGGGAGGCCCATACTGTTGAGTGTTCTTCTCAGAGCTGTTCCCCTTCATGAAGGAGACATTAAGTTGGTGTCCTGCTAACTACATATAGAGAAGTGCTGTCAGGGGTGCTCTCAGCCCCAGAGTGGCCCAGGCTGTGGGTCTGTGAGATGTAGCTTCAAAGACCATAAAGAAGGGCAGACTTTTAAATCCAGGACTGCAAAACCCTGGCCCCCATTCTGCTGACAGTTATGAGGGGAAATCATATCACCAGCAAGTTTCATGAATTTGTCTGTCGCTCTTTAGGGGGGAATAGATGTTTGCTCATTTTTGGTGTCCAAAATACTCTCATTCTCTGTTGATTTTAACAGTGGAATATAATGATGTACACTGAAAGAACAATGATAATTTTTTCTTTTTTTTTTTATTCTTCTTGAGATGAAGAGATGAAAGAAATTGCAAAGGGTCTGAAATGATGCTTGTTTTTCTTTTTCTCTTCTTTGCCTGAACTGAGAAATCAATTACTCACACTGTCTTGTGTGGGCTGCCCCAACTCTGAGCAGTGCAGAGACACAGATGAACAGTCCCATTAGACAAAGTCATGGGCATCCCAGTAGATACAACTGCTCTGAAAGCCCCACCATGCCTGAGGTCAGTGGTATTTTTGCACTTTCTCTGTGAAACAGTCCTCATGTTTTTGGTGCACTCTTGTCACTTGGACCCATGCCACGATTACTAGGATAAATTAGTTCAGGGGATCAAATCATTATGTAAAACAGAATTCCAGAGTACAAAGGCTTGATAAAAGTCTTGGTGTCAGTGCACAGACAGGGCTGCTCGACAGTGGAAGGGAGTGGAAGTGATGTCGAGGCAGGCAGGGACAGTGTCCTCCCCTTCAAGTTGTGGTGACAGGGACTGAGGATGGAGGACACTGACTGAGAGTGACCTCCAGATATGCCCTCAGTGACAAGGCAGGTCTGAGATGAAGCAAATGTACTCAGTGCAGCTCAGGGCCACCTGTGCACTCAGGGACCTGGGACTTGTAGAAGCTCTGTAGTGTGGTAGAACTTGTTCTGAACAAAACATGACCATCATTAATTGAGCTGGGTCCATAAGAATGACAATTTACCAAAGATGGAAATAACTATGAATGAAATAACGAGAGAAAACATTTAAACAAAAGAATATATATCTGAGAATTACAATTTTTTAATGTATGCTTCTGTAGGTGTTACCCTCCTCAAAATCAAGATGTTCTGCCAGATAGAAAAAGAAAGCATCAATATATTTTAGTTATTTTCAAAATTAGTGGGAAACAGAGAAGTTCATAGACACAGATATGTTAGCATAGGAAATAGTCAGATAAATTGCAAACTAAGGTATGTTTGTGAAAGATCTAGGTGTAAAGCAGTAAAGAAATAAAAATAGTAACATTACTAATCATGATTCCGAAATGACACAATATTCAGAAAGACTGGGTGATATGTTACTATCAGACTGTGGCTTCAACAGAAGAAGCCAGGTGTTAGAAATTAAGTGTTTGGTTCTCATTATGCACTACACAATCCCCAAGCAGACATATGTGCTTCCCTCTCTGTGTATGAGGGAGGCAAAATACCTTGGGCTGGAATCCAAACCTACCCATGGACTGACTGAGTGGGGGAACACTGAGCAAAGAGATGAATGAACCCCTGCCCTTCCCCATGCTCCTGCAGCAGTTCTGCAGGTTTCAGGGGATTACCCTGTGCTCCCTTTGCAGTGCACTGAGCTGGAATCCCTGCAGCTGTAAAAATGTTATTGCGTTGGGAAAAAAAATCCCCCACAATCCCACAGTCAAAAGAGGCAATATCTCTGGCAGTTTTCTGCATAATAATGTGGTAGTTAGACCACTCCCTTTGGAGAAAAGGTTTTTTTCAGGATTCTCCTTAGCCCAACAGAATCTTACTCACACCTTCCATCATTGTGAATAGTGTAATCTGAGCTGCCAGTTGTGATGAATTGCTTTCAATAATGTTTGTGAATTCACAGTTATGGAATTAACACTATTTAAACACATCCTGAGTGTAAATGAAGAAGGACATAGTCCTGAGAGCTCAGGGCTCAGACTGAACACAGGTGAGCTAGATACTGGCTGGATTACTAAATTCATATCTCACCTGCTTCCCTCTTCCTCTCCTCAACCTTCCATAAAGGTTTCATTCCTTTCTGAATGCTGCAGGGTGAAAAGGTTCCACTCCCTGGGATGCACCCCCATCATTATGACAAGTGTGTGTTCTGGAGCTTGGACATTTTCAGGATGGCAGGAGATGCAGCCTTGACATTGAGTAAGCCTATGCTGAATTCTTTGCCTGTATGAAATTCCCAGATGTTGTTCCCAAGCTATTTGGAAGCAATGCCCATTCAGGTACTAAGGACAACACAAGAGCACCATGGAGAAGACAGCTGGAACGTGCTACAGGAGCCAGCTGTCTCCTTGCTCGCCATTCCATTAAGTGTGGGTCTCACTAGAGAGATGAGGGGAGTGTAAGCAGGTTACCAGCCTTGCAGAAGAAGGGGAGACAAATCCTCATTCACAGCTGCTTCTGTTGTGGCTGCCCATGTAGCAAGAGAAGGTGTTTGACTTTCTCCTCCCTGCCTGCTTGTTACTCACTTGTTACTCAGTGTTGGTGAGAGCAGACCTGGCCACTTCTGGGGCTGGGCAGGGTTCTGCTGTGGCTGCTAGAGATAAAATGAGGCCATGGCAAGAGTGATGGTCCCCAGGAGCTGGACACAGTTGTTATCTGACTCCAGGCTGTTGATACATGTAAATAGACAATTTTGATTACAGTTTTCATTTAGATAAACTGTATGTGCTTAAGAAATTATTTGTAACTAGCCCATAATGAAATATTTTCTGTTTTTCCAGTAACTAGGAATAGAACAAGGGACTATAAATGTGAGTGACATTTGGTATAAACAAATACCAAATTTGTTGGTATGGCCACAGATGGCGAGAAAGAAAGATCAATTAGAGCTATTTGCTTCTGCAGTCATCTGCATTTTTTTCTTCCTCCTGCTGGCTCTCCTGTACTTCAGATATTGAGGGACCCTGTGACAACTGAGGCTTTTTAGAGAAAAACCTGTTCCAAGCTTGGTATTTCCTGCAAACACCACAAGGCCTCTGGCACAGCTTGGCTTAGCACTGGAAGGGTAAAACAGGTTTGTTTTTTTTAGGCCACAGAGCACCTAGGAACCATAGTTCTGTCTGCTCTTCATGAAGAAGCACACAGCACACATCCAAAGAGTCAGGCATGACTCACCTTCCCATACAAATAATTACTTCATTATGCATTGTGTCATGTGTTCTCCTAACGATCCTTTCCCCACCATTATAGTGTAATCTGTTTGTTCCTTTAACCCTGTGCTCAGCATGCACTCGAATGCCAATCATTATCATATGTTCAGTTCAAATTATGTCTCTTGGAGCTCTTTATTTGGTTGTTTTCTGTCCCTATGCAGTATTTATACAGTGCCACATATGTTTTGTGGAGCCCTGAGATGAAACGCAGACATGCCGCTCATTAGGCTACTGTCTAGCTGCTAAACAGTACCAATTCTCAGATGCCCTTTGGTGACAGAGTTACAATAATTGGACTTTTAGGTCTGTATAGTCTAAGACTTCACCCTTCAATGCCCGTGGCCTGCTGAGGGAATGTGGACCAATGAATGATAAATACAGTGAGGTGACAATAGGCTGTTTAAACTGCAACCTTCAATAAAGATTTTATGAATTGACTGGTGTTTCCTGAGCACACAGTGTTCTAATGAATATAACCAAATATTTGAAGGGGACAAGTAATTAGATGTGAGTGAATAAAAGAGCCTATTAAACCATCTGGACAGTTCAAAGAATTGGTAATTTTCAGATAAAACATTGAGAGTTAAGGACACCAATTAAAATCTGACCCTTGTTAATGGTGATAAGGTATTACTATCACCTGATGAACAGCTGGGAGACATAGGTGAAATGACTCAGGATTGCTTTTGTGTTTATGACTAATTTTGGAGAAAAGATTTTCATATTCTTGTAATGTTTCCAATAGCTCCCCAGCAGGAAGATGAAATTTTAGATTATTTTTGTCTCCATCAGTGTTCATTTAAATTTAAATTGGGATGTTAGATGTGGGACAGCTTGTGTTTCTATGACAAATTAAATGTGTACTCTGACGATTAAAAGAGCAGTTGAAATTCTGAAATGGATGATTTTCATAGAAAGGTGGAAAATCCCATAGGAAAATAGTCTGAAATCTAAAAAAAGGTCTTATATGGAGCACAGGCAGACACGGAAGGTTGAAAAAGAGGACAGCTAGTTGAAACCTGCTTATAAAATATATTTGTCAGCAAAAGAAAATCACTTTAAATATTTCAATCCTTTGCAATTAAGAAACCAAGCCCTCAAACGAGTAAGAAACTGTGAAGAAGGCATTACATAAATAAGTTTTATTTGAATTAGAAAGAAGTTAAATTAAAGTGGGTGGAGGTTGACTCTCACTTTGCAAAACTGGTGTTTACCGCTGTCATAGCGGAGAACAAATTTATAAGGCACATACAGCTGCATTCCTCTACCGCCAGTCTAACAAGCTGCTAATCTATCTCCCAGCTAAAAAAGCTGCTTATGTGACCCAGTACTATGCTTAGCAGGAAGTCACCTTAGTCAAGAGACTCTAAATGTTTTGGGGTGGTGTTATTTTCTCCTCCTTTTGAAACTGCTACCGATTCGGCAGGGTTGTGACTAAGCATGGGAGGAAAGAAGCACAGAGATGCTTGAGCTTACTTTGGTTCCTTGCCTAAAAAAGGGAGTTGTGTATTTCAGCTTCAAGCTTCTGTCCACACTCTGAGGCTATTAACTCACCAAGTGCTTGTTTGTTAAACACCTCATGGAGAAAGAGGTGAGTGCTGAGCTGTGAGTGCTGAGCTGCTTGGGGCAGGTGCCTTTGCTCCTTATACACTGGTGTAACACCATGAGCACTGAGTGCTAGTAACTGTGGGTCTGAAGAAGTATTGCCCTGTTTCAAGTCCTTATGGACTAGGCTAGGCTTAGGTCCTTCACTGGTACTTACTTTAGACTTACCATTAAAGGCTTACAATCTTATATGCTGGGCACTGGTAGGGGACATGGAGGGAATTGGATGTTCAAGAAGAGTCTGAAGAAGACAGAGAGTCTTCTGAGGAGCTTCCTGAGCAGGCCATGGAGAGTTGCCTTCAGCTTTTTTTTATTTTTCAGAGGAAAGCCAGCTTTTCATTTCTTCACATAGTGGTAATACACCTCCTGTATTTAAGTGTTTTATCCACAGTAGTCTTCTGTTGGAAAAGCAAGCAGAACTCTGATATTGGACCCTCTGAAGCCCTAGGGACAGTTTCTTCCATCTTGGGAAGGTCTCTTACCCAAGTTTCCCACCCTTCTGATGGCTGCTATAACCAGGAGCTTCCAAATACCAGGTAAGTGTCTCATTTTGGAATATTCTGTTCAATGCATGCTATTAAGTATTCATAGAAGCAGATACTGTGTTGGAGGTCTCTCCCAGGTGAGTCTTCCAAACACCAAATTACAGCATTTCTCTCTCTCTCTCTCTCTCTGGCCTAATGAATATTTAAGATATGATAGTGATGACAGCCATAGAAAAGCCCATGAGAAAATTAATTCCGTCCTCATAGCTGGGTTTCAATAGTGTGCTGTAAGTAAAGCATTGGGGCTGCACTGAATATAGAGGATAAAAGAAAAGGTTGAATAGCTCACTCATTAAGTGAGCATCATCAAGCATGAGTACAGAACGAGGCAAGGACTATGTGGAAAAAATAGTATGTCATCAAGTAATTAAAGAGTGTGGCACAATGCACATGTATAAGGGACTGAATGAATGTTTTCAGGAAATCTTAATTTTGACATTTAATGGAATTACTGGAATGCTTGACTTTACAGTCTGAGCAATATTCATTTAAAGATTCTTTTTGTGTAGGTAAGCTTGACATAAAGAGGAAGTGAGGGAGCCTCACAAAGCCTTAAAAAACATTCTCCTTTTTTCCTCCACCCCAATCACCTCTGAATGCAAAATCATTGTAGCTGGTTGAGATTCGTAATCAAACAGTGAAAACTTAGTGTACTTGATAATTACTGCCACTGCATTTCCTCTGTAGTAATCATTTTCATATTTTAATTCCAAGCATTCTCTACCTCATCACTTTGCAAACTAACATGTAATGAATGCTATCAACAGGAGGTTTTTACAAAAGCTTCTACTGCTGCAGTTGGAGTTAAAGAGGGAGGGGACAGGGGCATTATAAAGGGTGAAGTTTCGAAGAGATGTTAGAATAGATGGCTAAACAATAAAATGTAATGAAGGTAGAATATTTTTCCTGCTGTTCTGCTGATGAATTTGCCCATGAGCAGATTGGAATATTTTAAAAACATATTCGTTTTTCAAAATCATTTGTCAAGGGTCAAATACTTTCCTGGTTACTCATATTGAAGCAAGAAAAACCTGTCTGTGGAACAGGCTGCTTCTTTGTGGGAATAGACATCAGGAAATCTGTTCCAAATTAATTTATGGAAATAATTCTCCATTTCATAAATGGCTCTTTGTGTGCGTTTGTTATTCAGAATGTGGATGGTTTTGAATGATCTTGTAAATCATGTGGCATGTTAAAATGTGTCATAACACACTGAACTTGGTTTGTAGTAAAAACATTTAGTTATATTCTGTTATAAATTAAGCCCTCTGTTTTCTGATATTCATAGGCAGTTGCCCTTCTCAAGTTATCCTCCTTCCTCTAGGAACATTTCCCTAAAACAGTGGGAGAAAATAAACACAATGGGGACTGAAGTGAATTAATTTGGCCATCTACAAGGATGTGTGTGATTTTTATTTGGGAAGAGAGCAGTATTTTACTAGTACTAATGATTAATGACTGATGAAAGGATTATTTTTAGTAATACACATGAGAATAGTCAGACATGAAAATACACACATGATGTTTCAAAATTCTCTAATGCTTTTACAGTGAAAAGACAATGAACATAAAAAAATAGTGTCTTGTAGATAGCTAAAGCAATTATTATGTTGTATAAACCACTTCTTATATTATTTGTCAGAAGCCTTTTACATTTTGGTAGCTTGCCAAAGAGTCATTATGGCATAATATCTCTTCTAGTCTGCAATACACATTGGTTTCTGCTTTAGCAAAAGCAGTTCCAAATGTCACATTTGGGTGAATTGGGACACACAGGCAAATATCATTAAGAATTTTTGCAGTCCTGCAGAAGTTCTGAGGGTCTTTGGAGTCTTTTTGAAGTAGAAGAACAATACAAGTTAAAACTGGGTGCTTTTATCATCTCACTCACACTGAAATGACTAACTCTGGAAGAGCAGAGGTGTGCTCACAGCCTGGCCAAAACATCCATACAAAGAATCCATGAAGATTTTTGTTTATTAGCTGACTGCTAAGTTTCTCCTCCTTTCTTTCTAGACTGACTTTTTAAATAGGGGGTGCGACTCAGTCACAACTAGAAGGGAGTTTTTGAAACACAGTTTTTACAGTTCCAGATCAGTTTGGGTTTAGCACTTATGCTGGCTACATGAGGATGATTTCTTCACTGAAAAGTAGAATGAGTTTTCAGTTATTTTGGGATTTCAGGCTAAATTATGCTGTGTGCTTGAGTTTACCAGTATGGTAAAAGGCAGGCCTTTGCTGCCAGACTATCAGGGCAGACTCAGAGGTGTGGCCTTTGGATGCTTTTGACCTGTGTATCAGGCTAGTGACAGTGGCAATCCTGCCAACTGCAGCTACAGGTGTTTATTTTGGGTTCTTCAGGCCAGCCTGCACTGCACTTATGAACCAATACACATTACTAAAACACAATGTAGTCACATTTAGCCTCTAAAATGTCATATCCTGGGCATCTTTCAGGAATTTATTTATGATAATTGTGTCTTTTCAATGGAAAGCTTTTTGTCTCTATATATAAATAGCTGACATGTTAAGCTTGGCACAGCTGAATGGGAAGACTGATCCTCTGAAAGTGGCTTTTTTGTTCAGTTTTGGATCCAACTGGTTTAATTTAGAATATTTTCTGCGTCAAGTTGGGGACTGTCGTGTTTTAACTGGGAATACAGATGCAGTTTTTCACCCAAGGAGGTAATTTATGACTGTGACCAAATTGCCGCTGTGCTGTAGAAAGACATCCAGAGGTCAGCCCATGGTCCAAGATTTGTGTGGCACAATGTGGCTTGTGTTCACATGGGGGCTAGCTCCTCTCCAGCAGACTGGGTTTTGAAATAGCCCAGACCGAGCCAGGCTCTATTGAAAAGCTGGGGTCCTCCACTCTTGCTTCTTGATCCTCTAGTGCCAGTGTTATGGATGTTTTAGCATCTAAAGGTAAAGCACACTATTTGCTGTATATGAACTCCTATGGATTCTGCTTTTGATGGCTGAGTCAGGCAATGAGTCTTGGGTGTTGCCTTGCACCTCTTTTGCATCCTTGCCTTGCATAAAAAAGGTTCAGGAAATGAGCCTGTTGTTTTGCTGTCAATGAGGACTAATCTGTAGTCCTATATATAAACTTCAGTAGCGAGTCACAAATATACTGAATAAATTAAGGAATTGTAGTGTGAAATGAAGAATTTTTTTATTGCAATGGCTGGTTCTAGTAGAAATTGAAACTTACCTTTATTTGGAGAGTAGGAGGAGTAAACACAAAGAAAATGAATTTTTCCCCTACAGCAATGGCAGCCCTAATTAAAGGAAAATACCTTTGCTGTGAGAAGACACTGCAGAACCACGGAGTGATTGAGGTTAGAAGGGACTTCTAGAGATTATTGGTCTAATTCCCTGCTCAAGCAGGATCACTTAGAGACAGTTTCTCAGGACAAGGTTCAGATGGCTTTGAATACCTCCATGGAGGGAGACTGCAGCCTCTATGGGCAACCTGCTCCAGTTCACCCTTACAGTGAAAAAGTGTTACCTCATGTTTAGGAGGACCATCCTGTATTTCAGTTTGTGCACATTACCTAATCTGTAGCACTGGGCATCACAGAGAGGAATCTGGCTGCATCTTCTTTGCACCCTCCCTTCAGTTATTCATATTCCTTGATAAGATCCCCCAAGCCTTCTCTTCTCCAAGCTAGAGCCCCAGCTCTCTCTCCCTCTCCTTGTACATGAGGTGCTCTTGTTCCTCAGTCATTCCCATGACCCTTTGTTGGAGCCTCCACCAGTATGCCCATGTCTCTCTCGTACTGAGGAGCCCAGAGCTGGATAGAGTACTCCAAGTGTGGACACATCAGTGTTGGATAGGGGGTAAGGATCAGCTCTCTCCACCTGATGACATTTTGTGTAATGCAGCCTAGGATACCATTGGCCTTCTTTGCAAACAGGACACACTGCTGGGCCATACTCTATCTGGTGTCCACATCTGAATTTTCTTTCCAGCTGAGTGGACCCCCAGGATGTGCTCTTGCCTGGGGTTGCTCCTCCCCAGATGGAAGATTTTTCATTTCTTGTTGAACTTCATGAAGTTCCTGTTAGCCCATTTCTCCAGCTTGTTGAAGTTCCTTGGTATGTCAGCTCGACCCTCTGGTGTATCAGCCACTCCTGGTTTTGTGTTTTTGGGAAATATGCTGAGGGCACACTTTGTTCTGTCATCCTCATTATTGATGAAGATGTTGAACAGGATTGGAGCCTGTACCCCAGGGTGACAGGCTGGGGTACCTTGATAATTGATGCCTGGTCTGGCTAGACTTTTTCCACTCTCTGGGCCCAGCCATGTAAAAAAGTGTTCAGTGCACTTCACAGTCTGCTCATCCAGCGTATACTTTATCAGCTTCTCTAGGAGGATCCTGAGGGACACCTGTTAAAAGTCTTTCTGAGATCAAGGCAGACAATATCCACTGCTCTTCCTGTATCTACCCAGTCAGTTATTTCATCACAGAAGCCTATCAGCCTATAAGTTGGTCAAGCACGACTTCATTTTGATGGATCCACACTCACTATTCCTGATGGTTTTCTTGTCCTTTCTATATTTGGATGTAGTTTCTGGGATTATTGGCTCCATCACCTTCCCAAGGATCAATGTGACTGACCTGTAGTTCCCTGGATCACCCCTCTTTCCCTTTTTGAAGAAAAGAATGATGTTTCCTTCCTTCCTGGTATCTGTACCTGTTGCCATGATCATTTAAAGGGAATTGAAAGTACTAACATGAGCCAGATCCCTCAACACTTGTAGGCACATCCTATCCGTGCTTTGGTCTAATTGATAAGATGGTGATCAGTCAAAGGCCGGACTTGATGTTGGAGGTCTTTTACAACCTAAATGATTCTGTGATTCTGAAACTGCTCCCATCCATCCAGGTAAAATTATCCCCAAACTCAGGCTGTCTGTGCCCAAGTATCTGTTGTGAATGGCCTCAGAGTGGTGCTAATTTTTTAATAGTGCTGTGAAAAGCAAGCTGCTCTGAGTCAGAAGTGTGCCAGAGAAACCACTGCAAATTAATATACTTGGGCCCATGCCCCAATTCTTTTACTTTTATTGATATTGATGCAACCATGTAGTCTGAGCAGTTGCTTTCCCCAGGGAAGAGTTTCACATTATTTACTGCTACTCAAATCTGTCTTTTTTGCCTCTGGCTTTCTAAAAGTATCTAGAACTTACAGTATGGAATAGGAGTTCACCAGCCCACACAGCCATCACTTGAAACCTTGGTCTTCCACTGCCCTCAAGTCTGTAAAAGCAGGAAGACTGTCTGGGAATGGAGACTGATGATATTTTTTAATAGAACAAGAACAACTGTACTTAATTTTTAATTTATAAAAGAATTGAGTGTTTGCACAGGAAGGGATTTGAAGCCTTTTGTGTGGTATTTTTCAAAATTTATTTTATTGTAGATAAAGGCAACCCAAGCTGTTCTTAAGCACAGTAGTTTTAAAAGCAAGCTCTCATAGGAGTGAAGAGTTACTCCCCAATGCTTAAGCATTATTCTGTATAATTATGGATATTTTTTTCCTTCCAAAAATATTTTTTTTTGAGAAGCTGACATTTCAAAGGCTTTCAATTCTGTGTGTCACTATCAAATAATCTTTTTTGTACTTGGCTGTTTATTATTGGATTGCAACAACGATAAAGCTCTAGGGGTTTTGTCTCCTTTGGTATGTTAATTAGCTATTTTCCCTTTGATCTTTTTCTTACTGAAAAGAGTGAAAAACTATCTCGGTAGGGAATCTTACTGATGTACATTCATCCCCTCATCTCCATAATCTGAGGATCAGAGGGAGACAACAAATTTCACTGCTGAGTGAGGTTGCTATAGGCCTTAGTTATAATGTACTTGGTTTCTAAATAATCCCACCACCATTTATATTTGGAATACTGAAGAGGAACCTTTGAGAAAAAGAAATGCAAAAATAATTAATTTTAAACTGTGAACTACCTTCATTAATTTAACTTTTTCTTGAAGTTTTATGCTCATGCATATGCCACAAGCTCTTTCTTGTATGCCTCTACACATTTTTTTTTTCCTTTTTTTCTCTTTCTGTTTTACTGTTGGCTTTTGACACATTTTCAGTTCTCACAGAAATAAAATATAGGCTAAGTACAGAGTAACTATCGACTGAACTTTTAAAGTAATAAATGTTAGAATAGCATTCCTATGGAAATGAAACTCCTGTAACTTTGGACCATTGAAAAGGATTAGGCAGAACTGTGGAGTGGTGAGGAAGAAGCTTATACATATACACACACAGATTATATGTATGAATTTCTGTCTCAAAGTATTTCCTCAAAAGCTGTCTCACATAGCATTTCTTGAAAAAAATGAAGTAAAAGCACTTCAGTGAGAGGCAGAGGCAGATCTGCTTCATGGAGTCCAGCAGTGGCAGAAGTGTAGGCAAGATTACCTACTGGAGACTTTCCAAACAGATTATTTGAGTCAGTTTATCCATTTCCCCAAGGGATGGACAAAGCATGAGGAAACCTTCCTGCTGAGATTCTTGTATCCTGCAAGGGGGGATGTGACCAGATCTTGATATTCATAGTAGAGACAATTACAATTGAAATGGTCATGTAGTCTGCCTTGGCAGGCAGGGAAGGAATGCTGGCACTTGCAGAGCAAGAATGATGATATACCAAAGAAAATGTCAGGTAAACTCTTCCCTAATAGCATGCATTCCTCCCCGGTACCCAGTCCATAATCAAATTAATACTGGTGTTTTCTGAAACAGGATTGGACAAATCATTCCTCTTCCACGTTACCTTGCATGTGAAAAGTACATGGAGGAGTACCTAAGGTGCTCTTGCTGCTGTCCAACCTCTGCTGCTGTTGCAGCTCACTGTTATTGTCTCAGCTGTGTGTGTGCAGAAAGGGAGGAGGTGCAGAAATGTTTTTGTAGTACAGGTATATCACCAGCTGAGGGATGTGTTGGTATTCTCCTGATGTGAACCCTGGACTTGGAAACCATCCCATTAACTTGCAAGAAGTTCAATTCAGTCATTAAAATACAGTGTTTAATTCGGTCTGAGGTGCCTGATGGACTCTCAGACACCCATATGGGTCTGATTTGAAAGAGACATCACTAACAAAAGTTGCAAGTTCTTCTGGAGCAGCTGGACATCTTATGGCATCTTTTATGACACTTAGCTCAAAGTCACTCTAAGAGTGGATGCACATTGAGGCACTGAAATTTGTGTTTGCATGCAAGTGAAGTGTCTAAGCCTTCATCACAGCGGATGAAGGTCTAGTCAATGCAGTAGAGTCTTGAGAGCTAATAGTCTCAGTCTAAAAGAAATACCTTCATGTGACCAGCTGATTTCAAATATCTGCATTCTGGACCTGAATTCCATCCCTGCTATGTAAAAATCCAGTTCAATGTGCCTACATTACTGTGGCATTTACTGCAGTTTAAGATACTCCCACTTGGCTACTAGCTCCTGTTCCAGGACGTCCTTTGTCATATGTGAAAACCCCATTGGATACTGCACTCCCTCTAGGACACCCGAAATGGCACTAGATACCTATATAAGTACAATGGACTTGAGCATTAGATGTCTGCTTTTTGTGAGCTCAGAAGTTCCCCAGAAAATATCTCTTTTTCTCCACTGAGTACAAAAGATGCCTAGTTCAGATGTCAAGACATCAGTGGTAGATCTCTAGATGTGATCAAGTGAATTCCAAATAAAATTTCTGGTTTTCTGGGCTCATGCATCTCAAAGACACCTGGGATTCTTACTTTTTCCAAGGTGGTTTTTCCATGTTTCTCTGGAGCATGTACATGATATAGTCTCTGCACAAGTGTTTCTGACAGAGAATCAAAAATGAATGAAACTCATGTTGAATTTGTTCATGAGTGATTTTAATGCTTTTGCCTTCCTTTTGCCACTCAACAACCACAGGATGCAAGTTGTTGCTATGATACAAAGAGCCAGGGATATTTTTTTTTTTTGCCATAGTGAAATCTGTGGTGTTAATTTTTTAAATGTGCTGCTTGCACAACAACATCTTTCCTCAAGTTTTTCCCCATTATCTCTAAGACTTAATATGTTAGAACAGTGTCTGTCAACCAAAGGTAATGAAAAAAAAGCAGACAGGAGGATTTAGATGCTATTATAGTCTTATGCAATGAAAATCTTGTTCCCACAAGGATCAGCTGTTCTCAGCAAGGATCAGGTGGGATTCACAATGGTCTGTGTAATTACAGGAGGAGGGATTCGTGTTTTCTGCTCCAAGTTAGGCAACCAAGTCTGAGCTGGACACATGACCTTCCCTTCAATGAAACTGAAGAGAGAAATTGAAGTCTCTAGAGGAGATTTGCATTTAAGACTGCTCTAATAAATCACTCTCTGCATGTGCTCATTTCTGCTTACTGACTATAAAAGGAGCCTCAAATCATGAGCTCACCCAAACTCAGACATTTATAAAGTCAGTGAAATAAAAATGTCTAAAATGAACCTGAGACCAGTGGAGGATTTTCTCCTGGTCTTCAAGATTAAATGTTCTGTCCATGAGTGTGAATACAGGAAGCTGGATTTACAAGACCACTATTTTTATAAGACATTTACTGTTACGCTACTTTGTAAATATTCAAAAAATGACCTTCAAATGAAAGTCACCAGGGTTTTCAGGAAAATGTGATAAAGTCTGCTTGGAGATCACATCTATACTTAAGCCATGGTGACAGACAAAATATGCAGAGTTAATGCTAACTGAATCAGATGTGGTACAGTACACCCTGGGCATGGTGGCAGGTTTCTATTTGTTCTATCTCTTTAAGCACCCATTCTGCTTCTTTATTTCTGACCTCTTCATTCAAATGTTTGGCTGTTGTTCCCTCTCTTCTCTTTCCCTTTTCCACCTTCCCTTTTTCCTGTTTTTCTTTTTTGCTTGTTATTTGATTGTCAGGCAGTTCCTCAATTCTCCAAGCTGTGGATCATCTACAGGGGATGCTCAGAGTTTCTAGAATTGTGTGGTTTTTCTTTGTACCACCACATCTTCAGTGAGGTTTATCAGTCCTGCTCTGTCCTGACCTATCTAACATGTTTATCAGTGACCTAGAGGAAATGATGAACTCATCAAGCTTGGCTGGGAGGCACCTGTTAATATACTCAAGGGCAGAGCTGCCAGAGAGAAACACAGAGGCAGGCTGGTGGAATGGGCTGACAGGAGCCTTATGAACCTGACAGACAGCAGGCTGGTGGAATGGGCTGACAGGAGCCTTATGAACCTGACAGACAGCAGGCTGTACATGAGCCCTGCAGAGGGCACAGAGGGCAAACACCTCCTCCACTCAATGAACAGGAGTGGAGACAGTAAACTGAGGGAAGTGACCTTCTTCCCCTACTCAGCACTCTTTAGATCGCATCTAGGTACAGCAACCTCTTCTGAGATCCCAGTTGTCCTGAGGTGACTTTATAATACTTATATCCACAATTGTCTGTTCTGTTTATGCTGGATATTATGTTCTACATCTTTAAGACTGGTTCCAAGAGCAAAAGGGGGGAAAGAAGAAGCTGCAGTTTGTTTTCAGAAATGGCACTCGCTGCCCCACATGCATTTCCGGACTAGATTGTCTACAACACAGACAAACAGTGGGACAGAGCTCTCCTTTGCTTTTAGTTTCTAACTAGCAAAAGCAGAGAAGTTCCCCAAACTGTGTTTTTCCTTTTTCTTAAATCTATTCAAGCCTACTCTAACTAAAAACCCAGACAAACACTGAGAGCTCACACCCACCAGGGCCTGGGCCTTGACACTTTCCAACTCTCGAGGGACTGATAAGAAAATTAACAAGCCAAACTACACCCCATAACAAGAACTTTTCTGAATTTACCATCTCTTCAAACAAGAAGTTTTATTGTTTAATATTATTCATTTTTTATGCTTACAAATACTTATTAAACAATTTTTCCCACTTTTCTCCAAGAAAATGTTTTCCCAAACCAATTAAGAGAAGACCTGTTTGAATTTGCTTTCTAGAAAAACCCCATCCAGAAATTTTCTCCCAAATTTACCCTAAACCAGAACAAATACACCAGTACAGGCAAGTAATTGACAAACTGGAGCAAGTTCATCAGGGCTGCTATGATGGTGAGGTGCTGAAGCATGTACCCTGTGATGAGAGGCCAAGGGAGCAGGACTGGTTCTGCCTGGAGATCACATGGATGTGGGGATCCTACAGAACCCTCAGCACCTATGAGAAGCACAGATAAGATAGAGCCAGGCTCTTCGTAGTGGTGTGTGTGTGGACAGGATGGGAGAAAACAGGCTTGTGGTGAAAAAATATGGATTCAGAATGCATGTAAGGAGAATCCCTAAAGAGAGTCCAGCAGTGGAAAAGGTTTCCTGGGAGACTGTACGGCTTTCATCCCTGTAAATTTTCAAGATCTGACTGGATAAAGTCCCAAGCAACTTTTTCTGACAATATAGCCATTTGTGCTTGGAGCAGGAGTTCAGACTGACAACCTCCTGAGGTCGCTCCCAAACAGAATTATCCCATATCTTGTGATTTAAACTCAGTCCTTGTCCTATATCCTTGCTATAGCTAAACTGCAGTCCCTAATTTTGCTGACCTTGCTTTGCTGACGTGACTTCCTGGCTTGACCTTCAATGTTATGGGCTTGATGTGCAGTGACCCACAACTGCATGATGCAGTTGATTACTGCAGCCAACTCACCTCTTCCTGGCAATCCCAGCTGCCAGAAGCCTCAGTCTTTCTAAGTCTGCAAGGGCTCACTGTCAACACAAAAATTTCTGAAATTTTAGATTTCATACCTACAGTTTACAGCTTCTCCTTGCTCTTTCATCTTGCTGGGAACAGTATCTAAATCAGCCTGTCATCACAGTGGGCTGAAGAACAGGCAAGAGGCAGTGGCATAATGGTTGCAGTAGAACCGTGTATTTTTATTATTAACATCCTGAAAATGACAGAGAAATTGCAGCATCACTTCTGTGTATAGTAAAGCTATCATTATATCTTCATCTGTTTTGAGGAAAAATAATTAGTCTTCCTTGGGGCACTGTTGAAGAAATACAGGGAAAGAGACATTCCTGAGGAAAAACACTGTGGGTGGAGAGAAGGCATATGGCATTTGCAAAGAAGGTATAGTTATAAGTGATAAGATAATTTTTTGGAAAGGGAGAAAGATCTGTTGTATTTACTCCTGTGATTTATGTGAACAGTGATGTACAGCTGTTAAATTTTAGCTCCATTGTACAGTTTGAAGACATGTTGCAGGATTATCCTGCAAGTAATATGTTACTGCTAGAGACAGGAGGCATGTAGTCTCAGTGTTCTTCTCACCTTTGCCAGCAAGGATCTGTCTATGTAAATACCAAAATATGATTTTTTTTTTTGCAGATCAAGGTCAGCATCCTAGCGAGAATGCTCATCCTTGAGTATGTTATGCCAAACAAGACCAAGCATATCCACAGTCTGTTGATTGCAGAATCAGGAGTTACAGATTGTGGGTGGTGGTGGAAAGGAATTTATGGGAGGGAGATGGAGGCTTTATATGTGACAAAATATTTTGTGCTGGACTTCCTCTGTGTGGAATTTGGGATGCTGCTGTAAAATTATGTGAAAGTTAACAGTGGATTTTGTAATCAGAAAAACTGTCCCAAACTCTCATACATGCAATTCTCAGTGAATAGCTGACAAGCTGCAACTACTCTTCTGATTAACACTCCATTCTCTGAGCATCATGGAGAAACTGTCCCCGTATGTTGTTCTTCAAGTTCCTGACAGCACAGACTTCTCACAAATTGGAATGCTGAAAGCTTGTTTTGTTCCCTACTTTTTACCTTCTACTGTCTGCTTGTCCTTGTTAAACAGATATATCCATCCCACCTTCCTACAGAACCATAGCCTCTCAGTTTTATGTGGGCTTGGAAGAAAAATGGGCTAGTGTTGTTTCTGACATCCTCTGAGGATCTGGAGACATTCATTAGGAATTTCTCCTCCTCACACTGACGCTGCGTAGGAGATAGATGCATTATTTTAGTGATGAGTTTGAATTGTGTAGCATTCTGTTTTCAAGTGTACTGTGGAACAAGGGGCGGGTGGTGTCACAGATGAAACTTTCTGCTAAATTCATCAGGATCAGCTAAACAAAGCTTGCAGATAGGAAGATGACAAAATGCTAGAAACGTTTGACTGCAGAGGTCCTCAAAAATCGCTTATTGCCACTGTCTGCAGTGAGGCAGGATGAGGTGTACCTAAACCTTTGGTGTCAGTGTTGTCTTCTCAACTGTTACAAACCCTCCGTTGCTCAGCCATTATGAATCCTAGATTTCACAGCTGCCCCTTGCATCAAACTCTGATGTGCAGCTACTCTTTCATTTGCAATGCCTTCTTAAATGTAAAATTAGTCTTTGCTACAAATTAAAGGTCTATCTTTTTACGCTCTCCTTGGTGAAAAAGGAGTGCGGTTAATTGCCATAATGAGCAGCAGAAAGACTGGAGCATTGGAACAGAACAATCTGCTTCCAGAGGTTTTGATTGTGTAGGGCATACAGGTACCTTTTGCACCTTCCTGGCCTGAAAAACAACACTGTGCAGATCAAGATCTCTGCTGCCCTTCTACAGTGGCTGACAAAACGTAGCAGCAGAGTAAAGGGAATTTTCCCAGGGTTAAAATGCGCTCAAACCAATCTTTTTATTTGAGAGTCAGAAATAACAAAATTGTAAAATCAAATGTCTGTCATTGCAGAGAGTGTCCAGAGTAAGACAGTGTAGGAATCTGGACACTGCAGAGAGGAGCAGGTTATGACTGCTGTATTCACAGAGATGCCCTGTGTCTGGTCCAGAGTCATCATAGGGACTGAGCTGGTGGGGTGGAGAAAGGCAGCTTTGAACCTTTGTATGAAGGTGGGAATGCAGACACCTCCCCAGCTGCTCCCCGTCTGCTCCACTCACACCAAATGTCCTTCCATTTGCTCAAACAGGCAGGAGGAAGCCAAATGCTACACAAGCTTCATGAGGTTGCTAATTATGATGGCTGCCTGGAGTTGATGTGGTAAATAGAAATACCACAGCTGAGTCCAAATGGACATGCTGGTGTTTGTTTTTACTTTGCAGAAGCAAACTGAACATGAGGGCTTGATAACATCTGATCCAAGTCCTCAGAGCATACCCCAGCATACGGTACCCTGTGTGACAAGGAACATGTCAGATGGACCATTTGGACAAAGAAAGTGACCCAAACTATCCCACAGACCACATTTAGGAGGCTTTGGATCTATACATAGATAAATAACACAGCTGAACAGCTGTATATTACATAGCTGCTGGTGTCCTTGTATTTCCAGTCTGTCCCAAAAAGGTACTTATTCCAGAAAAGTGGAGAGTACATTTGTGTAAATATAGAAAGTGAACCTGTCTGAGTTTAATATACACATTTAAATGAACAATAAGATTGCGAAGTCAGTATTTAGGAATAAATAGAGTTATTATTAAGCTTATTTTTGCAATACCACATCTGACCCTTTGCATATATATGGTATTTATAACCCTATTTACTCCTAGTAACAGCCATTATTGACATATGAGAAAAATCTAGCATTTTCTGTGGCAATGAAAGGCTGCATCTTTAAAGTGCTAGAAGGTTACAGGAAGAATTTTGGAGCTGGCATTTTCTAAATTTACACAGTCATTTCTTCTTATACAGGCTTATTTTCTACTCATTTGTTTGTGTATGTCTGCAAGATACATATGCATTTTATTCTGTATATATTCATGTCCACATCCACTTATTTTTTATTTCTTTCCTTTATAAAAAAAGCATAATAAAGACAATATTTCATTTTTAGTATATCTGTGCTACAGTGCAGGAAAATCAATTAGCTTTATCCATCTCAGTTTCTTTTCTGTAAATCTGGGATTTAGAATTCTTCGCAGTAATCCCATGGACAAGCTCTGCTGACTAGCACCTGGACGTTGTCACTATTGGCCTGCACTCCCTGTTATCTGTTTAAGGGGTTAGAAGGCTTTTTGCCCATACATTTTAAAGCTGGAACCATGGAAGCCAGCCTAGGAGCAGAGGTTTATTGCCTCTCGTATGGCACTGTGAATGTGTGACAATAATAAACACATGGAGAGTCTGTGTGGCCTTTGGTGTTTGACCTCCACTGGTAAGCTTCTGTGGAAAATGGAAGCACTGCAGACACATCCACAGGGCACTAGCATCTGATCTGCTACATGGCTCTGTGAGGTGCACTGTCATCTTTGGGATGGAAGTCAGATGAGATGGGGACTTTAGGCAGGAGCACAGACCCCTCTAGCCCCACTCACAGCGCTGCAGTACCCAGCTGATATTCCCCAGTGGTGTCTGTATCGCGGCAGAAGTACATTGCTGTTCTAAAATGGCAAACAGCAAAGCTGCAGCATTCTGCACTGCTTTCTTAATGAAATGGAGCTGCCTGCATGCTGGGCTCTGTCACTGGAGCCTGCTTGTTCTGTGGTCAGTGCATGGAAACCATTTAATGTAGGTCACAATATGCTACAATGCAAGTAAAACAAAATCTGGAGTGACTGCACTCAAACATATGCACTCTTACATGCTGTCTTAAGCCATGGCTTGGAGACTGTTTATTTGCAAAAATAATTTCCTCTCTGAGCATTTGCAAGGAAAATGTTTTCTGTGCTTGTTCAGTGCTGCAGGATGCACTAAAATGACAACCTCGCTTCCCTTTCAGGCTTCACAGACTCCATTTTTATTTGGAGCCTGACTGTGAAGTGCATCCTACCTTTTTTTTTTAAATTACCCCCTTCAGTATCCCCTCTCTGACTATCAAGGAAAAGCTTTTCATCAGTGCCTTGCTGAAGTCTAGGTGTGGTTTCTTTCCTCCTTTTCTATTTTTTTTGTGCCTGATGATGAGCATTTTGAAAAGAAACATGGAATCTGAATACACGAGCAAATCTATTTGGGCACCTGCTTCTTGAAAGAGAGGAAGACAGAGAAGTGGATAAATGGCAGAGGCACTGCATGATTGCTGGAAACAGCTCTTTTCACATCCATATTTTTTTCAGAGCACTCCTTTTCTTTTCTTTTTTAGTGGTATCAATGGCTTTTTAAAATTTTTTTTTCACCGCTGCATTTCCAAAATTTCCCTTTACAAGTGGAAATGAGTAAAAACTTGTGGCAGTCTTGTGAGAGAAGTAATATGTTATGGTACAGTATGACCCTGTAGGTCTGTTTTGATACAAAGCTGCAAACGTGTCCACCAGTAAAATCTTTATTACATTACATTATTACATTCTGTGCCAGAAAATGGGATGTAGAGAAGTGTTTGCAGTCCACCCAGGAGACTTATGGTGCACGTTGCATGAACTTAGACTAGCTCCTAGGCAGAGATTCTTTCCTTCCTGCAGAACTTGCCCCTGGTGAGGTAGCTTATGACATTTTTACCTTTCTTAATTTCTGCATTTTTTTTTTCCCTGTCTGTGTCTGAGTGTCAGTGGAAGGTGAGGGATACCATGAAGCTGCAGAGGAACGTAAACCAACATGTGAGATGACTCCAGTTCCTGGCAGATGTCCTGGAAGCCAAATGGCTGTTAGGTTTGTGATGGCAGATGGTGGATCATACGGGTTTTCCAGGGATGGGGAGGTCAGTTCTGATGTGTTCCCCCAAATGAATTTAAAAAAAAAACATCATGTCTGCCCTCTCTCATCTGTTCTATGTCACTAGTTTTCCTGTGGGAATGGTTAAGTTTACTCATGGGAGTAGTAGAACATGGTTGCTACTTCAAAATGTCCATTATAACCTGGTCTAGGCTGTCTTGAAGTTCAGGTAGAGCAAATATGATCCTAACTGTGCTGCTGCCTTGGTATTCAGTTCTAGCTCTGCACCACTATGGCAGCAGTTTTTACAAAGTCCTTTACAAAGGAATGATATTACCTATTTCCCTATGCAATATATTTAGACTGCTGTCACAAACAGCTACAACTAAAATAAAAGTGTTATTATAAAACTGTAGCAGTCATAATAAATAAAAACAATGCAACAAGCTGAAACTGTAAAAAGAATATATATAGAGCTGCAATTATCTCATTTGTAAATTGAACAGGACACTGCTGGTAGCAATTTTTATGTACAGTGTTGTAGGGTCTTTAAATGACCTTAAGTAGTCAGGGCATTTGCTCTGAGTGTATTGTGCAAGTTGGAATAAATGGCGGAATGATTTGGGCTTTTTAAAGCTAGGCTGAATAAAATGCTGCAAGATATCCTGCATGGGTGGGCTCCCTCTGACAGGCAGATGCATTCAGGAGCATAACATGTCTTGTATGGCTCTGATTTATATGGCTCTGTGAAGGTGCCTAAGGGCTAGTTTACACACAAGCTCTCACTGTTTTAATTAAACCTGTTTTCAGTCTAAGATTTCAGTTCAGAATAAAAGTTACTGTCATCAAGACAGGTAAAAATTGTCAAGCTCTGCTTTATGCATCTCACTGTAGGCATCTAAGTGAAATGGCACAGCTCTGCAGGTACTTATGCATATGGCAAACAGGCAGGCACTTCCAGAACTAATGGCTCCTGTTCCCTTGGGAAGGGGTTTAATTCTTTCCGCTGACTCCAGGGCACAAGGAGATGAAGCCCATAGCTGAGAAAACTGGAATGAGGCATCCAGAGATGGCATAGTATTTCCTCTCATTTCTGCAGAGTTTGTACACAAATTGCCATTGTTGGATGGAAATCAGAACCACAAATGAAAACATTCTGGAAAAGACATGAAGAATAACCTGGATAAAAAACGAGGTCTAATAATAACCCATTAAAATATCTGTAGAGCAATTGAAGAAAAAGTGGAAAAAAAGAAATAAAAGAAAAATGTAAAGGCTCAGATGAAGACTTCAGGAAGATGAGGCTGGAGTTTCTGTGAATGGAATATAGAGGGTTTTGTTTGCTGAATATTGAGTTTCAAGAGAAGTCAGAGGGAGTAAGTCAGAAAACTTAATGGGGTTTTGGCACCAATTTTCATTCAGAAATTTTGTCTTAAATAGCCGAATGAGAAAGTCTCTTCTATTAATATACACATATATTAATGTATGTATGCACATAAACTCACATGTGTACATGCATACATATGTATACGTACCATATGTACGCAAATACAAAATGTATATTTAATACATTTATGTGCACAGTAAATGGGTACACATATATAGATAGACTACCTCCTTCCCCTTTATACTGGTACAATCCTAAATTCATGAGAGTTTTTAGAAAAAAATAAATGGTTGGTTGACATCACTTGTTAAGAGCACTGAGCTCTTAACAGAGGGATTCAATCTCTGAGTTTGTTTATGTCTCTGAGAAGTTGCAAGCACCTGTTTTCCTCCATGGTTTAAATTCTGCTTGCACAGATGCCCAGAGGCTGTGGGTCTCAGTCTACCTGTGACTTCTGAATGTCAATGTTGCATCCTTGTGTCAGTTTGTCAGGCATGATCTGAGCCACCTAGCTGGCAGGATGGATTTGGCACAAAATACAGAGCTCAGAGAGGTAGAAATAACCATGAGGCTGGAGCTCTGACTGATCTGGGAGTCAACAGACTTGGATTCAGTCTTCTGTTTCAGAGGCTCACATCTAGGTTGCCTCATAGGAAAAAAGGAATAGCAGGCACTCCCAGAGGGCTCTATGCTCCTGATCTGATACCACAGCGGCATTCTCATACAGGAGTGCTTGCAGCCAAAGCCAAAGTCAGTGTCCTGCACTCATATTGTTCAGTGCCAAGCCCCTCTGTGCTGGCCTTCAGGCTCTCCTGGAGTCATTGTAGCCCTAGTATTTCAAACATCTGAAAAAAAACCCTGGAGATAGCTGGTGCTGTCTAAAATGCCAGAGGAGGACTGAACTTGATGCAGTTTTACCTGTGCCACTGCTGAGGTCTTAACCAGGAGAGTTAAGAGCAGGAAGAAACAGATTTAGCAGCAAGTAAGCTGTTTCACTCCAAAGGAGGATCCCAGGCAAACTGTAAGTAAACAGATGTGGCATTGGAAAGAAGTGAAGAGGTAAATATTCACTTGACATTTATAACATTTGTGTCTAACAGCTACAGGACTAGAAGCGAGAGCAAAAAGAGCTCCTGTATTTGCAGGGTAGGACTCTTGATTGTGAGGATTCAGTTACAGATCATTTACAGTTCTTCCTCATGCATAATGTTCATCATCACCCCTTAAAAAAAAAAAAAAAAAAAAAAGAGGTATAAAATATTCCCAGGCATGATCAATGGTAGTTGAAAGTCTGGCCCAGCTATTTTGTAGAAGGAAATACTGCAGTCTGGGGAGGGACCTATTGGGGAAACGAGTATGGAAAAAAGTGAAATCCATGGAAAAAGTAAATAGACAATAATAAATGTAACACCCACTGAAGCTGCCTGGGAAACTTAAACAAATTCAGTATATTCACATCATTGAACCATGAAACTCATCAGCAGAGATACTGGGAGATCCCAGAGTTAAACATGAATGGGCAGAGGACAGATTTGTGGGGGAAATATTTCTTGCAGCCTACTTGAGTTGTAATAGAAAGTCAGACATGAGCATCTGATACAACCTGTGGCTGAAGAAGACCGTAAGCTGTTGAACAGGGAAGGTTTGCTATTGACATGTTTTTGTTTTTGCTTTTGTTTTTCTTTCCTGATGTCTTCTTGATGCCTTTGTTATTGGTTGCTGTCAAAACCAAGAACCGGGTTGAATATGCCTTTGGTCTAACTCAGTGATGCACTCCTTATGTTCTTGTAAAAGAAATCACAGATTATCCTGAGAACTGTTACTTTTAAAGCTGGAAAGGGAGTATTTCACATATTTTTCCTGTTGCCTCTATAGCTCAGCATACTGCCACCATGCATGAAGTGTGCCAGTAATCCCATTTTAACTCTCCTTATTCCACAGAGGATTCAAATTCAAGATAAAAGCTCCAGGCACTTAAAATATCATGTAGGAAGGCCAAATAGAGGACAATGATCACAGAAAACACCTTCTAAGATGCTTGGAACTGATTGGAAAGTTCCTGCTTATGTCCCAGAATGTCACTGATATTTTGGAGCAAACTCCGTTGCTTCCTGCTTCTTATGATGGGGATCCAGTGGTCATAATTGCTGGTTTGTATTAAATGATGGGACACAGGCAGTTTAAGCCAGCCTGTGTGCCACAAAGGGAAGCCTGTTCCTACTTGTTCCCCCTCCTACCCTGGGCACACGGACCCGTGAAATGCCAGTGTGAGCACGGGCACTTCTGTGGCTGCCCGCGGTCAGCCAGATCTGCAAGTTGACAACCATATGGCCACCTGCATTCTAAGAGGCAGACATGTGGAGCACAGGCTGAAATCAGTCTTTTGGGAGACTAATATTGGCTTAGACCACTTGTGGAAGTATGTATATCTTCTCTCATAAAATCTAATTAGTAAGTTTGCCAGGTCCAGGATTAAGTTATTTGTATGACACTGACCTCAGTTAAGAACTTGTGGAATTTATTGTACAAATGATGATTAACTCCACCAAATGTGCAGCATTCAGTCAGAAAGTAGAAGAACAAGGATTTAAATTAATGTTTACATTGTTCAGATTAAGATGAGGGATTGTACAGCTGAGAAGGATATCCTTGCTGTAAATCAGATATAATCTTAAGAAGATCCCCTACATCCTTCCTCTCTAAAGCAGGTTGAAAAATTTACAGAGTCAGAAGAGGTGAGAAAGAGCATATATCCAGCTTAGATATTAGGTGCCTCACTGGGGGAAGAAAAAGCCTCTTTTTTTTTTTTTTCTGGATGATTCTTTCCCTTCAGTGCTGATGTAGGGTAGAATGTACACACAGCATCCTGCAAACACATCTGGATATGCAGTTGTTTTTATTCCCAGGTATGGAATTAGGCTCTTCTGCTGTTCTTTGTTTGAGTGCCATGAATTCTGCATGCCTGGCTGCACAAAAATTCAGCTTGAACAGATGTGGAGGCATCTTTCTACCCAGGTGAGCCTGCAGATTCATATACCCTTCAGTACTTCTGGGAGGTATAAATTCAAACCTTGTTAGTCTGAGGAAGACACTGAACCCAGCTTTACCATTTCCAGGATAAGATGTATGGAAGAGAGCTGTTGTGGAGGCGTTCTTCTCAAGGGAAATCCAAAGCCTAAGCCAAGATCAGGTTTCTGTGTCCGAATTCCACACTGGCAACTGTCAGAGTGCTCTAGTTTTAGCAAGGGACCATGGCACACCTTCCCCTTTGTTGTGGCAGGCTGCAGTGTAGGACCCAAGTCATCTGGCTGTACTCAAAGGGAAGCCCTGCTGCATCTGAATGGAGTGAAGAAAAAAAATTATTTGCATGTAGGGCCACCCATTTACTCAGAAAATAGGCATAAAGGCAAAGAAATTTGAAAAGAGTTATGTATTTTTATGTTAGGAATAAAGCCAAGTTCAGCAGTGTAGTGATGATATTCCTGTAACTCATTTAGAGGAATTAAAAAAAAAAAAAGGATGTCTATTTTGTGAATATTTATATATTTTTTTAAAAATAATGATAATTAAAGCAGTAAGAAAAGAGGTGGTGGGAGGACATAATATATCTCCTCCTATTCCTTGGATGAAATTCAGAAGCTTCAAATACTATCATCAAAGATAAAAGGCTTGTTGTGTTGGCAACTTTACAGTCACTTTTCAAGCCTGTCAGATAGTCATGCTATGGCATGAGCCATTGTTCTTCTGGAGCCTTCCTTCTTCTCTGACTTGATGGGAAAAAATATGTCATCTTTTAAATTATATTCCCTTCCCAAAATTAAAAAGAGGGCAAGAATTGGCAGATCCCTCTTTAGGTGAGAGAAGCCATCTATTATTAATATACCTCTTTTAACCCTGCCGCTTTTACATCTGATTGCAGAAAAATCCAACAAGCTGCCACTCACCATTAAAAAAAAATCTAAAAAAAATAACATTGAAACCTTTGCTTTGTATTGAATTCAAATATTGGAAATGCAAAGCTCTACCTTGATGTTGGGATCAAGGGAGATACATTTGTGTTGCTGCTGTAGTCATAAGACAGAACCCATTCTTTTCAAAGTAATTGGCTGCCTGCTGTCAGAAGTCCTGAGGAATGTTTGGCATGTTTGTACAGAGCTGCACTGTCATGCTGTTTTTATTTAGAATAGGATACTGCCTATAGCTGGACCTCTTCAATCAGCAGTGAATGTCTACCTGCAATGCAGGTACTGAGTTTTGGGAATGTTCACGTGTGCTTGCTTGTACTGTGTAATGTATTTTTTGGTTTTGTTCCTTTAAACTGCTTTGGTTGGGAAGACAACTGAAAAACTCTACTGTGAATGTGGAGCAAACTGCATTCTAAGAGATTTTCACTTCAGCCTTTACAACAGAGACTTCTGAAATCCTTGTTTAGAAGAGTTTTGGAGAAAAGACATGGCCTCAGAACGGTTCAAATGCTTTGTCCCTGTCTAGAAGCTCAGAAATAATCCTCACACACCATCTGCAGACTCAGACCGTGGAGAAGAAATGACACTGACCAAATGTTTCCCAACCAAGTACCATTCAATGGATATTTGCTCCCTTCACATCCTGACTGCTCAGACTACTCAGTGAGCCCCTTTGCCCCAGGACCAAAGTGTGCCTATCCAAGATATAAGCCTTTAAGCAAAGCTATCATTAGCTGAACAAAACCCACCAAGCCCCACAGCAAACCAGTCTAGAACTGGCTAGTTCCAGTAAAGCTTCATATGATGAACAATACAGACTAGAGCTGAAGTTTTGCATGAAATCACAAAGCAATTATAATCAAAAGGAGCTTGAAGAGATATGATATGAAATCCTGGCATTCCCCTGGGATAAAATAGTCCTGCAGCGCCCTTCCTGACTTATGAGTCTGTACTAAATTGAAGGAGGAAAGTAGGACATATCAGCTGATAGAACAGATAAAGAAGTAATAAATTCTTAGTATTATGGACCAATCCGCCTCCTCATGTAAATGTGTTCCATATATTGAAGGGACATATTCTGCCCTCATATCCATCCTGAATCACTGTGGATTTTTGAAATTTAGCCTGAAAGTAAAGTGAAAATCAAAGACTTTGTCTGAAATTATTAGCATCCTGCTAGTATCCAGTATTTCATGGTGAGACAACGAGGATATTGGTATTTCTTGTTTTATATATACACTTTTTTCTTGGTGGTTTTTTTTTTTTTCTTATTATTATGAATTTCTGAATTTTGAGATCTAGAAATTCAGGAAAAAAACATTTATCCAAATTCTGCACATGACAAAATTTCCCTCATCAACCAACTACTCTGTACCTTTCTCTAATTCCAGATATCTAGAAACAAAAAGTTTCTAGTTAGATATAAAAGTATCTAGATATTCTACTCTGGGCTAGTAATCTAGATACTTCCTCTATTTAATGGAGAGAAGTAGGCAGCTCGAAAATATGACACATCTCTGACTGTGCTACCTAATATGGCCGGGTGAGTAATTTTCTGTCATGCCCATCCTGATAGTTACTTTCTAGGAATTTGATGGAGACTACTAGGCACTGAAGGCTGCACAGCAGACATAATAATTTTGGTTCCAAATTCACATCACCCCTATGAAACTATGGTCTAAATCCAATTAGTGACCTGCTAGAGAGGTGAAAGCCTGAATAGCCCATTGGTAATTCCCTGAATTATTTGGTCTCCCAAAGCAATTTTATTTAGCTTGAAGCCTGTTCTTCCAAACTGCTGATTTATATTTTAGCTGAGTACAAGCAGGATTTTAATCATTATATGTAATAACAGCATTTGTTCTTATAGGGTCAAATCAGCTCAATCCATATCCAGTAAAGTAGCTTGAGTAATTGAAATAGAAACACACTACTCTATCCCTTCAGGCATGCAGCAATAATAGCTAATAGTAAAAGATGATGTATTTCATTCCCTTCGAAACACTGGAGTAATTTGTAGGCCGACAAAAAGATCTGCTGTAGCAGCTATTCAAAGAGGGCAAGATGTTTTCTTTCTATTTGTATCTCTTGATTTATACTTTGGATAGTATTACTAATCACTCTGCTGGAGGTAGCTTTGAACAGGATATCTCTAACTAGAAAAATTACACATACACAGTCACAGGTTCTCACTTGTGCCCACACTCACATATTTTTCTTCTCTTAAAGCTCATACTGGAAAATCAAATTTTTTTGGATAATAATTTCAACTTTATAGAACAGAACATGTCAGAGGAAGGATTTTTTAAAAAATGCCTGAATGTCAAGATACCACTTTTTCACTTTTGCAATGGTAAATGTATCAAAGAAAACGGGCTTATGCTCAAAAGGAAAAAAAAAAAAATCACAAACCTGGTAACTGCTTCTGTCAGAATCTATCTCCTGCTTCCATGGTGAAAAAAATAGAATCAATGTCTTAAGAGAAATTTATCACTAGCTTACCTAGATGGTAACAGCCCCCTTTATACAAGAATAAGCATTGCTGAACACATCTGAAAGGTGGGACACAACTTGCTTGTTTCAGGCTCTGACTGGCACGGATTCTTTGGGCGCTTATCCCATTCATGCTTCAGTAGGTTTCTGAAGAGTGCTGGATGCTCATAGGACAGAGGTAGATGACCCTGAAGGTTTCAGGGCCAGAACAGCTCCAGCAAACCAAGTTGCCTGCTCCTGGAAAAGCAGTTTTCTTCCTCAAGAGGTCTTAACTGGCATCTACCTAGTGAATACAAAAACATCTTTAGTGAATACAGAAAAATTGCTTTACCTGGCATTTTAAATGTGGGTACAAGTAAAGCGTTCAAGTTAGATGGATTAGATCACTCTCTTTTTAAAAATCAAAATACTCAGGTGAGTTCCTAACTTGGCTATTGTAAGGATCCATAAAAGAAAAAGTACCTATTCTTGCCCAATTAGATTGTGGAAGCTTTTGGGGAGTCCTTTTCTAATTCAGAGATGTGCACCCCATATCATGTGGCACATCATTACCCATGCTCTTATCTAATAGCTTAATTAGTTTTGTAAGAGACTACATAGACAGCTTGTTTCCACAGTACCTTGTTATGCCAGGATGGGAAGGGAAATGGGCTCAGTCTGCATGTGGATAGAGGAAAAAAATGTCTCTCAGAATGCTGGCGTATAGTCAAGAAAAAGATAAAATGGAAAAAAGAGTGATCCATTTGCGGAAAAGTGAAAAACCTGTGTAATCAATGAATTTAGATGCATAACTTAGGGTTGAATGAATGCAAAATAATCACATCATTTTGAAAATACTTGAAAATACAGAGATAGAATGCTTTTTCAGGTGGCACATAAAAATGCAAGACTACGGTATGAAGGTGGGAGTCTCTCTGAGTGAGTTTCGTGTCACATTATTCTGGAGGCTGGGTACTGATCCAGATTAGGCCACTTAAGATTACGTTTGTTAGTACACCTTCCACATGCAGGTGAGGTTTCCTGAGATTCATTACAGCAATGAAGGTTTCTTCTTCCAATCAACTGCCCCCTTGCAGGTTTTTATTACCACTCAAGAAGCCCAAGGTACTGTGGCTGGTCTCCAGCTCCTCTCCAACAAGCTCGGTCTCATTTGCTATACCAATCTAAGAATCTCAGATTGCCACAGATGATGCCTTAATACAGATATCCAAATCCTGCTGAAAAAGTATTTAATACTGGTGGAACCAAGTATACAGAAGCAATAGGCAGTCTGCATGAAGGAGTCCATCTACCACCCTATGTCTATAAGAGAAAGATCAAGTGGCAAAAGGAGCAATGGAATAATTAAGAGAGAAAAAAAATCTAGCAAAACTTTTTGAAGAGGGAGTGCTATTAGGATTATGGAACAGTGTTGCCAAATTCCATCAGCACCTGGCACTTTAAAAATTTGATAGCATAAGGCAATAACAAAAGTGATTTTCAACTCATTTGCATTGTAGATACTTTCCATAAAGGCCTTCTGCTCCCCCCTCTGATAACTGTATTTGTCCAAATTATTTATTGCAAATGAAATATGAGATGTATTCAACTATTTTTCCCTGTTTATAAATCATATTCAAGCTCATCTTAATTTGTATAGAAGTATTCATTCCACATAAGTATTTGCCAACTAGTTTATGAGGACAAATTACAGATGACAACTTGTTCGTGAACACTTATTTCAACTCTTTATTACTCCTGAGTTGTGATTAGTCATCCATATCACATGGTATTGAACTGACTGTTACTTTTTAATCAAGAAAACAATGATTAATGATGGCAATTAACTGATAATGAGAAACAAGAATAATGTGAAGTTCAGGACTCACAAATGTTTTTAAATAAACCAACAAGCATTCGAAGACACACAGGCAACCAATACCAGTCTCCTGTGAGTATGAAAATGACTAACTTAATAAGTTCATTGATGAAACATGCACCTCCCCAGGTTTTTTTCCTAAAAATTCATGCTGCCATTGCTACATGCAAAAGTAATTTTGGGATAGCACTGAAGTAGTTTGGTGATCCATGCGGTATTTCGTCCCTTTCCAGGTGAATGATTTTATATTAGCATTGCATTTTCTCCTGTGGCCTGCAGCACTCTTAGATGTAGTCTTTTGAGGACCTCCTGAAGTCTGGTCCTGCACAATTTGTGGTAATCCCCAGTTTTGGTACTGACTGGAGCTATACCAAAAAAGAAAAAAAAAAAAAAAATCAAAAAAAGACAAGAAGCAGCTGTGTGGATTGCAGAAAAATACTTGTTATTTTGAATTTACTTGGTTGAACTATCTACTGGGAACCCTGCAAGAATCTTGTTATAGGCTATAGGGAGCAGAAGGTGTCACAGCTGAAAGAGTGAGTGATGCTTCGTGGTTGTGACAGAAGCAGCTCCAAGCACTGTTATTTGAGTACTGCACTAGTAAATATGTGGTAGAAGTAAACTTGCCTTGGCAGCAAAATAGATGAGAGTATTTAGAGTATCTTTTAAGATCTCTTCCTCTGATTTCAAAAATAAACTATACATAAAACAATTAAATCTGTGATATTTCTGTAAATGATGCCTCTCTTGATGAAGACAGCTTTGACCTTTTTTAAAATTAGTTGGATGGAAAGTGGAGCACAATACCCATTTACAATATATAGAATTTCTCTTTACATATACATAATCTCCTTTGATCAGCCAAGCTATGAGAAAAATCCAACCTGATCACTCTTTCTAAGTGGCAAAAATCCAGAAGAATATGGAGCCACCAGAAATGCCATGAAGCAATTGGCACTGCAGCCTTTCCCATTTCCAAAATGTCTTTTTAGTCCCTATTTATTGTAAAAATGTAATGTTTTTGCATTTTTCTTCATGTTTTTCTTCATGTTTTCTGCTTGACTTTCTGATGTAGTTGTATCTGGTGAATGGATTTGGAAGGAACTGGGAAGGGCTAAAAGACCACTGTTGTGTCCCCCCTCAAAAAACACAAAAATTAGTATAGACCAAATAAATGCATGAAGAACTAAAATCATGGTAAGTTTATACGTATTTTCATAGGCAGGTAGTATTTTTGGATCATAACTATAAAAAGAATTGGTTTAATTAGGTAAAAAAAGGGATAGATACATTTTCTTAATGTAGATATATCAACATTTCAGTTTGGATGTGCATTTGTCATCGCCCCAGGCAGACAAAACAGCCTTGAACACAAGAAAAAACCCCAGTAGCTAGAATAGGCTACATCCTCCAAACACATGATAGGAAGCCTGGTTGTATTGTAGGTATTACTGGAGCACCTTTCCTTACGACAATGAAGCAGTTGAGTTGCAATGGACCATGAGCTGTGGGCCAGCTGAAGGAGGAGGTTTTGGTAGCACCTCTGAGCTGTGCCAAGGGCATTAACCCGGTGTATTGTGCCACAGCTCTGCCTGCCTGGCAGACACTAAGACACTGGCCAAACTGGTGGTATTATTCAGTGGTGGCCAGTTATTCAAGGGTGTTTTGATGGCAGGAGCCTAGGGAAGATTAGGATTGGGATAAATGTGTAACTGGTATTCCCGAATGAATCCACTCCAATAAGGCTCCAATCAGTCAAAGTGCCAAGACTTCCTTGACTGAAGATGGGCGTGCTGAACTTAACAGCCCTTGATAGTTTGTTTTTTTACCCCATAAATTTTGCCTATCAGTTTTTTAAGTTTGCTAAACTTTTAGCATCTGTACTATGAAGTGGCAGGGACAAGTCCTTAGTTTACTTATGTATGGTGCAAAGGAATATTTGTCAGTGCATCATCAGAACATCTTCACTGATCCTGGCTTGCTGCCTTGAATATCTTCAGGTTTGCTTCATAATGCTCTGCACGCCTGTCTGGTAGTCACAGGGCTCTGACATGACCCTGGCTTCCCCAGAGCTGCTCTACTTCGTACCAAGGGAAGGGACTGTCTTCCTGCCAGTGAGGACACTGCCTCTGCCTGTCTTGCTCTTAGCCTCCACTTTCAGCTTCCCTCCCTGCTGTGAGGCAGTGATTCACTTGCCAGGGTGCAGCTCCCACTCCTGCTTTGGATCTCTTGTATGCCAGTTCCCCTGGATGCTCTTGAGTTTTGGAAAGGAGAGAGATCAAATAATTTCCCTTCACAGGAATTTTCAATCCAATCTTCACGGGATTTTACAGAATTGAATTTAATTTGTACCTTAGTTTCCCAATATAAAAGTTAGTAACAAAATTGACGTTTTCCTCTGTGAAATCATTTATAATGCAAAGGTCAAAAGTGTAGTGTAGGAGCCACCTGGGCATAGACCTTGAAGTATCTTCCACTGAAACCAGGAGGAATAGACTTTCATGTACCTGTGTGGAAGTGGCTTGTACTAAAGCTAAGAGAAGAGAGTTATTTTTTTCCTAGCTTCAATAGTCTAAATAATGGGCATTTAATATAAATTAGTCAACAGAGATAACACAAGTAGTTTCAGCCCACTTTAAAATCCCCATGGTGTCCACAAAGAGAACCTAAATTAATTGCTTGGATGGCTAGACTTAACTGGTTGTTTTATGCTAGGTGTCAGAAAGTTAATGGCTAATTTACTTGCGTCTGGACTGATGGATCCAGTATTAGCCTTTGCTAATAAGTAAAGTATTTGGTTATAAATCATTAGAATAGCAATACTGTCCTGCTGCAGCCTTATAACACTGCCAGTTTAGCATGTCTGAAAAGGCCTTTTGGATAAAAAAGGCTTAAAAGATTAGAGATAAAATGGAGGTGATGTAATTCCAGAAATCGTCTTCTGCATCTGGTCCAGATGCTAATTAATTCTGAGTCTTCCTTAATTTCCACCAAGTTAAAGAAAAGATGGCTGTGAATTGATAAAGATGATTTGTTCCTGCTCTGCTGCGCTTTAGTAATCTCAACTATATTTTAACCTGCCATGACGGTACTGAATATAAGGCATATTTAGCTCTGTGTGAACCTGAATTATCTTTTTGGAATACACTTTATTAAGGAGATGAGTACTTTTACTGCTATCTTTCTTCTTTAGCAGTCTGAACCCTCTGGTCCTAGTCACAAAAGAACGTAATATCAAAGATTTTAATAAAAATATGAGATAATATGACATTGAGACATACCTCATTTGTATGCTTTTGGTTTAGATTATTAATCCTGGTTCTGTTTCAAGGAATGATTATAAAATTAAGACAAAAACTCCACAGACTCTATCCTTCAGATTTATTTCTCACATATATCTCTTTCTTTTTATGGTTTCCATTCCTGGTGTTTAAAGCTTGAAGCTATTGCGCATGAGAGCATACTGCCATAAAAGCTACAAAATGTGCAGGCAGATGAGCAATGCAAATTGTGCTCAGGTTTTACAGGAATCCGCACCAGGGATAAAATCAGATAGAAACTGTTTACCTCACAGGGAAAACAAAGGCGCAGAAGTTTCCGCGGCACTGCAGAAGTTTATGGTTCTATTAAGACCAGCCACCTCACGCTCGCTCCGGGAGCTTGGGGCAGCCCCCCGCCGTGGTTAATTGCCCTAATGACAATCATTCGCTAATGACAGTTCAATGATTAGAGCTGGTGGACGCGCAGTGAGCGCAAGGAGGCCGGGAATAGACTCGAGAGGGCAGCTAAATAGGCGGTGTGCAGCCCTGCACGCTCACACTCTCCCTGCCCCGTGGCAGGCTCTGCCCGCGGGTGTTGCCCCACTCATTTTTCCCGGGAGGAGAGAGGAGAGCTGGCCGAGGTCGCACCTGGATGCGGCTCGGAGCGCTGCCCGCCGCCGGCTCTCCTGCTCTCCAAAGCAGAGCCCCGGGCTCCCTCTGTAGTTCGAGTGGGGAATTCTGTGGACCTCCAGGAGCTGATTCGCCCTGAAGAAGAGTCCTTTGTCCGTGTGCGTGGCAAGCGGGACAACAGCCTGGGAATGGGGGGACGGGGTGTATGTGTGCGTGTGTGGGTGCGTGTGTGTGTGTGTGGTGTGTGTGGTGTGTGTGGTGTGTGTGGTGTGGGTGTGGGTGTGGGTGTGTGTGTGGGGGGGGTGTGTGTGGGGTGTGTGTGTGGGGGGGTGTCTGTGTGTATGTGGGTGTGTGGATGTGCGTGTGTGTGGGTGTGGGTGTGGTGGGGGGGTGTGGGGGTGTGTGGGTGTGTGTGTGTGTGTGTGGTGTATGTGTGTGTGTGGTGTGTGTGTGTGGTGTGTGTGTGTGTGGTGTGTGTGTGGGTGTGGGTGTGTGTGTGTGGTGTGTGTGTGTGGTGTGTGTGTGTGTGGTGTGTGTGTGTGTGGTGTGTGTGTGTGTGTGGTGTGTGTGTGTGTCTTGGGAGCTCCCCGCCCCACCCGGCCTGGGGTCTGGAGAAGACATCGGGTCTGTCTTCTCCGGCACTCTCATCACTCCGACGGCAGATCCAGCCCGGGGACCACGGCCGATACTCAGCGCCGGACAAACATTGGCCTGCTGGGGCAAATCCATAGGAAGGCCACGAAGATGACGAGCGTGCTGGAGCACCTCCCCTAGGAAGGCAGGCTGAGAGAGTTGAGGTTGCTCAGCCTCCAGAAGAGAAGGATCTGGGGGACCTTATAGCAGCTTCCCAGTGCCTGAAGAGGGCTACAAAAGTCAGAGAGGGACTTTTTACAGGGATAAGTGACAGGATAAGAGGAAAGGGTTTTAAACTAAAAGAGTGTTGGTTCAGACTAGATATACAGAAGACATTTAGGATGGTCAAACACTGGCACAGGTAACTCAACGAGGTGGTGGATGCCCCATTCCTAGAAACAGTCAAGGTCAGGTTGGATGGGGCTCTGAGCAACCTGATTTGCTGGAAGAGGTCCCTTATCATTGCAGTGGGTTGTCACTAGATGACATTTGAAGGTCCCATCTGACCCGTACTGTTCTATGATTCTATGATTAAGCCGTAGAGTGTGTGATCCACGTCAGGTCAACGCTTGATGCCCCAGGGGACACATCTACAGTGTCTGCTCTAACCTGCCTGTCACTTCACGGGTGTAGCGTTGATCTTGCCTCAGAAAATGTCTTTTTATAAACTGCAGATGTCCTTCATTAGCACACACTGCTTTGCTTGGAAATTGCTGGTTACAGCACACACAAAATAACAGGAGGACCATGCACCCATGTCAGTCAGCCTGCAGGGGCATGAAGCCCAGAGCGAGTGTGATCCCAGAGAGAATCAAGTCCCAGAAAAGCTAACAGAAAACATTGCCACCTCAGGCTTGATTATGAAAAAGTAAGACTGAGAGATAAGTCATGCACTGTTGGCCCTTAATTGCTAAAACATTGTTGTCAAAAGCATATCTCGAAATGCTACAGCAGTTGTCAGCCCTGGTGGGCTAAAAGAAACCTCCTGCCTTAATCAAGTAAAAAAGACATATTGGAAAATCAAATCATTCACAGATGGGAGATTTTTCTGTACAGAGATTATAGGATAAAAAATATTCATGATTCCTATAAAAAGATCATGTTCAAAGATAATTTTGGCACTGTTGCTAGGACCAGAGGCCAACAAGTGGAGCAGAGTAACTGCTTCACAGTAAATGCACTACTGCATACAATGCACAAATTCAGGAACAGCTAGACAAATACAGAGGGGATACACATCTCCTTTTGTCATCACTTCATGAAACTAAGTTTCTGCCACTTTCTAGGTGTAACCAATGTCTTCAGTCCCACTGCCCATTTGTGTGTAAGCAGGAAAGTCCTCTCTGAATCAGAGTAGGCTAAATCTTCTCTGCGGGTTTTTGTGCTTTTTCCATGGAAGATGTGTTGCTCCTCTCCCCAGTGCTTGACTTGAATGTTTCTGACTGGGAGAAGATCTCCAGAGACTGGGCTACCCAGTGCCCAAATGACTGATTCTTATGTCCTTCAACTTTATCTTAAAGTGAGAAAACCAGATTTGTTCATTGCATATATATGCAGTGTCTACTACAGCTAAGTATTTTGTGCTGTACTCATATTACTATTGAACTTTTCTTTAGTTCTTGCACTTCAGTCGCTTTTAATCTGAAACATGTTTGCACCACATTGATATTTAAATCTATGCAAAGAAATAAGCAAAGATATTTTTTCTTATAGGAGAGGAAAATTCTACTTCCAGTTCAAGGTAAAGGTCTATTTCGCCAAATTAATAGTTGGAACTACTATTTTCTTGTGGTGCCTGGAAAAGAAAATTTTAATAGTTTCCGTTTGTTTTTAGTGCCCATTTAGGTCCAGATCAATTGAGCATGAGAGACAGCAGGAGAGGAGACAGTGAATTTAAAGGCATTAATTCTGTTATCAGTGGAGGAAGGCTAAAGAAACCACCTTCAGAGATGATTGAAAATCAGTTTGGAAGGTAAAAGCTTTAACATGTCAGTTTTGGAGTGCAAGACATAAGTGGAGACAATCAAGTGAAACAAACCTGATAATTCTCCTTTACAAAGTCCCTAGATGAAGAAAGGCAGGGACAGATTGAAAAGTAGAGATGACTGACCCTCTAATCTAACCAATGTCCCTGACTCACCTGTGCAACATCTCAGTGATGTTACACACACATGATGTAAACATGGATGAGACTCCGTCCCATGGCACAGTCAAACCCCAATATGTCTGGTTTCTGAGTGCTTCTTATTTGGGTGCTCAGTTTGGCACACTGCAGAGAGGCTTGAGAGTGAGCATATGCTGAGCACTGCTTCATTAATGATTCTTGAACCTGAGTAGCAGAAAATGCAGATGTTAAAATCACCAAGTACTCCTGAAATGTTTGGTCCATGTCTGTCCACGTGTGTTGCAAAGTGCATGTTGTATGTATGTGCGGAATAAAAAAAGGAATGAGATAGATGAACAGTTGAACTGTTGAGTGTTGAAACACATGTATTACATAGGTATATGTTTATTACAGCTCACTGCACACAAGAGGCTTCTAGGATCCTAGCATAACATCTAGTATCCTAGTGTAATTTTAGGATGTATCTTATCTCCTGCAAAATCAGCACAAAGAAATGTAGGTGTACTTAACTGTAAATATAATAAATGTCTTTGTTTTGATAGAGTAGAAACACTTAAGATTTACCTATTGTGTGATATAATTGTCCCAAGGATTAGATTGCTAAAAATCAACCATTGCTATGATTAATAAATTGTTTGTGATTTAGATTGTTTAATTCTAGAAAAATACCTTGTGTTAATTTGAAGGACTTCAAAATATTTCTTCCTTTCCAGGGAGTGTATCCTCTGCAAAGGAAAACAGTTATGAGGACGCAAAGAGCTATCACAGTTCTTACTCCTAGCAGCTGAAGGCAAGGCCAACACTTCCTTTCCATTATAAAAATGATCACGTATTCTACAATGCCAATTTATTAATATGTACTGCAGTGTGGAAACTCTTAAGTTTCATCCCCAGCAGCCAAAGCTGTAAAAAGGTTAGTATCACGTGAGTATTCCTAAACCCTAAAGATTGCAGAGTATATCTGAAAGGTTTTGGAATGATAGTCAGAGCAGCCCAGGTACTGGCCTGTCAAGATGGCCCAGAGGGTTAAATCAGCCTTCACAGAACACTTTACCCCTAAGTGCCTCTGAAATAGGAACATCATTCTGAAAGAGCAATGGAAACATACCACAGACTATCATAAAACTGCTCTGGGTACTTTTGTCTGTGTTTATGAGAAAGTATTGCCAACTGAGATGTGTAAATAAAATCCCAGATGAAACATTACTTAAATTATGGCAAAATCAATCAGTGTCTAGATAAATCATCTTCTTAAAATCATCTTCTATATTTTGTCAATGAGTCTAAGTGAAAACCATGCGAAACATGCAATTACTGCTGCTAGGAATGAAACAGTAAATGAAACCAAACCATGCTTTTTTTCTGAAATGGTTATGTAAATAAATAAAAATATCTAAGTGTACATCTATAGTCAAACATGTCCTGAAGTATTTGATGTGTGATATATCAGGTGGTCTATTTATTTTTTTTTGCTATTTAAAAATAGTGTCAAGCTGACCTTAGGTCTGTATCTATAACAGTTCAGGGAGATTTTTATGCCCACATGGCTGGGTGAGTTCTCTGCTACTGCATGAGCAAAAGCATTAGGTCACTAAGAAAATAATGAAAAATAGCTGTGCTTGAGGGATCAGGAATGTAGGTTATTTAGGAAGCTATTGGACACAAACATAATTAAAAATATGTCTCTGTATACATACAAAAACCTTTCAGTATTTATTTTCATGATTGTAAGGGGTCTGGCTGGGATGCAGTTAACATTCTTCGTGGGAGCCCTTATGGTTCCAAGTTAGGGATTTGTGGATATTGTTGATAATAACAGCAATGCTTTGTCTATTAATGAACAATGCTTGCACATCTTCAAAGCTTTCTACTTTTTCACTCTATTGCCAAAGTGATTAAGAAAGTGGTGTGGAAGAATTTGGGAGCAGACATAGTCAGGACAGTTGATTCAAACTGTCCAAAGGGAATTCCCAAAGGTATATTCCATAACATATAGTATCAGTCCCATCTCAATAGGTTTGTTCTTAGAAAATGCTGAAGAACTAATTCAGTATCTGTTTCTGTTCATTTCAGATAAGGCTAACTCAATTTTCAATGAAAAATAAAATCTTAGAGCAGTTTAATAGTGATTTTAGTTAAAAAAGATTAATTTAAATTGGGTAGTGAATAACAAACTGCTGTTATTAGGCCAACTGACCCAGATGAAGACCATTTGAGGACAGGCCTTGAGATCTCTACCCTCAAGCTAAATAAAGAAGGAATAGAGTAAGATTTCCTATTTGGAAATGCACACATTATCCTGGTAGTTTCCTGGATCATTTTATAGGGAGCTGCTTTTCACAGCAGAAAGACATAACTCAAGCACTTCACAAGATCAAAAAAAAAGCAAAAAATATCCAAAGTATAATATAAATGATTGATGATTCAGGACCAGTAAGCTATTTTATTGGATGAGTTACAACACTCTTTACACACCACTTGACTAGTTTAAGCCATTCCAAGACATAGCTGCATTTTTGCTGTATATGCTTCTAAATTATGCCCTTTTTTATCTTTTAATTACATTATGTACCTACTTAAGAACATTATATATGCTTTTTTGAAAGCTGAGGTAATTCTTGAATTAAAACCATGGAGTTCAATGATGGCTCTTAACTTCATACGTGCTTAGAAATGTGATACAAATCTGAATCTTAGTCTAGGGTCAGAAGTTTGATCCATGTGCCCCATATTTATAAACATATTCATAAACATATTTATGAAAGTTATATTGAAAATGAGATTGTTGATAAATGTGATAATTTTTATTTTTTTAGTGTTTTCAGTCTTTTTCCAAATGTGAGTGTATGAACCATCCTAGATAGGTTACATGAATGTCAGCAGCTTGTATCGTACAATAGAAACCAGGGCAAGGATAATGTGGCTTGCTTGATATATGTGTTCTACCACAATATCATTATTAAATAAGATTTCATTGTCACAGGTACCAGCCTAGTTTACTAGGGGAAGCCCGTTTACCTGAACAAGCCTGTGAAGTATGGCAGCATGGTTGCTGCCTCATTTGCAGTTGCAATGTCTCAGCTGAGACATTTATACATTGAGAGAAGGGTGGGATGAGTATTTAGGATTAAGAGTCACTAGAGTCATCCCAGGGGAAGCAGCTGTCATTCTGCAACAGAACTCTTGGCTTGTTTGAAGTGCATATATATAACATTTATTTTAGGCTGCTGTGGTGATTTATCTTAGCTACAATTTATAGTCCAAAGGTAGTAAGTAAGACAGGCAATTTCCACATACAGCCAAGGACAAGAAGTAGGATCCTTCAGGGGACAATTGAGAGCATGCAAGTTAGATGCTAAAGTAGCTGAAAATGGATGATGGGCTTACTTCCTTCTGAACTTCATTTCCATCATCCATTAAGAGGGAGCAAAAGTACTTATTTTCTTTTTCCTCTCTCCCCACTCTTTCATTACATATTAATTGTTTTTCAGGTACAGCTTCCTCCAGTGGCACAAAGGCAATTTAAAATCCTACACTTCCATATGTACTTTGTGTTCCAGGAGCAAACATATCCTGCGAGCAGTGAATGCAAGGAAGGAATACTGCTCTAATAGGCATGTCTTTGGCTATCTTGGTATTGCTAATAGGGAATAGAGAATAGTTTTCTAGACCCTATTTAATTGCTGCATTGGCTATCATGTTTCACCTTTGAAGGCTGAACTGAATTGATCTTGCTTGAGGAAGAGTTCATTCCTGAGATTTGTGGACATGCATGCATATATTACTATGCCATAAAGACCTGAAAGAAGACATTGTGGTTCAAATCCAGTCCCTAAGGCCTTATCACTGAGCTCAGCATACGAGTGAAGGAATCTCTTCGTAACCAACATAACCAGCACGTGCAGGCTCGGAGCTGGCGTGCAAGGTACTGTGGCAACAATATAGTGAAAAAGGAGAATCAGCTGCTGTCTAGCCTGTGAGCTGGTTTGAATAAAAGACATTAATTGCTAAGTGTCAGTGCTTTCACCAGATGCTCTAGGGCTCATTAACCTCAGCAGAATAGCAGACTCATTAGCAGGCTTGTCTATGGATTAACGATTCAAGACTGATAGAGATTGCATTTGCCCAGGGTAGGTTAAATTAACTCCATACATTCACATTATTTTTATCTTTTACAGAAGCTGAAGGATCTTTGGAAATACATATCTGTAATTTTCTTCTATCACAGCTCAACCAGGTTTTAGAAGCTAAGAAGGGGTTTTATTGTGGCTTAATTAGTGCGTCAAAACTGGCATCAAAGTAGCTTTTTCTCTAAAAAAAGTCAGGATTGCAGCTTTGGTAGTTTTGCTCTTTTGTCCATCTGCCTTAAATATGGGTGGAAGGTCCAATGACAGTCTAGAAACATGTCTAAGATGATTGTTCTTCTGACATTCCTCAAATCTAAAATTGAGATCTGGCAATTAGTCTGGAGCCAGCCCTGGGCCATCTTTGTCTTTGGGACACTTATAAAAGAAGATTAAAAATGGAGGCAAAGCTCAAAGGAAAATTCAGTCAGTTAGTTTAAAATCATGGTGATAACTCTACTTTGCCAATCTGTCTTGATTGCTTTCCTCCCCAAGGAAGCCAAGAGGACTAAGAGTATCTTTCTTGAAGGTAAGACTAACCCTGTGCTGTATGGGCTGAGGAAGAAACTTCTGGCTTACTAGCAGACATAGACTGAAAGCTGAAGCTAAATCACTGTACATCACTGAACTTGATGTAACTCTGAGAAATGAGCAGTGGCTAATTCATTCTGTAAATGAGGTTTCTTCAAGTGATTAATTGAAAAATAAATTGACAGCTTATAGGTCATAGATTCATAGAATGGTTTGGGTTGGAATGGACTTTAAAGGCCATCTGGTTCCACACGACCTGCCATGAGCAAGGACATGGTCCACCAGACAAGGTTGCTCCAAGCTCTATCCCACCTGACCTTGAACAATTCCTGGGATGAGGCATGCATATCTTCTCTGGGCAACCTGTTCTAGTGCCTGACCAACCTTCAGTGAAGAATTACTTCTTAATATCCAATCTAAACCTACCCTATTTCAGTCTAAATCAAGCTTAGTCCCCCTTGTCCTATCAGTATATGCCCACGTAAAAAGGGCTCTGCTTTAGTGTGAAGGACAGCACTGATCCTAAAGTGATCCACAATCTTTTGCTATGAATTTTAGAGCCTTCAGCTTTAATGCTTGATCAATTTCTACACCTCTGCTCCTGAGCTGGTGTGCAAACAGAGCATTAAGTTTAAAGTCTCCTGGTGCTCTCCTCTGATTTGAGCGGACATTATCAGTGAAGAAATCCCAAGCTAACTAAAGCCACAGGCAGAAGTTTTGAAAGGTGCAACAAGAACTAGATTTTTAAACTTTGATGTTGCTTACAAGCAAAACCATCACCCGTGAATTGCAGTGAGTCAGCTCTCTTCTTACAAGTTCTGGATGACACCTGACAATGTTTTTCTCTCAAAAAAGGCACTTACATATTTCTTACAGTTGGATATTTGTTTCCAGTTAGGAAGGCTAACAGGGGGCTTCTTTCAAATCCTTGTGCACAAAGAAACATATGTAGGCAAGATTGTGAATGATACCACCTTCATTCAATAAGACATCTTAGAAAATGGCTCTGAAGTGCTCTCAAAAGTTTAAACCATGACTGTGCTCTACCCATCTAAGGAGATGGCTTCTGTCAAGCCATTGATTTTTCTCAGCCCTCTGAATAATGGCTTGAGAGTTTTTGCTGTGCTGTAATTAGCCAAGGAAGTAGAAAATCACTTTTAAGGTTAGCCTGTACAGGCATTTGCTGTTTGTAATATGCATGAAAATTAATTACACTTCGAATTTACTCAACACAAAGAGAAGCTAGTGAATCACAATTTGCAGTTCATGGAATGAATGTCAGTTATTGATTTCTGTGGTTCAGTACTAGTGAGGTAATGTCATGTTTGCTACTCATTAGAGGTGACACAGCACAATATATCATAAAATGTAATTAGGGGAACATCAATCATTTAAAATATACAGCTAAGATAAAATGTATTGCTGTGCACAGAGAAATGAGAGGCCTCATTAACAACATAGTGTAATGTGACAGCAAGAGAGAGTCTGATTTTCAAAAAAAGGAATCTTTCAGAGTGTTGAAGATCATGACAAGCCTCTTCTTCATATTTTAATTAAGATTTTAATCTGATTTTGCTTCTGCTGCTAGAACAAATGAACTTTCATGCATGCCATTTTGTTGGAAATATTTATTATAATGTTCATTAATTGTTGATTAATAAAACTTCTGATTAAGGTTCTTTTAAAACTGGTCAGATATCTTTTTGAATAAGGCTTTCAGCTCATCTTTGCTGAGATCTAAGATGTGATTGTTTGATCATAATTTACACAAATGAATCTTTATGATTTTTTGATATCTCACTTGGAGAGAGAGACAGAGAACCAGAACAATAAAAAGCAGGGAGGGAGGAAAAAGGTAAAAGATTTACCTTGCTGTGAGAGAACTTCTGCAAGGAACTAGTGGGCAAAAGAAAAAAGCAGAGGAGAAGCTAACATCCTAACACCCTTCCTAACACTCCTTTCTTTAGCAATGCAAGTAAAATTTCAGTAAGGGTGATTCTAACAGTTCTTTAAAGCATGATTTGAGTCCGTGAGTTGTTAAAAATGCTTGAAAAGTTGAAGGCCTGTAGAGCAGGCTAATTTTAGCTCCCTGTGCAGTGGAGGGATCCGATTCTTGTGAATGGTGGAAAATGATTCTTTTACCCCTGCCTGTAGAGTCCCTCATCTGTTCTCTCCTAGGCTGTCCTTTTGTCTGGGCTGCCAGATTGAAGCAACAGCAGAGAAGGGTCCTAGGAGGAGAAACACTACCAAGTAGCCTTGCTAATTCTGCCACTTGAAAAGCTTTAAAATTTTCCTTACCTGAGAGAGCAATAGATTTTATGAGCAATCTAGTTTTGGGAAATGTGGCTCTGTGAGCAAGGGCCTTATTATGCTGTGTGCTGGATAGGAGGCAAAGATCTTCCCTGACAGAGAATTTTTTTAAAGATTCTTATATATTCAGATCCTGAACATTATCCTAATATGAAGCAAACTTTGCTATCATTTCCATTCACACTGGAAGTTGTTAGTTTTCAGATATCTTTCCTTGTTCTCTCTCATTCTACTTTTATCTAAAAAGAGAAAAAAAATTGGCCACAATGGAATGGCTAAAACATTAATTTTATTTGCAAATATATTCCTTCTCTTTTTCTCTGTTTCTCTGCCCTTTTCTCAGGGCTACATCTGTGTTGGCAGCTTAACTCATTACTGAACTCCAAAAAGTTTTTTAAGAAGACTTAGTCAATGCTCCCATGACCCAATCCTTGCCCCCAGGCACTTCTGCTCAGTTAAAATTTAAAGCCAGAGCAAGTAGTTCTGGCACCAAGCCTGTCAGAGTTAATGGAGCATCTAGAGGATGCTCTTAGTCAGGTGGTTATCTTTAGATAGTCATGTGAGCAGCAGGGAGTTGGACTCTGTCTTTATGGGTCCCTTCCAACATGAGATATTCTATAATTCTATGATTCCATGACCCTGGCCCTCTGGGAATGCTTGGGTTGGTGTCAAGCCTTGAATTCATCCCTCTGCCAGACTCCTGTAGATGCAAAAACCTCCAGGGTTTCAGTCCTAAACCAACTCATCTGTAGGTCATGTTTTATTTACATGAAATTCAATCCTAGCACCCATAGCTGTGCAAAAATGCTCCTCTACCTGTACCACCATGCCCTTTCTCTACCCTTTAGAACGAGCTGTGCTCCTGCATTTTATATAACAAGTTTTTCAGAAGTTTGCTGGTTCCTGTTGATATGCCCACTTCTCTGAAAAGAAGGCACCAAAGTGGGAAGAAAGCAGACTGTAGGACTGAAGGAAGTAGATTGTAGTGCTGTAGGTGTGCGGGCCCCTCCCAATCCAAGCAGCATCATTGAGAAATGGTCTTCTTTCGGCTAACAGGCTCTCTTGACTATCCTGATCACTGCCATTTGGCTTTATGGAAATCAGTCCTTTGGGCAGATGTTTAACAGGAGCTTGCACACCTACCATGCTGGTAGATGCCCAAGTGGAGGATCCATGGGTTGATCTACTGGCCTGAAGATTGGTCTGTGATGCTGCTTCAAGTAGGTTAGGTGACCCCCAGCTGCCACTTCAGCTGCATAGGCTGGGACTGCTTGTCAATAATGCAGCTTTTGTGGGGCTGATGAGTTTTTCTCATCCTCCCTTTTGCTTCTGGCCAGAACTTAGTCCTGTGGTGTTCCAAAGTTGCCTAACAGACAGATCTTAGCTGAAAGCACAGGATGAGTGTTGGCTGCCTGTGAGTTCAGCAGCTCCTCTGCTAGGAAGAAATTGAAGCTACATGTCCCACCTCCTAGTAAGATGCTTCTAATTCGAACAATCCACTCAAAATTTGAGCATTTAGTAATCATTAAAGAGTGAGCATTCATTGTTCAATAAAAGGAATAAGACAGATAAGGTCTATTCTCAGAGTTAGCAGTCTTGGGAGCGAGTTGGTCAGAATTTTTTTTGAATAAGAGGCATATACGGGGCATGACTTACATGTAGGGTTACTTGAGGGAGGACAAGTCCCAGAGTGTTCATGCAGAACAAAGCAGGAGTGAGAAATTCCACTGTGCCTGTTCACAAGGCAGAGACTTGGGTTTTGTAACACACTGGGGAGCACTGGCTGTTGCTGAAGTCTTTATGTACTTTTGTCATAGAATTGAAATTGTCCACATTTGAAGGGCTGTGGCTTGAGAAAGAAATTTCAATATCTTGGATATAAACTAGGATTAAATTAGCATCCTAGTGACTCTTGTTAGAGTCTGTCCCGGGACTATAATAAAACCACAACCACTCAATTTTTCACTATTTTTACTCTAAGCTGATTCTCTTTTTTTGGTCAGATTTTCTGGAATATTTGATGCTAAGACAGTAGACAAAAGGTTAAACAAAAATTTCCAGGTTGAGTGAAGTAAGTTTTAATGTTCAAAAGTTTTGCTCAAGCAGAATAGGAAATTCTGCAAGATCTGCCTTTAATTTATCTATAATACTATTTTGCATGCACGTGTAATGCATATCTACATATTGGTCAATAATGGTGCAGAAAAAACTAAGTAAATTAATTGCTTATACAAATTCAGGCCCAAGACAGTAATTGCATAATTAATGTGTATTACACAGCTTTAGCTGAAAACTTACAAACCTTATCTACTTAACAATATACATTTAAATAATGTTCCAGAAGTCTGGGGAGACACTACAGCATGTGAATAAAAAAACATTAATCCATGCCTAGCTGAGTTGAAAGCACAGCGAGACTGTATGAATTTATTTAAAGCAATCGACGAATGTGCCCCAGCACTTTCTTGCAAAGTTAGCCATGTAGAGAACCTTTGTTAGCTCTCTTTTTATCTTTATTTTCAAGTGAAAGCAACAATTAAAGAAAGCATTTAACTAAATAAAGAAGAGAAGGCAAGGTAAAAAAAAAAAAGGTTGAGAGTCAGCCAGTCTTTCTGTACCATTCAAGAAGCAGCAGATGGAAATTGGCAGCTGGCCACCTTTCTCCACAGGTGAAGGCGAGAGTATGAGCTCTACCAAACAATGACTTTTCCTAATGCATCAAAATTACAAAGGCATCTGTGCTAAATAACTTTATCTCAGAAGCATGTGGAGGCTTCAAATGCGCTATTACCTCTCACAACCGTTCATTTGGTGAGGGAGTCTTCTGGTTGCATACTGAGCTGCAGTATAGCGAATGTAAACATTCGCTCATGGTTGGTAAAGAAATTTTTAAAGATGTAGTTTGATTTTTGTAAGGTTTAGTAATTCTGAATGTCCTTCTCTCTATTGACAAATAGATGAATTTTAAAACATTCATTGAACTGCTAAGCATAGAACCAAAAAGGGAGAGGTGTCAAGGACACAGAATTTTCTAAAATGGGATGTTGACTTCGGTCTTAGGCCAAGACATAAGAATCTGCCAGTGTCAGGAAAGCATAGGATCACAGCATAATTCATCTTTGCAGACATCTCTGGACATCTCTAGTGCAGACTGAAATGTCCAATGCTGCGCTATGTTTGAAGGGAGAAACGGGATATGAGAGAATTTGATAGGTACTGGGCAAATTATCTTAAGTACAGAGGGGTTAATCTCAGTTAACATTAGCCCCCTTATGATTGCTTTAATTTTAGCTAGTCACTCATGTTCCCTCTCACAGGAGTAGAGATTCTCCAATAAAATAGTACATAAATATTGAAGACAGATTAGATGAATCTTCCAGATTCTCAGCTGACGAAACCTAGGCAGTTATCTGAGACTGGCTATCTAACTTTTAGATAGACAAGGCCAGGTGAAGAGAGTCCCATGTGTAATATAAACCTCCAGCAGCATAAAGGAATGGAGGCTTTCTGTGTTAGCCTGTTTGTCTGGAAAGGAATCAGATTAAGTAATACATAAAAAAGAATTATTGACATTAAGGTTGATGGTGTTTGATTATTTAGAATCTGATATATTAACATCTATTTATTGTTTACAGTATATAAACTTTTTGGAGGCTGCTGTTCTGCTGGGTATTAATTTGAGAACTATGTTCACATGATGACTAGATATTACCCCGGGATGTTCAAATTTAATTGTCATTATTCTCACAGAGCAGCAAGGCAAAGAGTGGACAGGCAACTTAGAATGTTGGAATGCAGGACTGAATGAAAGAACATTATTTTCCTTGTCATCAGGTTTTAGTACAGCAAGAGGAGATGAGAGACAAATCAATGTGTTACAATTGCAGTCTACAGTCTCCCTCCTATTCCATTCCTTAAAATGGATTTCTCACTAGATACACAAGCCTGAAATGTGCTAAAAAAAGACCATGGTGACTGGAAATGGTAATCTGTGTGCCTTCCCCATTTTTAAGGGCACCAGTGCAAAGCAATATTTCATCTGAGATGGAAGTGAAGATAGAAACTTACAAGCTTACATGATCTTGTGTCAAATTTGCTGAGTCCCCTGCTGAGATGTGGACAGCTTTCTCTGTTATGTGATGGAACACAGAGGGCTGGAAGCAGAGAGAGCTTAGACCTTTCCCATTGATATTTTGCAGTCTGAGCTCAGTGACAGCCAAGCAATGTTTTGCATAGCTTCCCTCTCAGCATGTGGATTTTCTTTTCTTCTTTTATTTTCTTTTTTTTTTCTGTGTTTGCTGTTAGTGTAATTATTCCCTCCCACTTATCAACAATTGCCAAAAACATATTGCTTGATTTAAACTGAGAATTTGCTCTTAGAGCTGTAGTATTACCAGCCTCAAAAAGTTACAAAGAGTAATTTGCTAGTCAGACTTCAAAAGCCACAAGAATTTTTTAAGATAAAAACTTTCCATTATATTCTTATTGTATTTTGTTGCATTCTATTATATTGTTGTATTGACTTGTGGTTTATTTTAATGCTCAGAATATCATCCAGCCTTCCAAATTTGTGGACAAAGGTCAATCTCCAATTTTCTGCTTGAGTTTGCTTACTCTCTCATGCTCACATTCACCTCTCCCAGTAACGTGGATTCTGTCCTTATGTCCTCTGCCTCACACTGTCTACTTGGAATCATATGCCCAGACATAAAATTTGTTCAACTCCTCTATTCTCTCCTGTCTCCCTGCTAGTGAATTCATTGTGTTACCAGGGTTGTACTCCAGGCTGATGCCCCATATTCAACCCTGGATGTTCTCATCATCCAGCTTGGTGTTTGTCTAACCAGGCGTTGCCTTCTACAAAGTACATGTGGATACTGGAGCTTGTCAGCATCTGCAGCATTTCAAAAAATTAGGGAGAAATATAAACTGCACCTTGTCTTAAACCTGGCAGGAAAAAAAGAGTCAGATGAATCTTGATTTGCAAATGAAGTTTTCATGGGATAGTCTAGTAACAAAGCCCAGAGTGTGACAGCCTCAGATGAACAGGTTTGTATTGCAGAAATCAAAGGAAAGGCAATATGGACCTGCCTTTGTAACTTGTAGGACTTCTCAGTCATTTGTTTTTCTCTTTCCACATAGGATGTAGAGGGAAGACACCTGGAATGATGAGTCATATCAGTTTTTATGAAGTAGGTGAGAGGAAGAATGAATATAGACATGATGATTCTTCTGGGGAAAATAATTAATTAAAGAGAATTCTGAATGGATATGGAAGCAAAGGACTGTCTCCCTTGAAACCAGAGAGCCAGGTAGAAGATATGCATAGAAGTCTGCAGGTTGGCTTGCTGAGAAAGGAGTGCTTCATGATTTGTTTGGAAGTGCTACATCTCAAAGACACCATAACATTAAAATTTATTTCTAAGAGCTGCAGGAAGAAGAAGCTACACTGATTTATTTTTTTTATCACACTTTGTTTTCTTTCCGATTAGCCACTCAAATTTAGGAGAATCTTAACACTTTTTCATGACCCTACATGTGAGTCCTAGGTGCAGAGATTCCAAAACATATATATATTGATGTGCAAGCCGAGGTATTTTGGTATTCTACTTGGCAAAAAAAACCTGTAATGAAGTCCAGTGGTTAGTTGTGTAAATCTGTGAAACTCAAGAACCAAAGTCCCGGACTCTTATGTCTCTTTGACCATAGTGGCTGTTAGTAGAATAAATAGATGTTGTTATATTTGAGAGGCACCACAGAAATATTTAAAAAGTTAAAATTCTTTATGGGACAGGCAAGGATGATAATATGCAACCAGTGTGTCTCAACTATGCTGAAAACACCAGAGCAGACAAATGTCCTGGAAAACCGGTGTCAGCTACTCTTCTGAGGCCTGTCTCTCATGTATGCAATTATTTAGGGTTTTGTTTAAAATAGCTGGAAAAGTTATAAACACGGCTCCCAAAGTGAACCTGGCAGGTATGCTCAACAGCCAGAAGGAGGATGTTAAATAGCATCTACCCAAATCCCTAACTTGTGTGAAATTCAAGTGCTGAGGAGAAAATCAGGAGCTTGATGATTAAACATAGAGAGCTGTCATTGCTGCATTATATTAAAATAACTTGCCTCTAGCATGCCACTACTATTTCTTCCTTTAAATCTGTCACTTTTCAGGAGCCTGTTGCTCCAGCTGGCTGCATCAGTAGCTTTGGAGCTATGTAAGTTTTACAGTGAAGAGGGCACTTACAGAGAGACTTTTCATGAACAGCAGGCAACCCATTAACCACTGAATAACCACTGGAATGTGCAAGTTATATTTTTCTTTGACTTAATAGGACTCATCGCAATCAGAAACTTAAAGCAGAAATTATTCTCAGATGAGTTTTTAAGACACAGCAAGTCTCCATGCAAAATGCAACTTATTTGTTTATGGATTACTGTCTTTAATAAACAGATACGAGACTTATACTGCCTCAAGCCGCAGCGCTTTTAATGATGTCCAGAGCAGATAGCTACTAAATCTGCAAACAATAGCACAATGGACCTGCCCTGGATGAGCAGAAGGAAGAGGAATAGCATGTCAATGGCAAAGTCCCCGACACTCTGAGAATGAGCAGAGGTTTCTCATTAAAAAGACTGCTCTTTCTTTGTAGCCTTTGTCTCTCTGAAGCAGACTCCAGTGTCCTCCAATAGATCTCCATTAAGTTCATGTTCTTTTTCTTGAAGCTAGAGGCATATTCTCTTCTACTTGACCTCTGGGATTTTTCTTTCCTCCACAAAGGGCAGCTTTAATACATCTTTGTGAGAAGCTATTTTCCTGTCACATGAAATTTTGTACCTTAAAAACCAACGCTCTTTTCTTCCTGTAGTGATTTTCTGTATTTTAAACATATGTGTTTTTCACATCCCAATGGTGTGACTGGAATGACTGGACGATGAAACTATCAGGTAATTTGGAGATAAGTATCTGCACTTCTTTTTTTTTTTTTATTTTTTTATATAGGTCTGTGACATAGGCATTTCTTGTTTCCTCAGTGAAAGGGCTCTTAAAAATTGTAAAAAAATAGTTAGCATTTTTTCTTAGTAGACCAGAGAAGTAGATTCAGTTGCCATGTTAATTTAGGAATCAAGATGACTCAGGTTCAAGGCTCTCATCCATGGAATATTTGGGCTCTATTATGTGGGAATACAACAAGGTAAGTGCCCCATGTGCAGACTCTCTCTTTTTCCTGTGTTTTCCTGCATCTCATCCTCAGAAACAGCCTGTCCTGAGACATTAGTGTCCTACCTCTTTCCTCTGCTCATGTTTCCTGTTGAATTGGTGGGTGTACAAAGAGCACGTCCCTCCTTCCAAGCGTGCAGATTTCCTCACAGCCTGGAGCTTGTTGAATGGCCCTGAAAACTGTGCAGATAAAATTTAGTCAATGTAGAAATTATTTGCATGCATTTTAAGGGCATTTACATGCTTGATGTGTATTTATGCTTGTGCGAATGTTTGTCGCATGGATAGGCATGTCATGTTCATTCAAACAGCACTTCTCTTGAAGGTGGCTGTGAAATTAAGGACCCTTAGAGTTCACTAGACTGGCTAGAGATAGGCTAGAGGAGGTATGTGCAGGAAAAAGAGAACCTGAAATGAGAATGTGGTAGTTTAGTAATGTTATTCTTCAGTTTATTACTCCTACAAAGCCACGTGCCACTCCCCCACCCCCTTCCAACTGGAGGCACAAAAAGCAAAGGTCACTGGTTGAGATTAGAATAATTTACTGGAAACACCAATGAGATGAGAAAAATTAACTGTAGCAGCAACAATATTAACAACCTAAGTGTATGAAAGAGAGAGTGATTCATATGCCAAATGCTCACCAAGCCCAACCTGACGAGACCGCAGCCGGAGCCATCTGACCCAAATGTGTCCTTCAGCCATGCTTGGTCAACACCAAGGAACTCTTTCTCCAGGAAACAAGTCCCTTCTCCCTGACCCCAACAATGAATAAGGTGATATGGAATAGCTCCCTGTTTTAGTCATGCCCCCTCCAAGCTACTGAAAAAATTAACCTTGTCCTGGCCAGGAGCAGATCAGGTCTCTAAAACATGTAGGTTTATATGGTAATGAATAAAGCTTATGAACTTTCTGAAGGGCATGAGTGGCAGGGGGGTCAAGGGTTGGGTGAGAGAATCTGTGAATTTATCTTTTCATAACAGAAATGAATTGAAGGCTCCAGTGATGAAGAAGCTACAGCTTCTCTTTTATGGCCTCCCCAGGTGACAGGGCACACAGATAAGACATGGAGCCACAGGACAGTTTGAAAGGCTAGCTGCTCTTTCCTCCAGAAACCCTTGTGAGTTCATTCTTCCCTGATGGGAAAAGGTGGCTAACATTGCTAAAAAGGGTGAAGTGGAAAATACAATTACTGAGGGCATGGTGAAACTCCTGTGGCTAATTTTCTGCCTTCAGCAAGAGTCTGTGCTTCTTGTAAGGTGCTGTTTCTTCCATTGCCAGGGAAGAGCCATTGCAGGTATCTTCTTCCTTCACATTGACATCAGGGGACTTTGCTTTAGGACTTTTCTAAAGACTGTGAAGGACTATGAATTGTCTCACAGAGAAAATGAAGCAAGAGCTAGAAATGGAGGTGTGAGATACCAACTCACACCTCATTTGTGCTCTACATAGAGCTCATGAGCCCTATTTAAAAATTATGAATGTTATTTTTTTTGGAATGACAATGTTTATAAAAATGTTTATATCAATTAAATTCCTCCTAAAATGTCACCATTAAAGTTAAATGAAATGGAATTGAAAACACTCCATAAAATGCTAAAGGATGGTTAACCTACAGCTTGTCCTAAAATCAAGAGTGTACGTGAAAAATATATAGTATTTCCTCTAAGTCTTGAAAAATAATAACAGCTTGTGACTTTTCTTGTTACTTTTGACCTTATTAACTGTTAAGGAATGTTTCAGTCATCTACCACAAACACAAAATTGTATCTTTACACAGTACACGCATTAGTCCGTGCCACCTAGCTTGCTAGGAGGTGGTGGTGGTGGTGATTTGTAACTAATTAATGAGTCTGTGTTGCATTTGCTCTAAAATCATATCCATCTGTGTAGATGATTTCAGTGAATTTTAACAGGGTCTCTATAAGATGTTATTACTTCTGTCATGCAAAGACAACTATATGACGATTTGCATAATTGTAGATGGAGGAAAATGTTAGCCTGCATATTTAAAACTGTTATATACATTTCCACCTCATTAAAGAAAATCACTGGAGCTAGGTAGCATACTCAGGTTGGAGATCAGGTGGCAAAGTATATACATTACACAATCAAATTTTCTACTGTTAAAGTGTTCCAGCTGAACAAAACCAATAGGACTGACCTTGTTCACTGAAAATGTTAGAAAACTCATTTGAAGAGTGCCTCTGTGAAAACACACAAGTTCCTCTCTGCCATTGTAACTCTAACCTTGGGGATCAGTCACATTGGATGTGCTAAAGAGATGCTTTCATGAATAAGTGATGATAGGCTTTAATATAATTAGGGATCTTAATAGACAGAGTGGGAAGAAGGTTACTGTACTTGCAATGTGAAAGCAGAGGGACAGATTCACAGAGGAGATGCATGTACTCAAATCTGTAGTTTAGATCTTTTCTTCTGCCTAAATCTGGTATTGTGTAAATTTTTGCTGGTGAGCATTTGTGGAAGTGCTCGAGTCTTGACAGCTCTGAACGTCTCAGTACATACTACGTGCCATAACCTTGGCAGGACCTGCAAGGAGGCAGATTCTGCTAATATCACACTTGAGATTCAGCCCTGATCTTGTGGCTGCTTCAAAACACTTCTGAACGTAGTCCTACATATGAACAAACACATGGACTTCTGGTCTGCTTTTTCTAATCCAATGAGCGGGAATACAACTTGACCTTCATATTATTTTGGATAAGATGTTTATTGTTTTTCCGTATTTCCTTGATAAAAGAACAGTTTTCAGTGGTGGCACAAAAGAGAGCCTGGAATCTTATTAAGGAATTGAACCTTGATTACCCACATTTATTATCTTCCTGCCTGGCTCTGTCTGAGAGGACTCCAGTCAGTTCTTTGAAGAACTAATGTGTAAGAGGCTAATCAAAAACATTGTGAACTTCATCCTTGATCTTGGGGTCAGGAGTCCTTCCTGTTCCTTTCTAGCTGGTTATTACAGATGTAATTTAGAGTTCTTACTAAATTCTTCCAGAGCAAGGATTCTTACGGGCAGTGGTAGGAATTACGCCTGGTAAAGTGGTGTGCAGGGGCTCCCTTCTGGGAGGCAGGGCTTGAGCTCTGTAAGGCCCTACATGGTGTCCCTAGCAATTTCTTGATATAGACAGAATTGTCCAAATTTTGCATGGGCCCTTCCCAGTTCTCTCTCCAATTTTGGCACTGGATTAGGAAGATACAAAAATGCTTAGAAGTAGAAATCTCTAGGATAATTTCAAATGGCCTTGGGTACCTGAAGACTGGGAACCAGTGCTGGAGAGAGATGCAGGCTCATGACTCAGAAACTGTACATCCCTCTCAGGGTTGATAATGTTGATAATGTGATAATTGATAATGTAGCAGATGAAAGCATTGGCTTTCTGTTTGGGGCCTCCATCATCTGCTCACTGCACCACACCTTCACCAGAGGGATGTGAGAAGGCAATTCACAAACGATAGCAGTTGGATCTTTTGAAGATGACACAGAACCTGAATGAAGATGTCTAATAAAAACATGTCCAAGTCCCTTATCTCAGCTTCTGGTATAATAGAGATTCTTCAGTATCTTCATTACTAATAGTATCTACTCTACTAATTTTGCACCGAGATTTAAAAATATAACAGGGATTCCATATTTTTTAAATGAACTGCATATTACAATCCAAATTTAAAGGAATCACACTTTGACTATGCTATGGTTTAACTGGAAATGTGAAAGACATTATTTTAATCACAAAAGGTTTGAAAAAGACTTCAGTGGGTAGGTTTTTTTGGCAGGGAATGCAGAAGAAATAAATTTCATGCTCCTCTTTTGTGCAAAATGTGTCTGGAATTAAAAGTTTTGAAGTAGGCTCCATTGTATATCTTTGCCTACTGTAAAATTCTGCAAAAATTAAAATTCAACATGCCTTAAACTATTATTTTATGATCACTAGTTCTCATAAATATTTTTATTAGGCTGCCATGGTCTTCCTACAATCCTACTTACATCAGGTGAATTTGGTGAAAAATGAATGTGGGAACAGATTTTTTTTGAAGGTTGCAGGTTTTGTTGCAGGGGTGGAACTGGTATTCAAATAAGCAGTTCTAGGCAAATGGATATTATATAAGCTCAGTGAATCATGGAAAGTGATGAATGGTACAACACCTAACTCATTACACCAGGAGAAAAAATAATCAGTTAAAAACATTTGACATGCCAAATTTCTTTCAAAACACCCAATTGCATTTACTATACTTTATAACACATTTCGTACATGCATCATCCAAGTATTCCCTTATGTGCTAACATGTTTTTCAAGTAAGAAAGCTGAAAAAGGAAGGGATTTTAATTACTATTAACACAGGCAAAGTAGCAACAGTGCAACATGTTGACACTGGAAAACAAAAGATTAATCATGGTCCCTTTTTTTTGCCAATACTGCTTTTCCTTGTGATTTTAGCAGATGTGTGTGAAAAAATACAGAGGCACTGCATGGCAGTGGTCGTTTTGTCACTGATTCAGTACCATTACATTTTCTCTGTGATACTTATCTTTAGATAAAAGCACTGAGTTGGGGCAAGCTGATTGATCAAGGTCACCGTAGAAGTATTTTTTGAGATACAGGCAGCAATGTCCTAAAATGGCAAACAAGTTCTAGTTCTGTCATTTAGATGCATGAGCAAAGCTTCAATAAACAGGAGGAACAGTGAACATTTATAAAACTGCTACCCTGGGTCTGCTGGTGGTAGTCTCATTTGTCAATACAGGGCCCTGAAAACTCAATGCTAAGATGCTTCCAAATGAATTTTGATTCTGCAAGGAGCTGCTCACCACAGGAATTATTTGTCTTTACTCCGACTTGCTCAGCTTTGTAATGCTTCACCTTTTTATTTTGTAAGCTGTCCCCAAACAAAATTGTGTGCAGTCTGTTGCTGATCCTCTCTCTCATGCAAAAGTACTTTGAAGACAAGAGAGGTGATAACGTCTGTTTTTGAAAGAAGACTATCTACATCTTTGATTCTTTGCCAACTTTCTTTTCATCTCAGAGTCTCCAATTGATATGGATGAACTAGATGTTTCCACAGTGTCCAGAATGACAATTTTATATCTATAGATTCACTAAGTACTCCCAGGAGCTCTGCTCAGGGACATGAATTCACACATGCTGCCTGCAATACAAGCACAGAGCAGAAAGAGAGCCCCTTCCCAAATACTAAAAGAAGAAGTGGTTAAAGACAAGTGGGAAGTACAAAGGGATAATATGATAAGACTGAGGAATCTTGAAAATTAACTGCAAAGAGGTCTTCCTAAAATTTATGGGAATAATTTCACAGTCATGGGGGAGGCACACGTGAAAGTGTGACAGCTGTTACTTGAAAATGCAGCAAAACTGTCTCTGAGACTGAGCATCAGACAGGATAGGATGATGCTGGTGACTGATAAGAAAGGAAATAAGGGATGAAAAATGCTATTTTACTCAGATTATGCCTCCTCTCAAATGAGGCTCTGAGCCTTCACTGCTGGTCCAAAGACTTGCATTCTTACCCATCCAGCTGGGGTGGTACAACTTCAATAGTGAGGGAGGCCCATCCCTTGTGCTCACTACTGGGAAATCCACAGTGCCTGGAATGCCCTCTAAGAATATAGGGTTTAAGATCCCCCAGGCTGTTGCTCTTTTCCCTCCAAAGTTGTGCTGCTGTTGGCACATTGAGTTAAAATGGATTTCCAGTCCCTGAGGGTCACTGAAGAGAGGCTGGAAGCTAGCAGCATTGTCTTGGCTGCCTGAAAGGTCTGTCAGATAGACACCTGTCTGTTGCATTGCTCACAGAAGCAGGGAAGTGTTTTAAAAGGGCTAGAGCTCTGGTCAGATTTTCCTTATATGCCAGGGCTAAGCTCTTGCTGCTGGACACAGCTGTAACTCACTCCAGGGTCTAGCTTAGTGGTGTGTGTTCTGTACAACAACCTTCTGACAGAGCATTGTGTGATTTATGGCTGTGTCTAGTTTCAGGGCTCTTAGCCCTGGCTTAGCCCTTGAGTGTGCAGACCACAAAAGGTTTCTTTCCTTCCCACTTTTGGTATTACTGTTACGTATAAAAACACCCCTCCTCCTTGAACTATTGACTGCTGATGCAGTTCACCACCACTATTTCTTGACCAGTGTGTTCCACCAGTTCATTCTGAACAGTCTGTGCCTTTGTGAGACCACATTTTGAATGGCGTTGACACTGTTGACACAGTGCCAACAAATGCATGACAAATTCCTCGTGTCTGTTGCTGAGAGTGAAAGTATTTCTTAGGGTGAGAATTGTCAGATGGATGAAAAGAGCCCTCACACCCATACTGCAGCTCTATTAGTCTGCCCACATGGTGTGCTCAGTGCAGAATTATTTTCTTGGATTCTGCAAATGCTGATGGGCTTTCAATGGGAGTGAAGGCCCATGCCACATAATGTGTTGCTCCACATACCCCAATCTGTGTTACTGAGGCTTCACACTTATTTAAATGAAAGTTGTGTCAGTTTCTGAGAGCTTGCAAAGTCTTTTTGATGCTGGAATTAAAGATGCATTTTTGCTTTTTTTTTTTTGCTTGAGGGTTATTTTTAATGTTAAGATAAAAATGATTTTTTGTTTTTTTTTTTTTTTTCCTTAAATTTGCCTCATGGTCTTTCCCGATGGGCTTCAAGGGACATTCAACGTTGGGTGATTCCTACTAAGGGACCTATCACTTTTTAAACTTTATGTATCCAGATAAACTGATTATCAAAATAAGCACTCCAGCTTTTCTGTCTGGCATCTAACTGGAGAGTCTCTCATGTACAACACTGAAAGATTTTGGAAAATAGTGGAACTAGCTCAGGCTAATGATAACTTGTTAAAAGCAAAACTAATATCGTTATTTCCTGACAAGAATTAGGTCTACGCCCAGTCCTATCCAGAAACAGTTTCACTTGATCAGTTGTGATTGTCTGGAGCTGTTTACCTCTGAGTACTACTTCTACACTCTTTTGTGGTTGAGGGGAGGTAGAAAGGGCTTTTGTGGCTCAATACAGTTCAACAGGAAGGAGGAGGTATCTAAATTTTAGAAGAAAAATGTGTCAAAATCACCCATTTATTTTCTTAACCATTAAAAGAGCCCTCAGGCAGTTGGATGAGATGTGAGCATCTGGTAATCTTCGCAAGCCTGAAGTTAAGGAAAGTTAACCCAGAGAAGGAGGGAATATAGAATGGAGCTCACACCACTCTTTTGTGAGCAGTGAACCTCTTTTTCTGATCAGAGGCACACCAGGGAGCAATGTGAAATCTTCATCTGCCTCTAAGTCAACACAGGCATAGAAGGCTGTGTGAGCATTGGATTCCAGGAGGAATCATTAACAAAGTACATTTAAAAGATCTATATCATCAGACTTGAATCTGAATTTGTTTGCCCTTAAGCAAGATGGCCTAAATGTTGAAAGCAATTTTGAAGGTAAGTATCTGAAAATCCCAGAGACTGACTATTTGATTCTTCAGGTACTTAGGCACTGAGTCCCAGGGGCAGTCCTTGTCTACGGCAATGACCCTTTTCCCTAATTTTAACAATGTATCTGAAAGCCTGGTACGTGGTGTGTGTACAAATAAAAATTACTCTCTTCATGTTTACTGAGCCCGACACGATGCATTTGTGATTTTGAAGCACTGCTCAGCAAATGGTGGAAGAAATATGAAACTCAGCAAAACTATGGATATTTTTTATGTCTTTTGTTTATTATTGTGACATACTACTAAGTACAGATCACTTAACTTCACAAATTATATTTTGTTTTTTAAAAAAAGAGCTAGATAACTCTCCTTTTAAAGTAAGCTTAAAAACCATCAATATTTTTTATCCTTCCAAAATCCCTGAAAGCTTATATGGTCCAGTAAGTGGAATATAAAAGTAACAACAAACCAAAAGTAAAAAATGAGCAAGAATAAAGGGTGCATTTAACCTGAAAAGCAATTTGCACAATGTCTTTTGTTTTGCTGCTGTTAAAATAACCTACAAATATATGTAGAGGTTTATATGTCACCTCAGAGGATGGCTGCAAAGATTTGTATGGAGTCACAGGACTCTAAGCCTATTGAATCCACTCCAAAATGGCTAAGTAGCTTGTGCAGCCAGCAGCAATAGATGTTTTGATATAAATATATATATATTTTTCTATCAAATTTTTTTTTTCCTGAGTAGTCTTGGAACTAGACACTAGATGGCACTGTTTTTGCACGTCTGGAAGGTAAGCAAGAATTTTTCCAGAGAAAAATCCAACTGGCTGGTTCCATTAAATTCTGCTTTATATCAGTAGATGGCAGATTTGAGCTATTTATGGAAAAAAAACCGGCTTTAATAGTCTGTGCTGCTTCTTGCAAAAGCATTTTAATTTATTTTTTCTTAAGCCTTCTATATGTAAAATATTATACAGAAATAAAAATTTCTGGCTGAAAAAGGACTTTTGTTTAAAGCATTTGTTTCATCTTTTTAAATTACAAGCAGAAATATACAGGAAAGTAAGAGTCTATTAGAACCATGAATAAAAAGGGAATCAAAACATAAATGACTAAGAGCACATTTCTAAAAGCTATTTCCAGGTAGTGGCAATAAAAAAATATTCTAACATATAAGAATACTTAAAAGGCAAAAGTAGAGAAATGTGTCTTGATTTAAAAATATATGACAAGGATACTTTTCAATTTTGTGATAGTTTTATCCTAAGATCATAAACCTGTCTTTTTTTTTTTTTTTTTTTGTCTCTGTGAATCCTTTAAATATATTTACAGAGGTGAGTAAAAAGGGGTGCAAAGAAAATTATGGCCTCATAACATCGATTTCATTTTTGGATGCTTGTGCTCTCTCTAGAGCAAGAAATCAGGAAAGTAGGCTTGGCTTCCCTAAAATCAATGAAAATTGTTTTTCATGGAGCAACATTTTTCAGCCTTGCTGTCTTGAGGATCCTAACAAACACACCCAACATTTATTTGCCAGGAAGCAGCGTGTCTGCCTGGTGTGGGTAAAGTTCCAGCTAGAGCCAGCTGGGTTAGCTCCAGAGCAATAGGAGAATGTCCACAGTTCATATGCTGCTTTGTCTATGAAAATTAAGTTTCAAAGGGCTGGGTGGTGAAGGTGCTCCCAAGACCTGAGCTATTACCTCTGCAAGCCAGTGCACTGCAAACCAGAGCTGATCTAAGGACAGAACTGGTCTCATCCCCTCTGATATGCTACCATGGCAGCAGGTGCCTTCACACACTCGGACTCCACAGCTTGTTATTTTACTCTCAGAGTATTTTTACCTTTATCTTTCAAAACGGTATAGAGGTCTCACACTTTTTTTTTAAGTTTGTTTTTTTTTTTTTTCAGATACAGATATGCTGCTGAAACTGTGTCACCTTCTTATGTAACAGCCCAATGCAGTCACCCAAGAAGCAACAGCCCACGCTCAGCTCCCACATTTCCTTGGGGAGGCTGCAATCCATGTCTCACTGCTCCTTGGAGGTACTGTGAACACCTGACTGTGGGGTGCTGGAGTGTGGAAGCTCTCTTTTCACTTGTTCTGAGGATGGTGCACATTAAAAAACATCACTGGTGTCAGGGCAGGAACACGAGTGCATTCCCTGAGGGATGTGGGTTCTGGTGCTCTGCTAAGTCGGTGCATGGCACTCTTTCCTTCTGCTTCCAGCACCTATGAAGTTAACCATTTCCTTTGTAGTGGAGAACCTTCAGTAAGAGGCTGAGGACTATAAGCAGCCAACTACCTGAGTGTAAGATTCTGTGTTCCTCAGACCCTCCTTTGGGATGTTATTTTAGGCTTGAACCCTTTTAGGTAAAGATGGGGATTGAATGCAGGTCCCCTCTGTGATCTAGGCCTGCTGTAACTACTGTGCAGAGGCAGGAACAGAAACCTCCTCTTCTTTGAGGGAAAAGGGTGCCTTTTCAAAGCAAGCTGTGGAAACCACAGTGTTTGATAGAGACCCTAATTGCGTAGGTGTGTAAGGTGAAAAACATGAAACTGAGAGGGAGTTAGAGTGGGTTTCTGAATGTTAGTTGGGCTTGGGCGTGAGATGGAGCTCATCAGTGCCATCAGAACTGAAGGTTTATCTGTGCACACCCAGAAGATCTTCAGGCACCGAGGGAAGTTTGATGTAAAAATGTATGTGGGTACTTTTGTAACTAGGAGAATGTAGGAGAAACTAAGGAAAGGTTTTGTCTTTGCATCCTACAGCCCACATGCTGCTTCTTGCAGATACCTAACAGCTCTTTTAGATCAGTCCTAAACAGTCAGCACAAGAACACAGGAGAAATTGATCTATATGCCTAACCAGAACTGAGCAGACATAATTCTTTCTCTCCTACACACCTGGAAGCTCATGAAGACATAGGAGACTCCAATGGGGCTTGAGTTGCATGGTCTGACAGAAGGATAGCAGAGATTAAACTAGAGTATTACACCTAGAGCAGACAGATTCCCTAAGGGATGTGTGTGTAGAACGGATTAGGGAAACCTGGATGAGAAACATACAGTGCATAACAACTCCAGGCACATTACACTGATGCCTGCTGCTTGGGCAGGATAAACACAATTAGTTATACGTGCTGAGCTAATCTGGAAAATCCCATCCCAGCCAATTCACTGAAATTGCATTTTCCTGCTCTCCCTGCACTTGTTGTGTAGACATTCCCATGCCTAATTCTGGGGGCTTAACCAGAGCGTCACTCTGTACAGAGTTGCTGGAGGGGATCATAGCAGGAGTTATGCCCTCACATGTTCTGCTTTTCAGACTTCTAGAAAATACTGTCACTGTCTTGGAGTGTCTCTGAGCTCCTGCAGCTCCTGTCAAAGCCAACTCCGTACCCTGACCAAATGCAAGTCTGAGACTAGGCAGCATCTCCCTCAGTTTCAGGATAAGACTCATTTCAGGTTTTATTGTGCAAAAGATATTCACCTGAGCATCATCTCTCTAGACAAGAGACATTGTAGCCTCCAAAATGATGGTGCCTATCCAGTTCCTCATTTTGGACCCTCTGTTATAACAAGATGAATTTCCCTTTATTCCCCTTGATTAGGATGGGGGATCAGAGCTGTCTGAAACAGGAAATTTAACTTTGAGGGTCTCACTGCTGGCTGAAGTGAATCCCATACTGTCACTGCAAAGGAATTTGGAAACAAAAAGAATCCCCTAGCTGATACCTCTACTCCAGGGCTATAGGCTCTTCTGAGGTGCTGTCCTCTGCTTCCTAAACCACCACAACAGCTTCATCATCATTATTCTTTCTGGAATTTCTTGCATAGGTTATAAAATCTTTCAGATTGGGATGAACCTCAAAAGGTCTCCATCAAACACACTACTCAAGGCCAGCTGTGGGGTCAGATTAGGTTGCACAGGGCTTTATCTAGCTGGATCTGGAAAACCTTCTCTGGGCAACTTCTTCCCCTGGTTCATTTGCCTGAGAATGAGAAATTCTTTCCTGATACCTGCTCAGAAGCTCTTCCTCTCCTACCATTTACTGTTGTAAACAGCCTGTCTCCATCTTCTTGATGATGTCCTCACAGATTCTGGGGTATACTGTCTGCATTGTCCCTCTGATGCTCTCTGTTCCCCAGCCTGCAAGATTTCTACTTCTCACACACCAACAGTATCTGGATTCCCACTAACCCCATCCAGGATGTGTAAGGACCAGAGGTCTCCCCCTTGGTCTCTCAGAACAGCAGTGCAAGAGCAGCAGCTGACAGACTATTAAGGGAATTATCTCTGTGTCTGTTAGACTTCTGGTTTTTCTCTGTAAAATTTTCAAGCATGAAACAAGATCAGGTGTTCTCTCTGTGCTGTGTGTTGCAATTGTGAGGAATCAAGACTTTGGCCTTAATAAGGACTAAGCTTTGTGGGTGTTCTAGTGTCAGGCCTCCAGTTAGGGAACTGAAAAAGAAGACAGAAAGGTGTCTTGAGAGATATTCAAAGGATATCAGTTCTTGATCCACATCCACTATAACTGAGCTGACTCCTAATGCCATTCTTCACCAAAATGTACACCCATATGGAAATTGCCATAGCTTTGTCTGGCTAGCTTTGCATACTCAGAAACTGCTATTTCTAGTAGGGTTCAATGCTCATGGTGTTTCTCCTGTTCCAGCAAGGCTGCTGTTTCTTCCAGCAGTGGGTCTCATTAGAGTGAACAGAAGTATTTTTTCTCCCCTTCTGTATTCAGTACAAAGCAGTGTGGTTCTGACATGACTGAGTTTAAAATGAAGCAAACCCTAGCAACTGCATTTATGACAGAAGCTGCAGTTTGTTCTTGCCACTAGATCTATACACAGCCTCAAGAGCTGACTGTAACCAGACTGCAAACGAGATGCCTGCACTGGTAGAGTTTAAATTTAGAGGCTACCTTGTTTTTTTCTCCTGTGTCACACCTGCAGCTCAAGTGTCACACCTGCGTCTGCAGCCTCTCTGGACAGTCAGCAGGAGGAGGTTACAGTCACAATGTCCTCTTTTCTGTTCTGCTTTAAATCTCCACCTTTGGTGACAAATTTTCACAGTAGCTCTAAGCGATGTGGGAGGTATTTCTGTCTGATGTGCACATCTGCTTATGTCCTGTCCTAGCCGGGGTGAAGAGGCAACAAGGAATCTGGCTCCCCTGTTTGTCCCCACAAGCCCTGTACCAGCAGAGGAAAAATTCTCCCTCTCCTCTCTTTCATTTCTGTTAGAGCTGTCCCAGCCTAGGATGTTAACAAGGGCTGGATTTTGTCTCAGTTTACTTCTTTGACAAATGTGGGATTCCACTACTGCCTTGGCATTAAGCACTTTTTAAAATGTAAATTTCTCAGCTGCAAGGAATCACATTAAAAAAAAAAAAGTATATTCAAAAAGCAACTGTCTAAATCAAAGACTAATTGGCTGCCAAATTATGGGTTTATGCAACTCCCTCATCACAGCTTGTTTTGCTTTTTTACCAGAGGTAAGTAAAAAAGCATCAGAAAACACACAAAAAATATTTTTGTTTTCTTTTCATAATAAAACATGTGATGTCAACCCATTTACTTTGAAAGCTCTTGCTACCTACAGTGAAAATTTTTCCACCTGAGATTGCCTGTCCAGCCACAGGGAAATGGGAAAAAATCCTGTAATTAAATCGTGACTAAAGGAAAACTGAGGCAAGGAGCATGGTCAGCGGGAAACTATTGAGTTTCTTGGGAATGGCAGCAGGTTCCTCAAGGATATGGGCATCATGTCTTCCTGAAGAGAGTTCAAAGCAGCAGCACTGAGATCATCTTCCCCTAAATGCAGGTCAAAGCACTCAGAGATTCACAGTCTTCATGTACAGGGGATTTTTTTGGTGAATGCCCTCTGGGACTGGGGCCGTATAGGGACTGAGTATGCAACTGAAAGCTCTTGATATCAAAGTGCAGCTGTTGGTTAACTTTATTGCTCAGGTCTCCATGGTGGCCTCAATCTCATACCCAGGGAACTTAATGGGAGGAAGAAATTAGTTCCCTGACAGATGTTCACAATCACACGGGTGAAATGCTCTGAACCATGACCCATGAGGCACTGGGGTTAATGTTAGACCTGAGTTATATTATTCTGGGTCAGTGTCTTTGTGTTTGACCTAGTACCGGTGTGGAATTTGGAGACAATCTCCCCGGGATGTAGCAGGAGTCAGATCACATTTTCCTTTCTTCTTTCTTTCTCTCTGTGACAGTTCCTCATCCTGCCTCAAGCTCTGTACTTGCCAGCCTCTCAAAAACATCATATGCAGCAGACTACCTGGATGCAGTGATGTTCTTCTCTATGTGACCTTGCAATGATGTTTTTCTTCCCCAACTCATAACCAGGAGTTTTATCTTAATCCTTTGTTGCAATCTCAGCATGTGAATTCACACTTTCAATGAAGAACAAGGATTCCAGGTAAATTACAGCAAAACAATGAGAGATTCTAGCAAAGCATTTACCTTATTTCTTCAGATTTAATTTTTACCTTTTCCTCTAAGTTTTACCAGTGATACATGTTTAAAAGAGTAACAAATCCATTGCCACTAGGGAGCCATATACCTAACACTGTGCTGCAGAATGATTACTCAAGAATTCCCATTAACAGTGGGATAACAAATCTGATTCTCCTGCTTCAGCAACTCAGTACCGTACTAGAGAACTGGGGAAGGAGGTAAGAGGGGGTGTGGGGAGTGTGGTGTGCAGTGTGTGTGGGGTGGGAACAGGCAGAGGGGCCAATGTGCAGATTAGTGTCCCCATTTTTACCAGCACTAGGGCTTTGTGAAGCAATGAGGGTCTTATGCAGTAGCAGCCTTGTGCTGTGAATGCACACACACTAACCAGGCTTACCTTTGAAATATGCTCACTGGTAAGAAACAGCTTAGAAAGAGAAGGGTACAAATGCCATTCCAAGAGCTTTTCCAACTGTGCTGCATCTTTGCTATGTCAAAAATAAACTGCAAAATGAAAAGATGAAGAATAAGCCTACCATTTTGTGTCCTCACCTCTTAAAATAAAAGAGTAGTTTTAAACTGCATAAAAATGTTCTGCCATGATGAATTACACATTTATAACCCTATTTAGTGAAGTATTTTACCTATGTAATTTTAAAACTGTCACTTTGACAAAAAATATAGATGAGCAAGTTGGCCTTTCACATTTAATATTTTCGTTCTTATTTGCAATTCACCAGGTTCAGCTTTGATTAAAGAAGTGGTATAAATGGAATGCATAATGGTCAGGACTTGAAGAACATATTACTCTGACACTGCGGGATAAGACTTTTTCCTTTGTATAAGCAGATTTGGTTTCTTCACCTGAGAAACTTCTTGATCCTGGGCCTACTGGCTTTATTATATCTGAAATGCATCTTTGACTCCAAATTTGTGTAGAATAAGGTGCTTGATTTAAAAAGGAAAAGACAAAAGTCAGTGGATGCACATATTTATAACACTTTTTTTTTAACAGACTTCAGGGAATGAATCATCCCATGAAGTCTGACTTTGAGTCTAAGATGAGGTGCAGCTGCTCCAAAAGATTTTAGGGTCAATGCTAAGAAGTGATCAGAAGAGGCTGTTCTCTGGGCACAGCATGTCCTGTTAAAGGGGTTTTTTCCTCCACAACAGCTGCTGTGAGTGCTTGGCATAAAGTGACCCTGAATTAGCCAAGAATAAATATTTCCCTCTCTCTCCTACATGTCAGAGACAAATTTTTATGTCTTCAACCCATTTTTCTCTGGAAGTCTCAATTCTTTCAGGTTAAGTTAAAATTTGGGAATCAAATCCCCAAAACAACTCCAAACCTCAAAACCAACCAAAAGAACAACCCCCTAGAAAAGATTCCTTTTAAAATAGTTACTCAAATGCATTAATATTTTCTTCTTCAGTAAACATGTTAATTACAAATTCTTTTCCTTGTGATTAGCAGTAAGCATTACACATTGCATTCCAGCGCCACACCCGAAATGGTTTCCTAATGGATTTACTCCCTATCGGTATTTAACCACTGAGGATAATAAATCCAGATGATCCTTCAGTAAAGACCTCAGGTGTGTCGCTGGATTAGTGAATGTTAAGACAAGTACCTCAGCAGGGAAGTAGGCAGCCATTTAATGGGTAATGACAACTTCACACAATTATCTGTGTTTAGTTCTGTTTGATTAAATGGATCCTCCATTCAAGGGTCACTGACATCAGAGATTGTTTTAAGATCAAATGAATAATAAATAAATAAATAAATAAATAAAATAATAGTAAATCAGATATGAGAAACAAAGGAGGTAACAGAAATCAATTATGCTATTTGGAGATGGTCCTGACAGGAGGAGTGAAACATCTACCTATCTAGGAAGCCTGGTTTTAGGAACAAGGGTGGTGATTCACTGAAGCATTCATTCTTCTTTTTTAATTTCCTTCTTTGGATGTTGGTTTGCAGTAGACCACTTGGCAGGCTCTTTGAGCCAGCAAACAGATCTGACACCTGGCTTCCAACCCCTGTTCCAGGGAATTCCATAAGCAGTTTATACAAAGCTGAACAGTATGAAGAAGAGATATTGAGCTGATAATTTTAGATAATGTACCCTGTGCTGTGCAGGATCCTTTCTTTAGAGGCAGAAAATAGGGGTTTGAGTCCATTTTAAGAAGAGCTCCTGTGTCAGGGTTGGTGACAACTGGAGGAAAGAAGTGGTTGTTTCAGGTATTTTTTATACTAGTCTAAGTTTTAGAAAACCTTCCCAGCTGAAACTATTTGTCAAATTAATGTTGAATTCATAAAATTGTTTTGGAATGGATGAAATTGCTTTTTGGGGATATGAATAGTTCATTCACAGGAAGAAAAATGTGCCCAGCTCTGGCAGATTATATTGGCAGGAATGCACCCAAATGTTGCTAGAAATGACTTCCAGGATGAAGAAGAGTGATGAATCCCACACTTAACCTTAAAAATGCGCTTAAAAGCTTTCCTGAATGCAAAGTATATTCTCGTTACTGGAAGTGCAGGGCTGAATTCTGCTCTGCTTTATGTGCTCATGTACATCCAGGCAGGCTAAGTGCCAAAAAAATGCAATATGCAACACTTTTGCAGAAGTGTTTGCTACATCTTCACCTATTTCCAGGAGAGTTTATGCTTATGTAGGTTTCTCTGACAGCAGAGAAGCAGGTCCAGTTTTCTAAAAAAACCACTTTGAATATGAGTCAGCAGGCAAGGGAGGGGATTGTCCCAATCTGCTCTGCACTGGGACAGCTTCACCTTGAGGGCAGTTTTGGGTGCCACAATGTAAGAAAGGCATTAAACTGTTATAGAATGTCCAAAGGAGGGCAATGGACATGGTGAAGGGCCTTGAGGGGAAGCCGTGTGAGGAGCAGCTGAGGACACTTGGTCAGTTTAGCCTGGAGGAGACTGAAGGGAGCCCTCATTGCAGTTACAACTTCCTCATGAGGGGAACAGGAGCGGCAGGCACTGATCTCTGCTCTGTGGTGACAGTGACAGGACCCCAGGGAATGGCCTGGAGCTGTGTCAGGAGAAGTTTAGGTTGGATATCAGGAAAAGGTTCTTCACCCAGAGGGTGGTTGGGCACTGGAACAGGCTCCTCAAGGAAGTGGTCACAGCATCCAACCTTGACAGAGCTCAGGAAACATTTGGACAATGCTCTCAGGCACATAGTGTGACTCCTGGGGATGATGCTCTTCAGGGCCAGGAGTTGGACTTGATGATGCTTTGTGGGTCCCTTCCAACTCAGCATATTCTAAGATTCTGTGATTTTTTAAAATTACTCTGTCTTATTTGATTTGCCTGTAGATATTGTTAAACAGAAAGTCTCCAGTGAGGTAAATGAAATCTTTTGCTAACTCTCCAGTGAAGGTATTTAAGTCAAATATGACTCTTCCAGACTGAGTGTGACATATTTACTGTACCTTTTCTTCCTTCATTGCCATTATCCCGCTTAACGCTGGCTTGATTAACTGCCTAAGTGGAAAGGCTGAACTGTAGCTGAAATTCTTTCTTTTCCTATCAGTTCTTGAAAGGCCAAAATGATAAATGGGATTCAGATCTCAAAGCCTCACTTGCATCACAAAATGTCAAACCAGCTACTACATGGGTTCAGTGTTCCTTAAAATCTGCTACATGCCTGCTGTCTCCACCTTCCTCTGCAGCTGGAGAGGTGCATGTGATGGCACACCCTTGTGTTTTTAAGGCCAGCCTCTGGTTGTCTTGACTTGTAGGCATAGGGCAGGATGAAGATTTTAATGTGTGTCTTTGGCCTCTTCTTGTCAATATCCAGCAATTCAGAGATCTGATGCACAAAGGTAAGAAAATTAAAGGAAAGAAAAGGAAATGGATATATATTGAAGTTCCAGAACTAACTATACAAGAGATACATAGAAGGTCTGACAGTATGTCAACTCCAACTTGAACCTCCTGTTGCATGTTGCCCAAAAATGCTTTCCAGGACTAAAACTTCATCACACACATTTCCACAGCAAGCGGTTAACCAATTAGAAAAGATGAAAAGATCACAAATGGTATATTACACCTCTAGAGAAACCAAGAGAGACATTGGTCAAACATCCTAAGGTTATTTTTGATCCCAGAAAACAAACTTATTTTCACCATGATGAGAAAGACAGGGAGTCTTAAATAGCTCCCTTTAAATGGATTTGAGTGGAATTACCTTCTGCCCTCTGAAATCTACAGGATTTTTTCAGCCTGAATATACAAGCAGGACACAATTGAGCACAAGAGAGAAATTAGTATTACAAGGAGCACTGGTTTTCCTGCCCTCTGTCTGTATCTGCAAAATCTACTGTCCTGGACTTTACAATGCCATTGTATCTTACAATTACAATTTTATCACCCTGTGTTGTGCACCTGTGACTTTTTCAGGCTTCTAATTGTACAAAGCTCATTCTGGTGAAAGGATCATGAGCATTTGCAAGCAGTTTATAATGAGGATGTCATTGCTTTTCATAGTGTTAACAAGATTACCATCATGTGTTCATGAATACTTAAGCACATTCAATAAAAAGGATGGGATGTGAAGAGGATGAGCTATTGCAGCTCTGAGATTGTTAATCAAGGTTGTAAATTATCCATATCCTTTAAATTCATGGTGGGACAGCAACATCAAAAAGCATCAAAGAATTGTTTCTCCAATGGGCTGCAGTAAGAAAATAAACTTTTTTTTTTTTTTTTTTTTTTTTCCTTTAAGGACATTGCCATATTCTGCAACACATCAGTATAGAAAATTAGTTCGGAGTCCCAAACTACATATGGTCATGAGCTGTGTCTGCCTCTGCTTGCTTCTGTTAGCTGAAAAATTGGTGATTTGAGCTAGAAGGAACACTTTATTCAGTGTATTGGTTTTGGGGGAGGCTGTAATACAGGTTTGATGCTTTACAGTGTAGGCCATCAGATATACATCTTTGTTTCCAGGCAGCTCCATTTATTTACTTACTGATTTTTGTATTGAACCTTCTTTTGCCACCTAATTTATTCTTGTTAGTTTTCTGGAGTCTGCTCATTCCCACTCCCTCTCTCACCTGGAAAGTTTCCATTGCTTCACAGGTCCTTGCTCTCACAATTACTGATGGGTGTTTCCTGGGTGCACCAACAGGCACAGACAAGGGCCAAGGACTAACTTCTGGCCCAGAAGTCAAGCAACACAGACTGGTTCCTGTCAACACTACTTAGAACAACCTTCTTACAAGAAAATTGTTGGAGTTAGTTGCCATGGTGTAACATTAAGGACTGACAGTTAAATCATGGGGACAATGAGGTGAATACTCAACCTCCATCCTCTTTTTCTCAGCAGTGAGCAAAGCCTCTGAGTAAGAGTGATTCTGCATGCCTGCTGGGGTCTCTACCACAGAAACATATTGACTGTGAAAATTGTTTCAGAACTAAAATGGTTTCTAGTGAACTCTTCAACCTTAAGGGCCACTATGTTACTAAAATCCTCACCTGTTCTTTCTCTGCTCCTAAAAATCTCTGCAAAGCTTCTGTCACCCTTAAAAGTAAAATGCACTGCTGTACAGTGTTTGTTTTTGCTGTGATCTGCTCGTAATTCCAAGAGGCCCCCAGATATTAATTGGGCTACTGTGATCTTGCTAGCACTCAAATGCCTACTTCAGTGTTTTGAATGAGTCCTGAGTTCTGGGCTCTGCTGGAAAATTCAACGTCATATTTGGTATGACACCCTGGAGGAAGGACACAAGGAGTTTCTATCTGTTGCACATCTCTAGTCTCTATACTAAGAGTTTCAGTCTCCTATGTTTTACTCTGTTTAGACCTCTGTAGTCCTTAGCTCTATGGCAGATTGTCATGGGCAAGCTTAAAGGCAAGTGGACCCAGCTCTGTTCAGCCTGCTGTGTCACTTGGTGGTTTGCACACTCTTGTAGAAGGTAGGAGGAGGTGACTCAGAATGTCCTCTGGCAGAGAAGCCAATTAAAGTTAGGCTTTTGTGCTATAGCTAAAAACACCAGATTATTGAAGAAAAATTTGCCACAGAACTGATGATGTTTGCTCAGGACTGTCAGAGAGTGTTAGGCATGTACCCTCTAATAAGCTTAATTTGCTATTGAGCAGTGTGTTGGAAGGCATAATGACCTTGCTGTGCCCTGTTGTACTCTGTTGAATCTAAACCTTTGTGAGACTCAATTAATATAAGCTTATTTGTAACCATCTGAGAGATGAGTCTTTTATATGTCACTCTGTTTGATGCAGAGGAATATAATCTCTAAAACACTTACCTGCTCTCTCTAGTTACGTTGGTGTCAATGTCAAGTTGGTCACATGAGGAAGACACATCTCCTGAGCTTTTGAGTTTGATCCCAAAACTGATGCCTCCAATGTTTTGACTGACATTAACAATAATAAAATATCGGACTCTAGCAAGCTCCCACTGGTTATCCCTAAATTGTGATGACCAGGCATTGGTCTAAAGAAAACAGCTTGTCACACCTGGTGGTACCACAGGAGCTGGATTCCTCTTGTTTGCCTTTCAAAGTGCAGTGAAACAATAGAGAAGACAATCTTTGCAATTAATGTGGTTGAGTTATACAATGTAAACCTTTGACAAATTAGAACAGACTTTGTTGCAAACAGGCTTTGAACATAATTTCTCTTAAAGCTGACATGAAAATACACTTTTAATCAGAAAGCTAGAGAACAAAATTCTTTCATGTTATTATTGCATATGTCTTTTTTATCTATTTTCATCCCCCCCTTTTTTTTGCACTGTGTTGAGCCTCTAGTATCATAATTGAACTGAACAGATATTTTTCATTAAACACCAAGGATCTGTTCTGTGCTCCTCCTCAGATCCTTTTGAAATTCCCAGAAGTGGCAATCTGATTTTCTTCGTATTCAGATCTTCCTACTTGAGACAACAGTAAAAATATGGATGATTGCTTTAAACCTTAGTTGAGGTAAATGCAATGCTCAATAACTTCATCAAATAAAGCTTGAATTTTATGGTGCATATGCCAGTCTTCATGGTTCACTGAACTTTTTCAAATAGTACACCGCCTGCCTATATCAAATTTGTAGAAAGGGATTGATTTTGTTGTTGTTGTTGGAATAAGGCCATTTCAACCTCGTTGCATGGTTTCCTGAAATAATAATGCTATATTAAAAGATAAATGATAGGCAGATTACTGTTTTTAAGGATTATTCAGAATGTTAACAACAAATATGACAGACTTGCTGGTGTAAACTCAAATGGCAAATCTCAACCTGATTATTAAAGTTCTGTTTTCCACAGACATGTAGGATTAAAGGGCAAGCTTTTTTTTTGTCTGCTAGACAAAAGCATTATGCTTTCAACTATAACCATAGACTGCTATGATTGTTTTTCCCCCATGTATTTCCTTCGTTTTGTGGTGGTATTGATAAGATAGCAATGGAGACTGTAAAGTGCTTCCTGAACATAGCTAATGTTACCAACTGTGATAGTGGGAGAATATGTGATGAAAGCAGACACATTTAGAACATTATCCATTTCCAGACTGATAGTCAGTGACAGGACAAGTGGTAGCTGTTTAATGAATTATTTTGAAACCTGGCTAGTGCAATGAAAATTCCCCTTGGATTTTTTTCTATCCACTTTTTCTAAGGCCATTTGTATGTAGTTGTGTTTTTCCGCATTTGTTTGCTTTTATCTGTAGTTGGATGATGAAAGGACTGCCTTTAGCATACACAGGGAGCAGCACATTTAAAAGCATATAAAATGCAAATCTACCTAAAATTTTGGTTAGGAAGTATGTAGTAACAGCTCTGTAGCTGCTGTCAGAGAACATAACTCCACAGAAGTCACAGGCATAGTGCTAATGTGTCCAAGCTGAGCCCGTATCCTCCTTAGGTCCCTATCAAAGCAATAAATGATCAAAGCTTTCTTTGTTCCTTCTCCCAAATAGTTTGCAATGTAGCATTCAGTTCTAATTGGTTTATCCTAATTTCCTTTTTGTCAGTGGCTTTTTGTGGCACTGGCAATTTTCAATGACATGCATCTTGGGATTTCATAGGCAAAATTAATGCCAGTAATAATTAGACATCACTGAGGCTCAGGATTTAAAGAGAAATAGGTTCACATAGTGAAGATAACAGCAATACTATCTGAATTTTTCAGTATTGTCTGAATGCCAATGGCACGATATCAGGTAGTCTTTGGTGTCCAAACAGTATGGAGAAAATGGAAGCTTATTTCCATTAGCTTAAAAGCAGCCAAAACCAGACAACCCAAATTTATCTGTGCAATCAAAACCTAAAAATGATGGTGGTAATTCACTCATTCTGTATTGGAGTAGAATAGAAAAAACCCCTAACCAGTAACAAACTGTAATTTGGGAAAGTCTATACACAAGCACTTGTATGACTTCTTATGTGGAGAAAGTAACTTTGGACTGAAACTAACAGCTGTACTGGGGACTGGGTACTTTGCAGAGAAATATATAGTGGGCATTTTTTATCCTCTCTATCCTTAATTTGCTTTGAAGCCCCCAAAACCACGTGGCATTTTGTATTGTGTCTGACTGAGAAGGAGTTCATTTTCCCCTCACAGTGCTTTGCCTTTCATTGGTAGCTGGAAAGATGTTGATAACACACTAGTGCTTTGGCTGCAGCTGAGCAGGGCTGGCACAGCACCAGCACTGTCTCCCCAGCATTTCCCCCCCATCAGTAGTCTGGGGTGGGCAAGATCCTGTGAAGGGAAATATCTAGGCAAGCTGGCCTAAAGTAACTGCAGATATATTCCATACCACATGACTTCAGCTCAGATACAAAAGTTAAGAAAAGGAGTAGAAGTGGGGGCATTTGTTATTTACAATGTTTGCTTTCCCAAGCAACCACCCCAAGTGCTGAGGCTCTGCTTCCAAGGAAATGGCTGAACATCACTTGCTGATGGGAAATAGGGAATTAAATTGTTGTTTTTTCTTTTTGATTGTGCACACACAAATTTTTGTTTTTGCTTAATAAACTGCCTTATCTTGACCTACAAGTTGTTTTCCAGCTTATTTTGTCTCTCCTGTCCATCTGGGAAAAGGGAGTGACAGAGTGGCTTGGTAGGAACCTGGTGTCCAGTCAATATATTATTGAGTATATTATATTAATATATTACCACATATTATTAAGGCAAATCATCTGAAATAATTTCCTGCAATAGTGATCACTTCTCTTGCATGTTTTCCTTACCCTCTTGTGGGGCTTTGAAGACAGCTGCCATCTACAATATGGTCTTTGAGTAAGAGATCCTTTTTTCTATTTGCCTCCCAAGATCTGCTGAAGTGAGGCCTCAGTTCTCATGAGTTTCCATACTGATGTACTAGATGGTACAAAGAATCAGTGAAGCAGGGTCTGATGAGAAAGGAATTGTGCAACAGCCACTAGAGAAATACATGTTGCTGGACTTGTGCTTCAATTTTTGGATTTTTATACCTATATGATAGAAGAACCTGGTTGTAGGATATGCTTAGTGTACTAAAAATGTGGTTTATTTAGTTAAGGTGTCCATTAAATTATTGTAATCTGCATATCCTAATCCTGACAAGTAATTGGTGCTGATGTGCTCAGAAAGTAACCTGGATGTGAAACCAAGTCAGTAGTAGATATGAGATGTCAAGAAATAAATAGATAAATATTAGGGAGTTAGAGAAAGCACTTCATTAAAAACTCAGTATTCAGGCAAGGTTAGAAGTAAATTATAGATTCAACCTGCCTCTAGGTTCGTTGGGAGCAAGGGTGTATGTGCTGAAATCTCTTGGGTAGGGTTGTCATCAGCTATAAAATAAAATGTACCACCAAGGGCTTATGTGGATTTTTTTTTCCAGAACATGAAGTGTAGGGGAAAAAGAAAGCAGAAAAGCTTAAAAAAAAAAAAGAATATAAGAGGAGAAGGAAGAATGGTAAATACTGGTTAAAACAGTAGGAAACTTACCTTTGACCCATGGTGGAAGGTTGACAAGGTTAAGCTGGCATTGCACACTGGAGTGTTTAACATATTGTTCTGTGCATCAACATTTTGATTTCGTATTCATTTGATAAATAATGCAGTGAGAACCGAAAAAGGTACATATGAAGCTCCTCTGACATTGCTTGTAATAGTGGAGAGGAATAGACTTGCAGTGCCTGGAATGTCAGTTGCCACACATACCAACAATTATACAGAAAAAGCTCTCAGACAGCAAAATGCAAAATCATCCTCTTACAAGTAACCCTGCTGCTGTACTGGAAAGACTTAAATAAACTTGAATTCCATTTGCACATGCTGCAAAGTGAGAACTGTATCTCTAGTTTATTTATTTTGTGTTGCAGTTGAATTGGGCGTTTTTCAACCTAATGCAAATGAAGGATGACCCTCAAACTGAGACAGTATTTGAATTCCTTATGTGTATACACTCACATGCACACATACACACATATAGAGAGAGATACATATATGTATTGCAAATACCAGCCAAATATCTGTAGCTCATCCAAGTCCCTGGGGAGAACCTCACTGGAGACATGCAGTCTCATCTATCAGAACAAATTGAGAGCACCTTCCCTGACCCAAGTGATGCTCCTCTTTCCCAGTGCCTTTACTCCTTCCTTTTGGGTGTGCTTTGCAGCTCGTTTTCTGAGTAAAAACAGCCAGTATTGTGGGACACCAAGGAATTACATGCACAGTTTATACAGTGATGAAATCATCCTTAAAGTATGAGACACCCCGCCCCTAGGAATAAGAAAGGAGTAAGGTTAAGGTTAGGTCCAGTATAATCAAAAGAGATTTGCCAGGTTGTTTTCACAATATATGTTGATGACAGGAGTTAGAAACAGTTAGTGGCATTTCCTCTTTTCTGTAGTAATGAGGCTGATTGTTACTTTTGACTTTTATTATGACCGGCAATCTGATTCAATGAGCAATCACACATAGTACGTGTAATGCTATTATTTATTGCTTTGTTCACTATTCATTTTACAATTTGGCTTTAGATAGCTATCATTTCAAATTATTCGGTTCAGTGCTGCAATTAGACAGTCGATAGTTAGTCCTAAGTAATGCTTTCTTCTGGCACATGGTAATACTTGAAGAATAATTCCATTCTCCCAATCGAGACAGAGCTGCTGAGAACAGTGCATTCAATTTTCTCCTATTCCAGATTGGCTATTTGAGTTACTGCAGCTCCTGAACTTATGCAGTTTGAGCTGCTAAAGTATATCTGCAATAAAATTGTTAGAACTAAGGAGGCTCTGAAAGCTTTTCTGATTAACAGGCTTGATGCCTTGTAGGGTGCATTATTGCTATGGTGAGAACTATATATGGGAATAAAGAAACTTGGTAGCCTTGCTGCCCCAGCAATATGAAGGAGATGATTTAAAAAAAAAAGTAAAAAAAAAAGTTAATTGGGTTCATTTGTGCTTGAATTGGGTCAGAGATAGCAGGTTGCATTTTTTCCTAGTGTATTGGCTTTATTAGGTAGCCCTGCCATGAAACAGAGTAAGTTCTGATAGATAACAAAAGATTTGGGTGGTTGAAAGGCTTTTACATAAGACAAAATTACTATAAGACAAAAAAAATATATTCAGATGATAGTAGCTGTCTGCCCATTTCTATTTTTGCCACAGCCTTTGTCCCAAATATGAAAAAAAAATGTTGTCAGGTTCTGTTTTTGTTACAATTTTTTTCTCAGTAATGAAATATCAACATTTTCATGGTTGGTACACTACATGAAATATAATATTTTGCTAGAATCCTTTGACCTTTTCAAAAACATGTATTTTGATTGTCTGGCAATTCTGCTATTTCCCTGCAGGTTAGAGAGGAAAACTATGTTTTGTGGAGGAGGTGAATTTACAGTGGCGTTGCACTGGGCTCTGTGGCAGGTATTCATATGCAGCCTGGATATAGGAATGGTGATGATTTGTAATGGTTAGTCCTGCAAAATGCAGTGACCTAGACAGATTTTTTTGATTTTATTTTTTTTTTTTACCTGTGTATCATTGTAATAGGATCTCTTTTGAAGAAAAGAAGAAAAAACCTCCTCAGAAAATGTCTAATTACCCAAGATGAAACTCAAACCAGGCCTCCAGGAATGACACCCAATTCTGTCTTGCACCTGAAGCCATTTTCTTTTTTTCCCAGTGATACTAGTAAACACAACTTTTCTCTTCAGCACAGAGGCTGCAGGCTGACAAAAATTCCCTGCACACAGTTTTGTGAAAAACGTCAGTGTTAAAAAAACCTTTTCTTTTTTGTATCAAAATGAAAATCATACTTTTCAAAATATTTTATTAGAAAAAGACCAAACCCTTATCTTCTGAAGTGGTATGAAATAAATAGGCAAGACACATATATATGTAAGGCAGAGAGAAGCAAAAGTAAATCTGAGCCACCAGATTTCTTGGACCAAGTGAGGCTGTGAATAGGGCCTTAATGCTTCTGGTGGTGTTTCACCAGACTGGGATACCACGTGGAGGCTAGGGTATGGTTTTGACAGGCTGATACAATAACAATAATGATAAATAACAATAATAACAATAATGATAAAGGTGCCTCACTTTTTTTAACTTCTGCCCAATCCTACCCACAGCTGGAGAAGTTTGTAGAGCATTGGACCTGCCAGGTTGAATCACTGCTATCTCTTTCTGTATCTGAAGCTCTGTGGGTACTGGTCCAGCCAGCAGCAAAACTCCTCACCATGCTGGACATTGCAATATTTTCATCTTCCTCTGCATCTTCTTTATTCTATGCGTTTTGGTCCAAACGAATGGCATGAGACAATTAGTTTTTCCTATCAGGTATGACAAGTCCCCTATGTATCTGAATAGATTTCTTCATCCCATCCTGGGTGGGTTTCTCCTGCACCTTTTCTATTTTCATCCTTTCCCACTTAGTCTGTTTCTAATGGGAAGAACTCTCTTTTTTCATGGCCAGTGTCCCTTTCAAATTTTTCATAAAATATTTGTGCATATTAGGCACTTGTGTTTCATGCTGCATAAATTTCTGCTGCAATTTCTTGGACAACCTTGCATTTTACTTCTTTTACATTCTTACATATGTTTAACATCTTTGTTGGTGACATAGACAGCGAGGTTGTGCCCTCAGCAAGTTTGCCAATGACACCAAGTTGTGTGGTGCAGTCAACATGCTTGAGGGAAAGCACTCCATCCAGAGGGACCTTGACAGGCTTCAGTGTCAACTTTATTAAGTTCTTTGAGGCCAAGTGGAAGCTTCTGCCCCTGAGATGCGGCAATCCCAAGCACAAGTACAGGCTGGGTGGAGAATGGGTTGAAAGCAGTCCCAAGAAGAGGGACTTTGAGGTATTGGTGGATGAGAAACTCAACATGACCCAGCCATGTGTGCTCCTAGCCCAGAAAGGCAGACACACCCTGTGCTGTATCAAAAGAAACATGGCCAGCAGGTCAAGGGAGGGGGTTGTACCTGTTTGTGAGACCCCGCCTGCAGTGCTGCTTCCATCTCTGGGATCCCCAACATAAGAAGGACACAGACCTACTGGAGTGAGTCCAGAGGAGGCCACAAAGATGATACAAGGTCTGGACCACTTCTCCTATGAGGACAGGCTGAGAGAGTTATGGTTGCTCAACCTGGAGAAGAGCAGGCTCCATGGAGACCTTAGAACACTTTCTAGTTCCCCCAACCTAAAGGGGGCTGCAAAGGAGCTTGAAATGGACTTTTTACATGGATACACAGAGATAGGACAAGGTAGGTTTAAATGAAATATTATGAAGAAATACTCCACTTTGAGATGCTGAAACAGGCTGCTCAGAGAAGCTGTGGATGCTCTGTCCCTGGAAGTGTTCAAGGCTAGGTTGGGTGGGGTCCTGGGCAACCTGGTCTAGTGGAAGATGGACCTTCCCATGGAAGGGGGTTGGAACTAGGTGATTTTTAAGGTCCCTTTCAACCCAAATCCTTCTATGATTTTATGATATGACTCTATGGTAATCTTTTGTGTGTGGGTCTTTAGCTAAAGTCCCATGGGCTTTTTTGACCTTCAAGTTAGCTGAGATGGAAACAACAGCTGGAATTATATAATCAACGTGTTCTGGAACTGAAGTAATAAGGCTGTTTTTGAATACCCATAAGTCACAGGAGAGAGAAAAATACTCATATCACTTTTATATGCTTCAGCTCCAGATGTAACACACCCTTCAAAGCTTTAATATTAGTGCTGGCAACCTGGACACAACCTGCTGAGGATTAATTTATTTTTAACTATGGTATGTGATATAGTCTGCCATCACACAATTTTGAATAGTAATTTTACTGCCTAGCTATTTCCACATTTGACATTCACTTAAACCTTTCTTATGTTGTAAAGAAAATAGCTTAGATGTAGGTAGTTATACAGTAATTTAACCTTTATGTCTTCATTATTTGGGCATTTCAGTTGTATAACATGTCTTGCTTAAACACCTGATCCCTCTTTCCCATCCATCAGATCACAGTAAAGATACCTCTATCAGTGAAAATATAATTCTAGTTTCCAGTAGAAGTTTTTCAGTATAACTTACTATCTTACAAAAAAAAAAAACTTTTCATTTTTATATTTTATTTATATTAGGTACAAAAAAGAGACTGATCTTAACGACTGTGTAAAAAAACTTTCTGTGACTACATCAGGTCTTTTGTTAGATTTTAAAACATCATTTTATTGCAGAGAGAAGGGACAATCTTTTTTATAGATAGATTTTCTAGGAATGAGTGTAGGAGCTTTAGCTTCCCTTCTAGACTTGTTTGATTATCTCCAAGGTAAAATCTGGATTAGGTCTGCCATGAGATATTTATATAAATCACCTTTTCTTAAAAGAAATGTTTAGGATTCAGCTCAAATCTTATACAGAAGCAGAACTGCACTCACACAGCCCTTCACAGATACAGAGAACACTTCACAGTTGATACCTGCTTTCATCATGCAATGCTTTTTCATGAGCTGTTATGAACCTCTGCTTGAATAAAAATGAATTATTGAATGCTGATCATGTAATGAGTATTCTGTGTTTTCTTTCGAGATTAATTGTCAGATTAGATTATTTAGGGGTCTGAAGCAAGAAGAACTGTTTCCCTTTCTCCTTCTGGGAAAAACTGAAAATGCAGATTTCTCTAGCAAAGTTTTGCTACATGAGAACTTGGTATTCACGTGAAAAATATGCCTCTAAGCTCTGCTATTACTGCCTGTCCTCTTTCTAAAGTTTGTGGAAGTGCTGTAAAAGGAAGAAATGTAATAGGCATAGTCAATAAAAAGGAAATAAAGTCTGCCATGAGAAATTGAATAGTGTTCTGAAGTTCATCTGTACAAACATGTATACTAGTTCAAAAGAGAACAGAATAAACCCTTCCTTTTGTAAGTTCAATGAAGTCTTTTGCAATTAATGGGTAGGTAATTGATCTAACAGCTATAGGACTTAAAAAAAAACAGAGATAGTTCTCAGTACACCATTATATGAATTTTTAACTCTAATTGGTATTTGGATTGGATTCAGTTGCAAGTTTTAGCTTTAATTTTGTTACTGTGTTTCTTCACACATAAGGGTTTCCTTAGAAAATCAGATTTCCTGGACCCATACCTTGCCATAAATGAATATTTGGTTTATTGAATATTTAACACATTTATTTTCTTTGTATTCCTGGAAACTCTTTTTCAGGTCTTTATAGTCTTAAAACTCATGTTATCCTTAACAGAATTTTTCTTCATGCCGCACATTTAAGATTTTACCTGTAATGTGTTTTTAAGAGTACAGTTGCTGCAAGACTTAAAATGGAGATAGTAGTTAAATATCTCTCTTTTCCTTTTATTTTTTATTTTCAGACCTTATTTTCTGAGAAACACTTGGGCAGTGTAGGTCTGATCACATGTCAGGGACAGCTCAGGCTGGAGGAATGAGATAATAGAGAAGAGCAAGAGCAGAAAATTCCCCTCCCAAACCTACTCTGCCTGTTCAATTTCTATTCTGTCCAGAGGAGCTATAAAACTCGAGAGAAGTGAGTAATAGATTTGAGAGTCATAAGAAATATAAATTATAGCTAGACATTTCCTATCAGCATCCCATGCGGTTAATGATAAACAGTCAATGAGATGTATGCACTTCTAGCATTTTTGTAATGAATCTATTGCTTCCATGACAGCTTACTGTCAAACATTATGCTTTGGAATTTATAACTTTTGATACTATTTTAATACATGGTCTGGATATGCTAAAATCTATTCATTTTCTTTTTAAGAGTATGACACTTTCACCTAATGATCCTAATGAACATGTCTAATGAAGTCCAAATGTCTCTGCAAACACTTGCCCCTCCACAAGGAGGATTTTCTTTTTTTTGTTCTTATTGTCTCTCTCCCTCCTTTTCTTTATCTTTCTCCCTCTCCTTCTTTTCTTTTTTTTAAATGACTGTCAACCAAAGGAGAACAAACAATATTTTTAGAGATTAATAACCATTAATAACCAGTGGGTCTGAGGAAATTAAAATAAACAACAAATGAGAGTATTTTAAATTGTAATTGCATAAAAAAAGGATTGCTTCTGTGCTTAATGTCTGAATTATTATTGATCTTCCTACTAGTTTTCTATGTGTTTACAATCATATATGCTAGATGTCTTTAAAAGAATTCAGATAATGACTGTTCTCCAAGGCTGGTTCCTCTTTGCATCATTCTGGGCATGGAGACCTGTTTGCCCAGTGATCTGACCAGATTCAAGAGACAGGAAAATGCAGTGTTGTAACCCTGCTAGAAGAAAAGCAGGTTTCACCTTTGAAATTATGCTTGAATAACAACCTTTTCACTCATCTGTGTTTGAATCTGATTGTTTGTACCTGAAATATTTACATTAAAACTTTCCTGCCCTTTGCACTGACCCTAGTCCTAAGCAGGCTATGATTTTAGGTGACAAGAAATGCACAGGGTCGAACACAAATCTATTTCTACTATAAAGGTCTGGTTCCCCTACTTTTATGGCAGTTTAACTACAGATTTTATTAGCTGCCAAGGCAGGTGAGCTGTTTGGGAAACACTTTCCTTTTCCTGCACTGCCTGGCAGGCAGTTGCAGCCTCCTTGCCCTCAGACTTCCCCATCGTGATAGATCTCAAAGGTAGCTCAGTCTTTTCCTGGCTTTATTGATGGCCTGTTTTGCTCACCAGCTGTTCTTCCTTTTCTGCTAACGTGGGAGGGATGAAACCTCCCTTGTAACAAAGAAGTTTTGGAAGGAGTAGGTGGCATATTCAAGTCATGTCTGGTGGAGCTGCTTACTGCAAGCTAAATAGCACTGCAAATCAAAACACGTGAAAATGGCAGTCAAGACCTTTTGTTTATTTTTATACTTTATAATTTGAATATGAATCCCATCATTTAGAGGAGTATCACATGCCTATTCTTTTTGTAAGTATAGGCAGGGCATTTTTATGCACTCTTACAGCAGAAATCTACACAATTGCTAATAAGCCTGTTATTTTTTAAATAATTCCATGCTGAAGTTGAAAAAAAAAAACCAAAAAACGATCTCCTGTTGTCTTCTAATAGAAGAGCTGTCAATTTGGTAACATCTCATAACATATGCAGGCTTCATGTATGTTCATTACCTGGAGTCCGGGTACTGCTGCCTAATTGCACAATCAGGCAGGCAGTTATAGAGGAACTGGTAGCTAATACAGCTACAGTGGAGCCCCTCAGCTATTACAAAGGTTGCATATAAATGTGCCAGCAGCGTGTGTGGCTATCCTACTTACTAGAGCCAAGATGGGAACAAATGGAAACATGAAAGGAGAGCTCCACAGAAATGGGTGCAAAGAGGTATAATGGACAGGCTAAATGGCAGAGGTGGTGATGTGGCAGCTTAAAGGCAGGAGAGAGGGATGAGAAGGAGAATTTATAATGAGTGCTATGGACTCTATAATCAGATTTTCAAATGTTATAGGGCACTTGGAGCAGAGATGTGAACGACTAATAAGGGTTGTGAACAAATTAGGATGGAGACCCCACTGGGACAGGGGGACTGTGAGACAAGCTAATTTTCCAGGAGATAAAGCTGTTGCTATCTGTCTGAGAGACTAGTATAGGCAAGATGGCTGTGAATGGATATACTGAAAAGAAAGCTGATAATGAAGCCACAAGTAAGAGAGAGAAGATAAAATGGAGCAGACTATGGTAGCTGCTCTGCAGAGGAAGGGGTAAGTGGGTCTAAGTCAAAGGGATGTGCTACATCACCCCATGTTGCAGGAAGAGAATGGGCCTCAGTACAATACAGTCCTATGTCAAGGGGTTTTGGTTATTTTTTCTTTAATTCACTGACAGGGACAACTATAGGCTGAATTCTGTAATTTTGTCTTTTGCTATATTCTCTTGAAGCAAATTTTTCTAAAGTCTCCTTTCTAGTTAGTATCTGAACAGTTCATAACAAATCATCCCTTCCAGGAGATCATTCATTATTCGACATATTGATGGCATGTTTGAATCTCTAAAGTGGTAATTTATGCTATTAGCTGAGTTGTCTTGATGACCTTCACTACACTAGTATTTTACTCATTCTTTCATATTCTTGTACTTCATACATACCAGAGAATAATTCATACCCTTGGTAACCTTTTCAAATGATTTCCCCAGAGGTTTTTCTTCATCAATACCAGAGAAAACTAACCCATTGTCATCATCCCCTAAAAAGTAATTAGCCATGAATAATTGCTTCTTTCTGACATCTTTCTAACTTTGCACTGAATTGATTTTTTTTTTAAAGTAGAGTCTATTAATTGTGGAAGCATTAGGCTGCCTTCACACTTTTATTTTCCCATTCCTTATTCTATGCTTTTGTTACAAGTGCTCTGGATTACATTTTGTTTGTCTTGTTTAATGTTGCTTGCACAGTTCCCTAGCTTTATGATACTTTGAATTCCAGACTGGTAGAATAGATTTTTCTATGCAGTGTTATTAGATTCGATTTTGGAATACTTTTACACAGTGAGTTATTTTTGTGGAAGTTTTATGCCACTTTCATAGGACATTTTTTCTCTTATTTACCCAGTAGGTAAATAAGAGTTTTTCTCTGCCAAGCATGACACAAGAAAAAGTACTGATTAGAGCTGTGGTCCCCTATTACTTTGTAACTGATCCTTGCTTTATGTATGTGGCACAATTTGTGCTTGACAGGGTCTTCTGGAGTTATCTAACCTACTGCACAGGGCTTGAGGATGACTACCTGTGAAACTACTGTGTCTCACCCTAAAAATCCTTAAAAGGGTTGTCTTTAAAGTAAGGGAGTGGAAGAGAAACACCTCCACATGAGCATGCACAGGTATTCCCCTGAAGGGAGAATCTCTCTTCATCAGTGGTGACTAAGTTACTCCATTTTCCATGGAGGTATTTTTATAAAGATTGGTTATGCTAGAAATGTTTCATCAATGGACTAGGGGGGAAATAAGGGAACCCTTCAAACATACTGCTACAAAGTGAAGAAAACTGTTGTTTTAAACTGCTGCAGCTCTGTTGACATTTAACAGAGCCATGTTTTTATAATAAAAAGAGAGATGCAGGCAATACAGTGTTTTGTGTTCCACATGCCTATTCCTCTGCTTCTATATATGAGTAGAAATTCACCTTATTTTTCCTTACTGTCCTGTCTGAATAATTTCTTTTATTGTCTTAGTTCTGCTGCACTCCCACCTCTCTTTCACATAATGCAGTGGCGCTCAGCATATGCTTCAGACAGCTTTGAAACCATTTTAATAATTAAAATAGCTTTTTATTTTAATTTCTAAAGCAAAATCTTCCTGTACATTTCTATGCATTTAATGTTCGCTCTTCTAGATTTGTGGGTGTCTTTCTTTCACCTAATGTATTAAGTTTTAATGTTATAAAGGTATTTTTAATTTTTTTTAATCAATCCTGCTCTTTTACTTCTCTGTGTTTTTTTATTCTACATAACTATTAGACTAAATTACTATATTTTTGTCAGTTTGCTTTCCCATCTTTTACAGATTTAATAGATTTTTTTAAACCTCCTATAATTGTTTACTTCATTTGACATTTTCTTCTCCATATTCCTTCTTTCTTTTACGTGTTAGTCTAGAGAATATTAATAACAATGGAGTTGGAAAACATGGTGGATTTTAATACTTTCTTCTAACTTTTCCTGGTAACTTCTTGTATTTGTACGCCTTATACATGTCAGGCTTTCCTTGATTTCCATTAAAGTTCTGCCTTTGGGACTGAACTCTTGTTTACTTAAATCCTTCAAATGCTCCTTTTTTAACCAAAAACCTTTACACTGCTTTATTACATGAACTCATTCTTTACTCTGTTGTATACAAGCATTCAGTACTCACTGTTTTCAGGTTTATCTATCTTACTTTTTTTCTTCTATTCTGTTCTATCTGTAAACATTATTATAGGCTGAGAATATCTTAGCTGCTGACTTTGGTAGTTGCTTCATGAATCCTAAAGTTAACTTCAAAAGGATTTAAACATTTGTTTCTACACATAAATCAGTGTACCCCAAAAATATAGCAACCTAGAGTGCTAGCTCAGAAATATTTTATATTTTTCCTTTTGGATGTTTTGACTCTGCTTTCCTTTTCTCAACTTGTATCTTCGTTGTGGAGCTATAGCTTGTTGAAATAGTGAATATTTTCCTGGACCATAAGAGCACAAGGTTTCTCCTTGTTTTTCTGTCATAATCTTGAATGCAGTGCTTAGATTGAAATGACTGCTTAGAAGAGAGATTAAAGGCCTGCCAGGGAGATACCCAAGGAGTCTGTGATTTTATGTAGGGAAATTCTAGTTATAGTTACAGATTCTGGTTATACAGTTGCCATCCTAACAGGATTCCTTTGTATTCACTGGTAAAAATTTATCTTGTTTATTTACATGTCTATGACTGAGTAGTACCAACTGAAAATGGAAAACAGTCAGGCTATATATGTATGTGTACAGTAGGGAATGGAACTTGTCTCAAAGAATTTAAACAATTAAATATGTTTCTCTCTCTTTTTCTTTTTTAACTTATTCTGATAAAAACATATTGGACTATATTAATAATGGACTCAAATACTAAAGCAGCATCTTCATTGATTTATATCCCTCTGGCATATCTCAATCTACAAGACATCAACAAACAAAATGTAAATTTTCTCCCAAATGCACAATCCTTTCATGCCACCACAGATTCTGAGAGACTCCTTATTATTACTTTTGATCTCTGTGGGTCTTGATATTATGAAATCCTTCTGCAAACTCAGCTGCATGCACATTTTGTCTATGCAGAAAGCACTTAAGTTGACTTTATATTTTATTCCACCTTCAAAATTCTTTGTTTCTGTCCACACAAAGCTAAATTTCTCAGGGGAAGAGGGATTGAAGCCTCAGTAGAATGGGAAATTGGGAGGAAAATCCCCTGTTGACTACTGGGTATGAAAAAGATTCATAGACATTTCATTGGGAGTGTTATCTAAGCTCAGATGCTTCTGTGCTGCCTTGTATATAATCTGATATTTTTCATTTAGAGTCCAAGTACATGTAATTATTTTTACAAAAATGTAAAATAAATGTGCATATAAATTATAGATTAGGAAAGAGGACACCCTGGTAAGTAATTTCATATAGTTCATCCACTTTCTTCTTTTCTATTGCATTATTGGTTTAAGTTTGAAGTAATGAAATACTTTTTTAAACTTCTAGAATTACTTGTACTATTCCTTGTTTGTTCCTTCTGAAGCCTCCATGTATGAAAGGTTATTTATTGTGCACTAGCACTTGCTAAAGCTTAATAGGAAAAATTCTTGTAAGTGTCACCATGGAACCTGTCACAGTTGCAAGTAATAATTTTGTTTCCAAAATCTGTCATCTCTTTCTTTTTTTTTCAGAAAAGATACCATGCTGCTCTGAAAATTGTCTGTGCTCCACTCAAATGTACAGAGAAAAAACACAGTAGCAAAGTTTTTCTTAGACAAGCCTGTTGAAATTCCATATCCAGTGAATTTTTACCTTATTCAGGGGAAATTACATATGTCAGCAATTAATTTGGTCTGATATTGTTGTAGAAGGCATTTCAGAAGTTAACAATGTGAATCTTACTGTACCTATAAATAGTGCTGGCTTTTCCATGTCACTTTTGGGTCACAGTGTTGTCAGTTTCTGCTTTTTAATGGAGTCTCATGATATTTGTTTGTTTTTTCTTTGTTTTTGTTTTTTTCCCTTGAAGTCCCAGATTCTGGGGGCATATCTCATATTTAATTTTTAAAAATGTACAGGTTTATAGTTCTTGTGGTACCTCAGAAATCCTTGACAACTTGACCCAAGTCCATCCTGTGGTCTCAGAAACACAGAGTTAATTAAAAGAAACAAGCATTCAATGAGACTGCTAAAAATTTCATGGTTTTTTTTTTTTTTAGACAGTACTATTCCTTGGAGACTGTGGTAGAGATAATTTGTGACTTTTGAATGCTCAGGTGCAGAGTGCAGTAAAGCATGCCTGCAACTAGTGTGCGCTCAAAGCTCAGCCAAGTCCCGGTTGCATATTCTGAGTAGAAGCTTTTCTGCTGGATAAGGGGCCAAAGTGCATTTGGGCAGCTGATGGCCTGAGGTTCAAACCACAGATATCCTGCAGCTTGTCTTGATAACTGCTGACAACCCTTGTGTGACTTCATCGCTGCCATAAGGACGGATATGGTAGCCATCACTTCCATAGGACTGATATTTGCCCTTGGCAAGGCTGTTCTGATTATTGACTCATTGTTTTGAGTGCATTTGAGTCCACTCAATGGGGTGGAAGCTAGAGGCAGGTTGAAATTGGTGGGCAAAGTATGTGTTGAGAGTGAAGGAAATGTTGATATTCACCCTTCAAAAATTTTTGGGCAAATTTATACTAACAGATAGGAATATTATATGTATTTTTATATATATACACACATATATTTCCAATTAATTTCTTGCTAGATAGTTGAATCTCTCAACCCTTTGTCTCTGAGGTGTGCTCTGCCCAGCACATTGGGGGTCAGTGCAAACTCCTCTCATGCCTCGAGGTGCCCAAAGCCTGGCTGTTGGGAGGGATGTGCCGCAGTGTGCCGGTGATGAGGGCTGCTGGAGGCCCCTCTGGAGATGCGCATCCCACCTGCAGCTCTGGTGCAGCTCCCACCGAGTTGCAAAGCTGTGTGGATATGTGGAAGGGCCATAGCTGGGACAGGACTGACAGGCTAACTCAATCCCTGCTGGGAGTGAGCAAGTCAGCAGACAGCGGGTAAGATAAAGGAGAGAGGGGTTTAAAACAACACAGGCCAATTTGCATGTCTGTCTTACTTGGGCTGCTGCCAAATGCTGACAGAGCTACTAAAAAGGCTTCCTGCTCGTTGTCAGCCCTAACACCTGCGGTTAGAGCTGTAACCTCTGCCTGTCTCCCTTACCTGCCCAGGAAAAGCCTCCCCCTTCTGCAGGAGTCATATTTTATGGAGAAATCTTTAGTCATCTCCCCTTCCTGCATTTGTAAGTCTCCCACGTGTCTGTTGAGAGGTATCTTGTCTGAGGTTGTTTCCTGCCTTTTCTCGTTGTTTCCTTATTTCCGTGGTGATTTTACCCAGCACCTTTTTCCAGTAAGCCATAGATTAACTGGATTAAAACTTGGTATTCTGGAATTAACCCAGAGCTGCTCCATTTATGTCACAGGCTGTTTAAACCTTCCAAATAGTCTTTGGGTTTTTAGTGAATACTCACTCCATTTTTTTTATGTTGTCTAGTGAAAATGGAGCCACTTTAACAATCAAGGCATTATTTTATAGCAAGATAGTATTTTACAAAATAAAGGCAAGGTTGCTAAAAGCTTTGAAACAGAATTTTCAAACTGCTCAAAAATGCATGACTTCTTTTTTTAAACTATGAAATATTTGGACAAGGGTTTTACTGCAGTGTTTCCCACTTGGTAGTTTTGTGAGGCTGTAATAGTGCAGGAATCAGAGGCAGGTATGACGGGGAAAATCCTAGTCTGGTTAGAGAGTTGCCAAGGACTTAAATTAAGCCAGGGCTTTGCCTGAAGTTTCTGGAAGGCAGAAAGCCTGCTACAGGAGGAGTGGAGAGGATTCTGATGTAGTCTCCTTTCAACCAGTACTGGAAGTCAGCTCATCTAACTTAAGCTGCCTTGAAGTCCAGTATCTATTCTAAACCAGTTTTCCAGGCTACCCTTATAATTAACAAGAGGAGATAAGCTCCAGAGGGCAATTCATGCTGCTTTTTTGAGACAACTGCTTTAGCACTGGATAAATCAGCCTCTTCAGAGTTTTTCATTCTTTGCTGACTACAGGTGGATATGCCAGACAAGTAGCTCAGACCAGACGTTTCCAGTTAGGGAGGTGAACAGGTTGCTTGTTATCTGCATGGTTTCGTGCCTGTGGAGTGTAAGTACAAACTCCTGGAGGATTCCTTCTTTCTTGCTCTTTGTGATTAAAAAGGAAATCGATGTTTGGAAGTGAATTTGTCCCTTACTGTTTTAAAAATACAATCCTTAACTTTGTAGCAGTAGCTTGGTGCGGAGTGGAACACAAAGTTGACTGCAGACATAAGACACAGATGTAGCAGATTGTAACCAGCAGCATGTCCTGCAGTGTCCATGCTCCTCTCAGGCCCTCTGGCTATTATAATGCCAAACTTCAGACCAGAGGTCAAACGTCTGTCTGCTCCTAGAAAGGAAGGAGACATACACATAGCAGCCATATAACACACCACCTATACGGCCTGGCTGATATCAGGAGAGGGCAACAGTGACTGTGGCTTGACTTGCCCATCAGATGCACAGACACACAGTAATGAGGAGTTTTTAAGATGTCTGGCTCTGTTTTTCTGTAAGCCATGCAGTCCTCATGCATTAGTGCATTGTGGTGCAGCGGCATTTGTGGATGTTCATTGCCCCACACCTTGATATTTATGGCAGAACTAAAGGGGAAAAGGATTCACAATAGCTGTCTAAACCCTTGTAAATGGCAAGAGGGCACAGGCAGAATCTGCAAATGACAGAGAGACAGTTTTTGAGTTTGACAGGCTAAAGCAAAGTTAAAAAACAACAAAACAACCAAGCCTCTAAGTAGTGTTCGTCTAACTACTTTCAAAGACGGCATTTTGAGCTTTATGTTGCTTTAGTCAGTGATGTGTTTTAGCAGAGAAACAACAGGAATCACGTTGAGCTCATCTCAAACACACATAAAATATTTTAGTTTCTTTTCTTTTATCTCCCCTTTAAGATACAGCTCAGGAGAACTATGTTCCAAGTGACAGCATCTTTGACAACCTGTACTTTTTGTTCTACCTTTTGTTCTTCTTTCTGTGAAAAGCTGTGTGATGAAGATTGCTGTAGAACCTTGATACCATCCCTACTTAAGTGAAAAAAAGCAAAAAAAAAGCAGCAGCAGCAGAAGTAACCGTGTACTTCCCAGAGGGTCAGATCGAGCCTTTAACTGCAACATCAATTGAAGGGCTCTGTATCTCTGAAGCAGCCTGGGGCAGGATGTATCCTTGCCTGTATGTATCAAAACGAATCAGTAGAGCACTGAACAGAATTCCTCACTCTAGTGTTAACAAAATTCCTTACAATAAGTTAATAAGTCTACCCAGAACCGTGGAAATGCCATTGGCTGACTTTTCTGAATGTGCTTTCTCCCCTTTGTGCCAGCAAATGCCAATCTGAGCTCAGAGAGAGACAGATTCTGAAAATGTAGGCACCATTTATTAACCTCAGAATTATCGATTCCTTGAATTGGAACATCATATTTTCATTTTAACAATTCCTAACTTTGTGTTTTTGCCTAATTGCAAGCGTCTTGAACTTGGTCCAAAGATGGTAAGCACTTATGAATGTATTTAACTTCACTCACGACCAATGATAAGCCCAAACACAACTAGTTTTTGAAAGGCTTTTCCACAACCCCTTATCTCTGGTAGTAGAGGCTCTCACAAGAATAATGAATTTTCTTCACAGAATCCTACTGAGATAAAGCAATGTTATTACGAAGTGAAAAAATGAAGTGCTTTTCCTAAAGTCTTATTTCAGTTAAAGAGAGGTTAAAATTTGGAAAAAAAAGTCATTGAATTATTTTAATGTAATTGATCTTGCTGTCCCAAAGACTTATATCCATACACAAAGCGAGTGGTGCTCTACAGTGCTAGTGATCATTTATGATAACAGACCTCTGCTGGAAAAAGAATAAAAACTCTTTTGTAATGTGAGCCTTTGTGTCTGTAAGTTCACGTGTGCCTGTTTGAGTGTACTTTTTGGGAGTTTAGAGCTACTAAACTAAAGCTGAAATTGTCTAGGTCTCACAGCAAGGCAGAAGTTTCCAAGAACACCGAACACAGTAGAAATCAGCAGAGACTGGAGAGAAAGAGTGAAGAAACACACACTGTATATTTTCAAAGTGAGGTCAGTGCTCATTAGTGCTGCTATGGAGAGCTTAGCTACACACAGAGCTCTTCACAAGCTTTACTTACCGAGCTGCCTGGGACTCCAGCTTGTTGCCTGCTCGTGCGCATCACAGCTACTGCTGAACTCACAGAGGTGGGAGAGCTGGCTGAGATTGTGAGGATTGGCCTTCAGATTAACACTGTGTTTGTCTGGAGGTGCCATGATATTCCTTGAGAGATATTCCCACTGACTGCACAAACTCAGGGGCAAGATGTATGGGGCAGAGCTCAATGGATTTCAATGACAGACAAGTGGAAAACATGCTGAGGGCACACCCTCCACCTGGCATCTGCTGCATAAATCCATCAACTATTATCAAACTTGATGTTCTCTCCAGATTACAAAGCAAGTCTGTGGAAAAGCACCTTCTTACATTAAAGCAAGGTGAGTCTCAACCAAGTTTCAAAACATCTGATTTCATAGAGAGGAAAGGGGAGAGATTAAGACCTAGGTGGAAATGAGATACAAATGACCCTGTATGGATTGCAGAAGGCACAATGGTCTCTGATGTACTGGAAATAGAATAATGAAGAGAGACATAGAGGCACTGGAATTGGAGGAGGTGAACGCAGATGTGGGAGGAGAATGGAGCATCTTGGTGCTCAGAGTGGATGCAGAAGCAGAAAAAAGCCATTACTCACCAGAAGGGAAGAATTACAGATCCTTAATATACAGGAAGCAGGACTCCAACAAGTCTCTAAAACAAAGGGTAAGGCGAAAACGGAGCACAGAAGCTTTCTGGAAGGGTCTGTAAATGTCTCCAGAGTGTGTCCTGTAAATCTAGGCTGCAAAAGCAACAAAGAATTTACCAGGCTATGAAATGTATTTGGATGTGCCTGTTCAATTTTGAATCTGTTCTAGTTCCCATACTGCCTTCAGAAATACGGGACAGGAACATCCACAGTTGAGCCTTCTCTCTTAGAAATACTGTATCAAGGTTCAGACTTGTTCAGTTTTCACAGACAACTATTTTAGGGCCCTGGGGTGGCCACAGTGTAGCCACCAAAGTTAAGTGGAGAAGAGAGCATGAAAGCTAAAACTGACAAGTTTAAGACAATCAGGATCTCAAGGCAGATTTTTTTTTCCCTAGGAGAAAATAATAGGATAAAATAATATATTTTTAATATTACAAAATATTTGTTTATTCATTTAAAAATGCCCACTTGAAGGAATTTCCCAAGTCTCTCTCCCTATTTAGTTAAATTTAATACCTGAGTTTTCCCAGCTAGTTTCTTACCTATTCTCCTAGTTATAGTGATTTCATTTCATCACCATCTTTCAGATGAAAAATGTCTGCAGAACTGACAGCCCATGATAGGTCACTAGTTTACAAGAACTGCTCAGGTGTGTTTTTCCCTTGAGCTGAAACCTCATGTGTGGAAACTGTGTGAAGTTGAGAAAACAGATAAAGGCAGTGTGGAGAACTCGGGAAGAACAAGGAGTATGCCTTTTTTCCCAGTGTTTTGAACTTAATTTAAAACACTGCTTCCAGCAGCAGAAAAAAAAATACAGGCTATTAAGGCGTAATGAAGGTACAACTTCAGATCTCCTTGAAGAGAAGATATGTGTAAAGGCAATAGTTAGAGTGTTATAATGTTTTGTAGCAGAGATCATCAAAGACCTTTGAAAAAATAAGCCTTCCAAAGCCCTGCAATGTGTGTTTGAGCTGTTGTTTCAATTTTACAGAAGATTAAAATGAGTTCTCAAAAGATTCATTAGACTGAGGTAAAATAAATGTAAAGGCCACGACAGATTTTAGTATATCACACCACTCCCCAATTTATGCTTCAGCTGCATGACTGTCTTTATGCTTGCCTGCAGCAAAACAGAGGTTTAAAATAATAGACAAGTATTAAAATTCCTTTCAAAATAGATTAAATTTTGTGTTAATGAGAAAATTCTATTTTAGATTCTTTCATCTAGTTCATAGACATAAACAAGAAGGGAATGATATTTATAGGTATGTTCTTAACAGACAGCATTGTATAGCAGGAAAGTTTATTTCTATTTTCTATGTCTTAGAGTTGCTGCAGTCTTCAAAACCCTCACTACAGCAGTCTGCTTCAGCAGCCTCAAAATTCTCTTTTCTCTGTCTTCCTTGCCGCTACTCAACATCTCGAGGATTGTATGATTTATCTAGCTTTTCATAAAACTAGATAGCTCATAGTGGATTAGGACACTCTGGGCCAAAAGTTTCACATGTTTACAGCTGGACTGAATTTTGTCCTGAACAACACTTTGACCGCTTTTCAACAGAAGAAATAATCAGAAGGACATGCAGCTGCTGCATAAAGGCCAGGGGAAATTAAAATGTTTCCCATAAGGAAATAAATGAACAAAATACATATGCAGCTTGATTAGAATTTGCATTGTAACATCATTAATTACTAAAAAGCCACAGGTGGGAATGCCATGAGGCATGAAAATATTATTATGAAAGGAAAAATGATTCTGTGTCAATAGGACAGTCCTTGCAAACAATATCTTAGCAGATTAAATATTTCATAAGAAATAAAAAACCCAATAGAATATTTGTAATGCTTACTTTTTTCAGTCCTTCAAAAATATAATTTAACTCTGTTTTTTTTTGTTTTTTTCTCAACGGAAAAATGTGTAAACACTTGGTAAACTAGTGGCCTTCTGTACATAACAGCTAATCCTGGCAATTTATAATTTTATAGTTAGGGAAATGGAGGAGAGAGATGCTCAGGGTAAGACAACGTGTTTGAACCAGAACTGAGATCGTCAAACCCAGCTTTTTTTATTGACAGCACAAGAATGTTTTGGGCTCTCTTTGATTGCGATTTCTCTTGTGATACTTTACTCTTTTTCTGGTAATTCTGTATAGATGCTTCTGCCTGGGAACTTTACTCTAGAACTCCATTGTTGCTATATTCCAGACTTTACAAAATTGTTGCAAAATTCACAGAATTGTCTACAGATTTCACATTTTTTAAAAAAATTGAAGTAGTAAAGTGAAATTATAAGGAAGAACACCAACAACAGATTCAACTTATTATGTTTACAATTGCTTAACTGCATAAAATCTAAACCAGTTTAGCTGGACATCAGGCTATGTAGGTAAAGCTAGTTTAGCTAACTATTATAAGTGTCAGAGAAGCTGCCAGCCAGCCAGCAACTAATCTGCTCTTTTGTGTTAATCTTTTCTTGCCACAAATTGCTAAACAAATGGAGTGATACTTGGGAAGACTTTTCTGTACTTCTGAACTCAAAGATCTGTCCCCTTCCAAAGAATTCAATAGAGGAATTGATAAATGAACTAAATCTTCCCTCAAATGCTGAGAAACAGGTATTGATGCATGTGATGCTAGAAAAATGAGTACTATTCAGTAAAAGATGTATTACGCACCTTAAGGATATGTTGAAAATCTCCTCAAAGAGCAGGTCTGACAGAGAGAATAATTTTAGATTGGTGTGCTGATTTCAGCTGGAGTAGTTAACTTTCTTCACAGTGGCTGGTATGAGGCTGTGTTTTGGATTTGTGCTGAACACAGGGTTGATAATACAGAGATGATTTTGTTATTGCTGAGCAGGGATTACACAGAGCCAAGGCCTTTTCTGCTTTTTGGATTGCCAGACTTAGAAGAAGCTGGGGGTACATAGGAGGTTGGGAGAAGACACAGCCAGGACAGGTGACCCAAACTGACCAAAGGGATATTCCAGACCATGTGGCATCATGCTCAGTCTATAAAGAAGAAGGAGGAAGGGGAAGACATTTGGAGTCTTCCCAAAGGGGATGGCATTTGTCTTCCCAAGTCACCATTATATGTGATGGGGTCTTGTTTTCCTGGAGATGGCTGAGCACCTGCCCACCCAGGGGGGACAGTGAACTAATTCCTTGCTTTGTTTTACTTTTGTGTACAGCTCTTGCTTTCCCTATTAAACAGTCTTTATCTCAATCCATGGGTTTTCTGGCTTTTAAACTTCCCTTTCTCTCCCTGATCCTGCTGTTGGGGAATTGAGTGAGTGGCTGTGAGGGTCCTGATTGCTGGCTGAGGTTAAACCATGCCAACTGGTGACAAAAAGCACAACAAAAATTTTTAAGATTGTTCTGTGGTCACCAGGCCAGAGCATCATGATTCTATAATGTCTTCTGACTGCTATCCCTCACCCACTTGCTACATATGAAGTGCAAAGCCATACATTTAGGGACAAGGCAGTTTGGGTAGCTGACTCCAGTGAACTTGCCACTTTAATTTTTTTATTCCTGCTAGTTGCCTAATATGAATTTTGTGATGGAAAGCAGCATAGTCTGTAACAGCTATAGATATTTCAGTGCATTCCATTTGGAACACCAATTCTGATAAGAGATTAATGAAGAGCAAGGACAGAAAACAAAGTGAAACCAAGCAGCAGCATATGACTGTATAGGAATGCAAGTCCTTACATGTAGAGAGCAGCATGGATGAGAATGCAGCCTCTGAAAACTGAATAAACAGTCAATATGAGACTCAGCCTATCTGCAGTGCACTGAAGTCCTTTCCCTTTCCCTTCAAAGTAGAGTAAAAATTTTTTTCATCCTTTTTCATATTTTCTCTCAAAAGAGGCTATCCCACTGTGCTCAAAACAAACCAGTAAAAAATAAAACAAGCAATCTGAAGCAAAACCCAGCAACTTTTGTTATTATATGATTGTTTTCTGTCTCAAGTAAAGCAATAAAAATATTGATTGCTGGAGGAAAGCCTAAAAATCAGAATGATTTGTCTCAGTAGTAGTCTTTAGAAGAATGAGCTCCTCAGTTGCTGTAAATTGGCCTACTTCTATGGGCTTAGATTTTAGTGCAATTGTCGTGTGTGTCTGAAATGTCACAAGAGCTATGAAGCATTAGATATTAGATGGTAAAAATAAATAGAAACTAACAAGGTTTGCTTTCCCACTCAAGCCCTTCAGTCATTCTCTGTCTTGCTTTTTCAAACCTAAATAAAACCAAAGGACTTCACTTTATTGCTGCTAGCACTACCCAGTGATCACTTGTAGTCATGGAAAGATTTAGTCCATGAAGCTCCCCTCCATCACCACCTGAATTCAGATCAATCAACCCTGCACAGCATAAGCCTTGCCATGTCATTATCTACAGCAGCTTGCTTTCCTCTGACTGTATGAGACTGTGCTTTAGAGAGGGGTAGGATACCCAGATTCCTTATAAGTGAGGCCAGAGGGAGGTCTCCAAGCCCTATCAGCAACATGCATGCTGCATGCAAATTGTCATCCTATCTGAAGGAAATGTAGCTGCAGAGAGTTTCATTTTGCTGGGCAATTTGAGGAATCACAGCACTGCTGCCATGCTTGTGCTTCGGGGATGAGGGTCAGTAGGGGCTGGTTGGGAGGGCTGAGGGGGATCCTGCCTCAGAAGGAACCACACTGTACCCTAGGAGTGCTGCTTCTCATTTCAATTCCTCATCCTCAGGCAAACTTGTCCTTTTTGGACTTTCTGTCTCATAATATTTTTCACTTGCACCGTTTTCCCTTCTGCTTTCATATATATCCTCCAGTTATTTTTTTGTGCTTTTTCTGTGTTGTGAGTCCCCTGTTTTCCATTGTTGATGCTTTAACATTCTGAATCCAAACTCAGTAAGCTTTGCCTGTGGTCTAATCATTGTGCCAGCTATGTCTTGGTATTAGAATTTACCCTCTGTCTCCTCATCTGTTTCAGTAATCGACCACTTTATTTGTTAGTTTAACATTTTCATTCCTTGCTCTAGTTATTGTCATTATTCTACTTATACAGAATCGCTAATGTTTAACTCCATAATCATTATATAGAGAGAAAAGCTGCAAGCAATTTGGAACAGTAAGTCCCTCTAAAAGAGAAAAAGCTTTAGAAAAATTTCTACCCCCCCGTCCCCCCTCCAAAGAACTGTTTTTCAAAGCTAATCAACTAATACAGCAGAATGAACTACTTCATCTAGAGAGTCAACACATGGCCATCTGTCCAGTAAACAGGAATGAAATCGTGCCCCATAAATGCCTCAAGGAGAAAGAGATTTTCTGCATCTTCCACATTCAGAAGTGAGACAGTGGCCAAAATATTTACTGCTGATAAACATTAATATGCCCCTCAAAGGCTTCCCTGGACAAATTGTTTTAACATAGGCCAAATCTCCAAATATGTTTTCTGCTCATGCTGCTCCTGCAATTTTAATTAAAGTCAAGATTTCCTCCTTAACTTTGCAGTATGATTTTAAAATAAATAAATGGTAATTCATTTCAGAGGCAGCAGCTTGGCTCATAGATCTAGACTCAAATGATTTAGACAGGCCATTTTGGCCATCCTTAGTCTGAAAACAGAATAACTATGAGTAAACATTTCTGTCTTTCATGTAGCCCTTTTAAAAAGCTGTAAGACCACCCCATATACACCATCCAATCTTTAACATTAAGAAAATTTTCTTAATGTCTTGTCTAAAGCTTCTTTGAAATAGTTTAAACTTTTAACTTGTCTTACCTATTAAATAGAAAGATCAGTTTATTCTGTCCCCTTTTGGCAGCAGACATTTGCATGTTTGAAAATGGTGGCCTCTTAGTCCCATGAGTAAATGGAACCAATTCTTCCCATCTTTCCTGTCATTTTTAGACCTCTGGTTTTTTTTATTTTTTTCTGGAGTCCTTCAGGTTAGTCAGCCATTGTCTTGAACTGCAAATGCCTGGTGGCTGACATGACATTATGTTGAGACTTTCTTTACCTGGTGCTAAGCAGAGTATGAGGTTTACCTTTACATATGACTCTTACATATAATGCTCACAGGTTTCAGTACAATGCTTGCTTTTTTTCTGGTTTTGAATTTGTTGGACAGAATTATTCCTTTACAGCAGCACTAGCAAAAATGTGGGTCACTAGCTCAGCTACAGAAGAGGCTGCAAAATAACAGAAAATGTGTATTTTAATGCTTCATCTTCTTCTTTCTCCTTCCCTGCCCCTGTGCAGGTGTTGCAAATCCTCTGACTAGTAAAAGACTTTGATAATGTGTTCAATACCACTTAGTTTTTGAAAAAGAGTTTCTCTTTCAACAAGTAGCAATGCTGATCCCTCTAAAACTTACTTTCCACATACGAGATTACTGCTTCTCTGCCTCTTGCGGACAGCTGGACTGACCCTAGCAATCCTAAAATCCTTAAAAAGTGTGGTTGCTTTTGGAGGGTGGTAAAGCCTTATATAATACTGAAGCTTCATTAAAAATGTGCTTTAACTCCAAAGCTTGTGGGTAAAGAAGGACAGTGCAGGGTGATATTGATCAATGCTATTTTTCTTTGCATAAGTCTTTCCTGTCCTCAAGCCACTTAGGGAGTTATCTCGACTCTAATCTTCTTGGCGCCCTGCACACCGAGCTCTTGCTGAAGTTAATGGCAGAGCTGCATGCAAACTTCCAGGTTCAAGCCCTCTCTCAGAAGCAATCTCTGCTACACTTGCAGATTTTGTGATAGTATGAAAGCTTTACTGTGCTGCTGCTTTCCTCTTGTAAACAGGATCAAAGACAACGTGTCATTTTTTTATTTTATTTTATTTTGGTCTGCTGTCTGGTTGCTGTCATCTCTTTCTATTCTGGCTCATCTTATATTGCACCTTGAACATTTTATCTCACAGCACTTCACAGTTTGGTTCCACCCTTTTTGTGTGGTACATGACACATTTGAGTATTTTTTCCTATCAGTATGGCATTTTGTATGATACATGCTACTGTGCTGAACTAATTGTGATAAGTCATGCCGCTAGATCCAGTACAAATGTCCCTTTTTCAAGGTTTTTCTTGTGCTTACATATCCTTCACTTTCTAAGCATGCAAGTTCTGTTTTCCTAATTGATCTATTTGTATGACAATTTGATAAGGTACGCTGTTGCTATTTTCCTAGGACACAAAAACACAGGGTTTTATAGATGACACCTGAGAAGAGTCCTGAATATCTGTCACATGAATGATGTAAAGTACCTAGGTTGCAAATGCCCTAAATGTCTCAGCATTGCAACTGTGAGTATTCAAACTGTTTTTTTTTTCCCCGAGCCCTTATTTGTAACCCTTAGGCAACAATAAGCAGCTAAAGAGAATACCAACTCTTCTGACCTAAGGAACCTCTCTCAAATCCCAAATTACACTAAGCAAGGTCATCCCTGCAGTTCTCAGCAACTCCAGGAAAGAAATTGCAAACTTTCAGTCAAAGATTCAGTCTCAAAGCCTTTGAGGATTTCAGTCCTCAAAGCCATTTTCCTTGCTTATTTCACATCTGGATTTAGACTCCTGCCTTTCAGAAAGCAAGCAAAATCTATCAGGTGAAAATGACTCCTGAAAAATAAATTAAATTGAGGGTATGTGAGCCTAAGTCATCAGCGTTGGATGCAAGGGGTTGCTGTGGGGTAAAAAAAAGATGGTTTTCCACATGCAAAGAGGATAGCTGAACAGAACTAGTGAAGTGATTATTCCTATGTACACAGCATTGTCAGGGGTACTATGAAAAGATGCCCTCATCTCCAGGAGAATATGGAAAATCTAACAGGGATAAGATCAGAACTTACCCTTTTCTATCTGCTGAAGAAGTGGCAGTCGCTGGACTTTACTTTTCACTGGATTTAGTTAGTTCTTTACAAAGAGGAGCTCTAATTGCTTGCTGGGGGACATAGAGAAGGGCTCCAACTTGTTGACCCACACACAACAAAGTGCTATATCTGAATGCCAAAGGTAGAAAAGCCATCCATAAATAACAAAATGTAACTTTGCAGCAATGAGTTTTAAATAAGATTCTAGAAATTTCTGACTAAACACAGGGAATCAGGACTACTGGACTTCCACAGTTTGCTAACACTTGGAGAGAGCATCAAGCTACACAAATACCACGAAGCACATACAAATTTCCCAGTCATTTCTTTGCTGCTGAGGCTGTAAGAGAAGAAGCTGGGTGTTCCCATTAGGACAGAATTGATAAAAAGATGAGTTTTTCTCTTCAAGATCAGGAAAACTGTACCCCAGGGTAAAACTAGGCACTGCTCCTATGTGGTACAGAGGGCTCTCTGGTTTGGTCCTTGCCTGCTTTGCCAGGTTCACACGCTCAGAGGTAAAGGTGGCTTCCTCCTGACTCAGAGCATCAGGGGGCTCTGTTTTTTTCCTGCTATAAAATAGTACTCTGCCTCTTTGTTATTGCAAAGCTGTGGCTTTGCAAAGGCCGTGGGCATTTGTGGTGGCTCTGTTTCAGCTGATGTCTGTCTGAAGCACTTAACAGTAAGGTCTCAAGGGAGCTGAAATGTTTTAATTTGAGTAAAAGTTACTGGATTTCCTTATGGGGGAGAAATGTAATGGCCTGTGATACAAAAGGGGTGACCTTCAGCTCTGATTTTAAATCCTGTTATAAATTCCTATGCACATATATTGCTGAGGGAAGGTTTTGGCACAATATGCATTTAATTTAACAGTCTTGTTTATTCCAATAGTGCAGAGGTGTTCTAGCATGTAAGAAAAGTTAAATTCAGAGAAAGTAATTTTAACCAAAGATCAAGATGAAAAGCCAAGCTACATTATAAAGATACTTAAGCAAATGTACTATATTTAATCTACTTTCATCTGAAAGCAACTTCCAATTTTCTCTTTCACTTACATTTCTAATGCAGTGGTATTTATTACTTATTGCCTACCTTACCAAATGAGCAACAGTATCTAGAGATACCTTCCTGCTGATTAGAAAGTTCTCACTGCAAAATAATAGATTTATGAAATATACATGAAGAAACTTTTATTAAAATTACATTAATAGCCAAATTCTGCACACAATTACACTTGGCCATTGTGGAAATCAATGAATTGCACCAGGATAATAGAGAGCAGAGTTTGCCCTGACTGAATAATTTTAGCTGATTAGAAACAATGAAATGAGATATTAATATTGACACTCCCTGTTTGAAATACCCTTGTTGTATGGACCCGGGATTAATGATTTGGAGTTCTGTGTGGAAGCACAAAGTCACTCTGCCAGCCAGCCCTGACAACAGGACCATATATACTTAGACAAATGATCTCATATATAACTCCACTTCTGGGAGGAAAAAGGAGGAGAATCTTCTCTCCTGCTTTGCAGCAAGTCACACTTAATATTCCCCCCCAGTAGCTGGTAATACATATCTGAGCAAGCTTTAAACTCTGTAGCTCAGGTATTGAGAGCAATGGAACTCCTGCAGCACCGAGTTCAGTAGAGGCTAAGCACCCAAATACTTAATCTGGTCTGTCACTTGTTAGCTTTGGTACCTCTTTTAGGTTAGCTACAATATGAGACTGGCTGCAGTCCAACCAGCAGGTTTATTACCTCCAATGCAGAACTGGTTTTATTAGCCTGGGTATGCTACTGTGCTAATGTAATATATACCATGCCGTATAGATGGAGAAGTGGCTTTAATTCTTTTGGTCTGCAAGCCAGCTCGTGGCTCTGCATTGTGCTTTATACACTGAGGGAATTATATTCTTCATCTGAGGGAACATCTGGCCTGGGGGAAAATGGGGTCTGGGACTAATGGCTGTGCTCAGCTGTTTGGATGTTGAGTTAGGACTTTGTTGCCAAGTGTTCAGACTTTCAGGCAGAGGACAAAACTGGTGTCTGAAAATAGACAAAGACTCAGAAAGCAAGGGATGTTTTGGGAACTCATTGCTCCTAAAATAGCTGTAGTGACAAATGCTGTGACCACTCCCTCTGTCAGCTGGAGCAAAGGTGAACTCAACCTTTCCCTCCCCTTCTGTTTGGAACTGCAGGGATAAGCTGCAGCAGGGTCTCTGAACTGTGTGAGAACCTCTTATCTGTTAGAGCTGTGACCAGTGTTTTTAGGGATGCCTAGGGAGTGTGCACAGCTGCTTTGGATATAGCTACCTACCAGCCCAACCAACCAGACCTCAGCAGGCTCTTCTCTACTTGACTCTGCCAGCAGCATTGACTTGGTGTGGAACAGAAATCACCATAATTACAAAAAGATACAAAGACAATATTAAAAGAGACAAGTGTTGCTGGTGTTGCTCCCAGCTTCAAAAGTGTTAAATGCCTGTTTCCAAATAATAGAATAATAAAATAGTTTAGGTTGGAAAGAGCTTCTTTGGAGGTCATCAGGTCTAGCCCTGCTCCAATGAGTAGGACATCCCTCAGCTAGTGAGGTCTCTCAGAGCCCTGTCCAGCCTGACTTTAAATGTTTCCAGGGATGGGACATCCACCATTTCTCTGGGCAACCTATTCCAGTGCCTCACCACCTGCACTGTAAAAACTTTCTTCCTTATACCGAGCCAAATTCTACACTTTCTCATTTTAGAATCATTACTCCTTGTCCCGTACTACTGAAGGATAAATGCAATAAAGAAGAACTATTATCTGCTATAAGAGAAGGGTTTGGGTACATTGGCAGGCTAGCAAGAGCCTCACAGAAATAAATTAATTACATTTCAAATAATGCAGGTTGTTCTTCCTGACTCAGATGTTGGGGACCTGGAGAAAGGAAAGAACTGTAATAAAATACATCTCTACTTTATTTTTTCTTCTGCTTTATACCATATTCCTAGGCACCTCATTTTCTGGGTTGGAGGAAAAAGCTGTATATTTACCAGAGAAACCTCATTGTTCAGCCTGTTGTCTCTGGTCACGGGTCTCATGTAGGAATATTTGCATAATTGAAATGGGACTTCCAGAGCCTAGTCTGGGAAGCAAATGAGCTGAGGAGTTCCGGGATGCTACTGCAGATACCCACAAACGGAACATTTTCCTCTGCAGTACCCTGGAACAGAGGCATATTCAGAGACCACTCCAGGCATATGACACAGAGTGGCAGGAAGAGGCTGGGGAAGAAGACCCCTGCATTCTTCTCATTGTATATGCTGAAAGGAGCAGCTGGATTAAGATGCCTCCTTCCCTTTGCAACTCTTATCCACACTGAAATCATGAGGGCAATAATATGTTGGATGTCTGAGGACTTCAGAATGGATGCCCTATTATTTCTCTCTTTTGTTTTGTTATAATAGATGTGACCTTCAACTGCTTTCACACACTTTTCACTCTGTAGAGAAAATACCATGCTGAATGGCTTAACTGTGATTTCAATACAAAACCGACCAACAGAAAGAGAGTTTGGGACAAAAGCAACAATGCCGGTAACGACATCCAAAAGTGTTAGAAGTAAATCTAACTGCACACAAAGCAGAGTTCAGCTAAGTGTCACTGCCAAAAACCATCTTCTGTTCTCTATGAAATGAAGTTGGAAAAAACCTGAACCAAGTACTGAAATTCAGTGGGTGCACAAAAAAACCAAACCAAACAACTGGTAGAAGGGGGATGTACCTGCTCTGGAGGACTGCAGTCACTCATTCTGCATCTATGTGTATTTGGCAGATGGGATGCAGAAGGACCAGTCCTTCAGCTGGTGTAAAAGCATAGAGTGATTTGCCTGTGCAGAGGATCTGCTCCATGGCCTGTGCTTAATCCTCCCAGGCAACACTTTAGGAAGTAATCAGATAGTCCTTCATATCTGATTTTGAGTGTACAGCTGGAGGAAAACGCTGCAATTCCTCCTTTTTGAAATGTTTCCATAAAAACCCCATCTATTTTAATTTCCTTCCTTATCTTCACCTGCTCTTCTACCTCAGTTTTATTGCTGTTTGGAATAGGTTTAGTCCTACACATCAGACTTGGAAAATGTTGCCTGGCTGGACTGAAGGAATATCCCCCAAATTTCTGAACGATATTATGCAGCGACACAAGTTGCTTTCAGATGCAAAGGGTGATGCATAAGCCAATGCTTCATTTGCATGCTAAGGAAGGTCTGAAAGCCTGCTCATTCTCTGCTTGGATCACTGTAATATGCATGAGTGAGAAAGGAGGATAATAACCAGTAGAAGGAGTTGCTTTTATTAACATGTAAATGCTTCTGCAGTTTTTCTTTTAGATGGAAAGTTTGGAGGCAAATATTTGCTTCCTCTGCTTATGTGTGAGAAAACAGATTTTTGTCTGTGTTTCAAATACTAAAAATAGGAGGAAAAGGTTTCAGTTTTGATTTTTTTTTTAATTAGATGTAAACCAAAAATACCCATGCTGGTTTGATGTGAGACATAAAATACTCCCACAGAAAACACCATTTTACTTCCAGCTGCAGTGAAGAGGGACCTTGATATTTACCTCAGATTGATGCAGCAGCTTGTGCTTGTGCATAGAGCTCAGCCTTTTGTCAGATTTTATGGCCTCAGGTTTGGCTTGCCTGGCAGCATCAGTACCATGGTGTCATTTGTGTGCAACACTTCAGGTGAGAGTCCCGGTACACTGCCCACCCTGCACAAATAAACGCTTACGGGAATTGGTCCTTGTCCAGTGCTTTGCTTGGTGCTTTTGTAAACTACAAGAATTCAGGAAAAATTTCAGGCTGGTAGGGAGAACCACCATTTGAATATCATATTCTCAGCATCTTTCATATATAGGAAACAAGAGAGCAGTAGCCACTGCTCCGGTCAGCTTCACCATCACGTGTTTTTCTTCCTGAAATCCAGGAAGTCTACAGTGAAGTATTTTGCTTTGTACAGAAAACATGGGATCAAGAAGCAACAGATGGGAGAAGTAGCAAACATTTCAAAAATAAGTGCTCAAGAATCAGAAGGAATTATTATACCTTGTTCATCTATAGTTTGCAGCAAGAAATGAATATTTATGTCTCAAATGTTATGTTAAAACATTCTTCCTTAATATGTATTTATATACAACCTTCCACAAAAAATCTGCCTTCAAAAGCAGCAGGCGCTGACATCCTGTCTTGCCAGAAACACAACATCTCATCAGATGCTCAGAAAGAATTTATATGAGACTTTGTGAAGCGCCTAACAAATAGCAGGCATTCTACTGAAGAAAGCATCAGCATTTCAAGATGAAGAAGTAAATCTGTTCAGTGCTTTAGGAGTTTGAAGCTACTTTAGGAGTTTAAAGTGACTTCCTAAAAAATGTAGACTCCCAGCTTAATGTTTCTTCTGGACCCCTCTGGCTAACAAATGACTTGTTTATAACATTTCTAAATATAGATCTAAATATAGATCCAGGTAACTTGGATTAAATATCATTCAAACCCTTCTTTATTTCAAAGTAAATAACAAAGATTGTATTGTTCTTTGTCATAGTCCTTTGAATGCAAAGAAAGCCCCTGAAAAAATTCTTATTAATCATTATTTTCATGTAATCTGAATATATAGTCTTTCTTTCAAAATAAAAACCAGAATATTTTTGAATACTTTCCTGCATTATTACTGACAACACTGCTTTATTAATTTAGGATAAAAAATCTGGCAGAATTCCTTATTTTTGTGTATTTCATTGCTTACAACTGTATCATCTCTTGTTTTTCTTTTACTTTTTTGTTTCCTTAATCAGTTTCCCAAACTTTCTAGCTTCTAAATTTATATATATTTCTGTCATGTTGACCTTTTTTTCATTACCCCTCACCCAAGCCCTCTCCACTGATGCACACCCACACAGATCACAAATATATTTTAGTTTTTGGAGTTGCTTTTATTCTCTCTGCTAAAGTCAAGTTGTTTTATAACTAATGTCACCTATTTTTTCAGCTGTGGGATGGTAGCGTTTTGGCCATCAAATAAAATATTTAATCAGTTCTCCCAAATTATTCATACCCTCTCTAGGTCTATCAGCCTATAGTTGTTCTCAGCTTTATGGACCTGTCTCTTTTAAATCACCAACCGTATTTATTACTGATTTGAACTTTTTTTCTTCAGTCTGCACGTAATGAATGCAATTAAGTCATGATGACTTGCTCCTAAAAAATCTTTGCTTTTAGTTCTTAGATCAGTGCCCTTTTATCTGCCAAGATGAAATCAAATTTATTGTTCCGTGACATTATTTTTTGAGTTATGAAATTGTCAGTATTTTTTTTCAGAAATTCCAAGGTAGTTTTTGTACTGACAGATCTCTGATATATATCACTCACATCAAGATGTCAGCTTCACAGCTTTTTTTTCCTTAATGTAGGACAGGCAGGTTTTAAGGAGCTGTTGATGCTGCTCTGAAATGGGATATGATGGTAGGAGCTGCTGGTGGCTTGTGCCCCAGCTTGCACTATATTGGCCGGAAAATTAATCCATAAACCTTCAAGATCACTTGCACAGGGCTGTGTTAGTGGCTCAGACATGAGTATTTTGTAGAACTTGAGCAGGTATATAAAATGGTACACTTGTCCCTTGTTCTACAAACCCTGATTTGTTGTATAGTTTGCTCCTTAGTGATGGGTCCCTGCTGCCTTGAATCTTCAACAGTGATGCTTTCCAGATGTGTTTTTTCCAAATATCCCTCCTGTATGTGAAGTCACTGTCTTTCATTTTATTCTTCTTTCATCTGCTTGGTTCCAAGGACACCAGGCAAATGATTTATATATAAATTCTCCCTGTAGAGTCTCATTCCCTCAGTAATCTGGGAGGGATTAACTATTTGATGATTTCAAGCACTGATTCTGATCAAAGACCTGCTAGTCATGGCCAGATGGGTCTCACAGAAACTCTGACAAGCCGATCAGTACAGCCTGATGGGAGACTGTGAGACTGTCCCCACTTCCCCAGGCTTCCCCTCAGGATAAAACTTGAATAGATAATGCACAGAAACACACACACACACACACACACACACACACATGCATACAAATGCTCTCCCAACTCACCTTCTGCAACTGCTCTACCTCTGAGCACAGGGTAGAAGCTAACCCTTCCGAAACTCCCATGTTAGCTGCTCTGTTTGCTGGGCTCAGCTGTTTCATTCAGCTTTTGATTCTGAGTAAAGTTATTTCAATGGCTAAACAGAAGGAATGATGCATGCAATGCCCTTCTGGATTATCCCAAGTTATGAGCTGTGAGTGATGGTGTAAACAGTAATATACATGTATCATGGCAAAATGAAGGATGGCCCCAGTGATCATAACAGAATGGCAGAGGATAAACAATCACCAGAAGTAACCTTGCTGGCTGAAACAAACATCTGATTTTTACTAAAGCCAGAAGTAGAAAAAACATTTTCAAGTTTGCTGAAAGACAGATGGAAATGTCTTAGGGAACTTGACGCAAAGCAATTATGGATGCTCAAACACAACAAAGATTTTGAACATGAAAAGAGAATACTAAAAGGATTTTTATACTTGACAGTTCATTTCATTGTATTCTCTTTTTATATTAAATTATTAAAGAAAGATATATCAATGTGTGTGTTTTTGGTCCCTTTTTCCTAGTTTAGCTTGTTGGAAAAGTTTAACATTTCCCAACATACTATTTTCATAATATTTCATAAATGTCACAATTTTCCAAGTTTTGCCCTTAGTAAATTAGCATTGGTCAGAGCCTCTGATGTGCTACTCTTCCTCTCTTAAATGAAGTTTCCTTCTTAATTTAATTAAGTACTGAGTGTTGGAAACAGGTAAGAGAAGTTGCTAATCATCTTTGAAACATCTTTGAACCCTCATCTGTATTATACCACTGAATTCAACAGTACCATAATTTTTAGAAGGTTTAAACCTCCAAGAGCTTTAATAGTGTATTAGAATAAAAGAGACATCTAATTCCATTACTGATGATTCTTCCCTGCTGCTGAAGGTAGTTAGAAGTGTGCTGCAGCTTGGGGGTTACAAATCAATTTTCACACTGCTTAATGACTGGCATGTTTTAAAGCTCTTCTGTATCACTTTATGTCATATAATATATAGATTACAGGCATCTGTTCTGAGCTGTTCACGTGGGCCACTGCTTTAATGTATTGTCAAGGATCCCTTGAGAGAAAGCAAGCTAACCCACCCCAAGGTGTCTAACATTAACATTTAACTGGAAATATCCCTCTCTGCACTGAATGTAGAAGGAGCTTGGAGGCTAGCTTAGCCAAAAGCTAAATATTTGGATTGCTAAAATTAGGTGAGATAAATCCCACTGTAGGATCTCAGGCTTGCTGCACAATGAGGAGGCAGGGGACAAAAGTCTGAAGAGTCTGTGTTAGGAGGTGGTGTCTCTGCTTCAGCTGTGTAGGGGCTTCATCATTCTCATGTAAGCATCAACATGAGACAGCGTAATTTAAATGCCCACATTTAATGTGGATACCTGTGTGATCAAAGCACTTATTTGTCCTGCCAGGACAAAAGGAGCATGCTGTGCTGAAGTTATACAATTCTACAGGAATTTGGGGTTGCAATGGGCTTACAAGACAGTTTTGTTCTATATGTATATCTATAGAGAGACAACAGAGTTAAAATCAGTTCAAGTTGTGGTGTGATACTATTGGGGGTATTATTATCTGCTCTTCTCCACTCTACGAGTTATTACTTTCTGCCTAAATGCAGATTATGTGCAGGAACCAGAACTTTTATATGACTCAGAGGTGCTGTGTACTTTCCTGGCTCTATGATAATATGCAAGGACTTGCATGCAGCCAAAATACATTGATACTGCTAACCAATATTTTAAATTCTCTGCTGGATGTCTGCATGTAGCTTCTCCTCACAGACACTACCATCCTTCTCACATGCATCTTCTCTGGCAACATGGGTTCTAACAAGAACAAAAAAATACCTTATTTCAAATTTATGTTTTCTTCTCCTAACATCCTGACCAGCTGCTGCTTCTGTTTACCTTGTTTCTGTACCTTGGAGCACTACTAGAGGAGCTGCTGAGTTCTCTAGAAAGTGCTGGAAAAGCTGGACATCATTGCAAATCAGAACTTAATGGGTGCTTCTTGTGGGTGGCTGATCACCAAATAAATTTTGAGTGAGATAGGTAATATTTGCAGAAAACATACAATAAAGAAAAAAATGAGGTTTAGAAGATGTGAATTAAAATATCACTGATTATCTTTACAAAGATATTTGGTTAGCTTCACTAGGGATTGATTGCATTACTAAATGTGGCAAATTCTTTTTCTAAAGTAAACCATCTTCAAGTAACTAGCAGGCATGGGATCTAGTGTTGCAGTGAAAAGAAATACTGAACTAACATAGATTAACTCATCTCACCCATAAAAGAACTTTCTTCATTGAATGAAGGTGTTGGAAGACAATATGTGATGTACATTACTGCTGATCTTGGATTCTGTCACAGTCCGTTGCACAGAATTGTCTGAAGCACTGAGGAAAATAAGGAGACCCACAAGAATAAAGAGAGGGTTAGTAAATGACAGTGCTTGGGGACTGAGGTGCAGGTACATTCACACCTTCCATGGCTGTCACTTTGGTAATCTTTCACAAAGCATTTCATTTTTCTAAGCTCAAATGTGTGAATTCTTATACTATATCACAGCTATCTGCAAAGGGTGTTTTCTTCCCACCTGTTCTTCTTCCTTTTGGAGACTTCAAAACCTCTCTGAAATCTATGTGCCAGTATTTGACCACCCTCATAAAACAAAATTGTCTTCTTGTATTCTGATGGACTTCCCTGTATTTCAGTGTGTCCCCAGTGCCCCTGGTCCTTTTACAGGGCACCACTTAGAAAAGCCTGGCTCTGTCTTCTTTACACCTGCCCTTCAGGTACTTATAGACATTGATGATTCCTCCAGAGCATTATTTTCTCCAGGTAAAACTGTCTGATCTCTCTCAGTCTCCTTATATTAGAGAGGATCCAGACCCTTATTCATATTTGAAACTCTTTTCTGGGCTCTCTCCAGTATGTCCATGTCTCTTTTGTGTAGAACCCAGGACTGTATCCAGCAATCAAGATGTGTCTCACCAATGCTGAGCAGAGGGGAAGGATCAGCCAGTTTTTAGTCTGCCTCACTGTCCATTTATCTTGCCTGTGCATTATCAGTTTGTCAGTGATGGTATTATGGAAGACTGTTAAATGCCTGCTAAAGTCTACTTTTGCTCTCTACTCATGCACCAGATTAAAAATTCCTTTGCACAAGGCTATCAGGTTGGTCAGACATGAATTACCCTTCATAAATCCATACTGATTACTTCAAATGACCTTGATATCTTTTGGAAATGGTTTCTGGGATTATTTACTCCATCACCTTAACAAGAATTGAGGCCAGGCTGACTAGTCTTTAGCTCCCTGGATCCTCCTTTTGCATATCTCAGTGTGTCATTTGAATTTTTCCAGTCCTTGGGAGCCCTTCCTTTCCCTTTCCCTTTCCCTTTCCCTTTCCCTTTCCCTTTCCCTTTCCCTTTCCCTTTCCCTTTCCCTTTCCCTTTCCCTTTCCCTTTCCCTTTCCCTTTCCCTTTCCCTTTCCCTTTCCCTTTCCCTTTCCCTTTCCCTTTCCCTTTCCCTTTCCCTTTCCCTTTCCCTTTCCCTTTCCCTTTCCCTTTCCCTTTCCCTTTCCCTTTCCCTTTCCCTTTCCCTTTCCCTTTCCCTTTCCCTTTCCCTTTCCCTTTCCCTTTCCCTCTCCCTCTCCCTCTCCCTCTCCCTTTCCCCAGTACAGAGCTCCTATATAATCCAATGTAGAACACTGTTTTATTGTCTTGTTTATATAATTTTTTCCTCAAACTAAATGAAAAATAGATCTTTTTGGCCTGAGGACATTTCCAAGTGAGTCTTTCCTAAGCAGACTCAAGTACCAGGGGTTATGAACACAGACTTTTTACAGATTGATTGGTTTAATAATCCATATTTACTATTACCATTTTATGAATTTTGAAATCTGTCTTTGTCTCTCATTCAGACAAATCTTCAGCTGAAGCGAATGTAAGTTTGGTCTGTGTAACAAATGGGTGATAAATGAGTAAGACCTTCAGGATCTGGCATGCTAATGATTATAATTTAACACTACTATAGCTCTTTCCATCTTCAAAGTACTTCACGAACATTAACCATTCTAATTAATTTCATTTAGAGTTGTTCCTACTGTATCTTTTCTTCTGCTGAATGCTGTAGTACACTTACTGCTATATTGTAATTCAAAGGTTGGTATGGTAAAGATTTTGACAAGAGCACAGAATCCCTTGCGAAAATTTGCAATTGTGCTAATTACATCAAAGATCAGAATGCAAGATTATCCTTGAAAAGGATCCTGGAACATATCACAGGTGTACCAAGTCCCTCAGTAGAAGAGCTAGGTTTGGTGAATCCACCACTTTTTGGCATGTACCTGCTGTAGGGGCAAACAGATTTAATAACTTGCAAAATTGATTGAAAGTCATGTTAATTTTCAGTCTTGGGTTTGAGAAGAGGCAGATGAGGAAACAAAGAACCCATATAACTATCATACCAGTCAATTTGTCAGATACAGTAGGATGGAAGAATGACATATGACTGAAAGACAGTGAGGCATCTGCGTTTTATAGTTTTACTATCCTGAAATGCATTATTCAAAGTGTTGTCTTGTTACTCTGTGTTACTGGGAGTTACAAAAGACAGTTTAATAGATGCATATCAGTAATTTGACAGATTGGTCCAACTTGCCCACCGTGGGGAACTGACTGCCAGTTTTGGGACATATCTTTGCAATCCTCTAGCATGTAGTGGGGTAGACTGTAACTGCTGGGCCACCCAGAGGTACAGCAGGAGATGCCCTTCTGCTGAGCTTTGCTGGGTGTCTGAACAGCTTTGTTTCCTGCTCTTTCCTCAGGCAAATCTGTAAAGAATCATCTTTTGGAAGCTGGCAGTCAGCATGCTGGCATTGTGTCTGTGCTGGGATGTTTGTGGAAGTGTCTGTGGGGAGGTTCCTATCAGCCTTTGAGCCAATGTGTGAGGAACTTGCTTTAGGAAAATGTGATTTGGGTGTCTAACCAGAACATCTGGAGAGGTCAGTACAGCTCTGCAGCTACAGCTAGTGAAAGTGAGTTCAACATACACTGCTTCTTGTCAGTATTGAAAATGAAGAAGCACAGAATCATAGAATCATTTAGGCTGAAATAGACCTCCAAGACCATTGATGGTGATGGTGACCCAACCACTTCCTTGGTGGTTGAGTCAAAGTGGGAAATGTAGAAAATTCACCAACAAATAAGGACTCTTGGCCTATGACAACACTACTAGTAGAAGGAAGCCAGGCCCCGAGGCCAGCTGACACTGACTGCTTCCCAGTCCCCTTGCTTAGCACTAACGCCCTACACAGGCTCCTTGGAAAATCTTGGTGGGACAGCTACAAAATCAATGAACACTCTAACAGCTTGGGACAGACCACAGAGCCTCTGCTCAGCCTGCATTCCAGATCTAGTTTGTAGCCATTTTAGCTGAATCCTACTGAAATCTCTCTTTCTAGCAAGCCCAAATATTTTCCTGGAAATTTGGAACAATGAATGTTACAAGCTGGAGGATGGCTTGAACTTCTGAGAGAAATGAATCCTCTAAAGGAATTATATTTGTGGTCTACACTGATTTATTTCAACACTTTGTCATGCAGACATCTGTTTCTGTGGTGGTGGCATATATCTGGGATGATCAAATGCAGAATCATCTAATTAAGTATTTTTCTATGTGCTAGTGGACTTCTGTTGTTTAGTAGCATAAACCTGTAGTTCACAGGGCCTCCTGCAACAGCCTTTCTGATTTCTCTTTATAAGATGGGTAAAGAATCACCCAGCTGTTTCTTAAAAAAACAAACAAACAAAAAAACCCCCAAACAAAACCAAACAACAAAAATGCAACAACATTGTTTTAAAATCATACAGAGGCATTTAACAGATGAGTATGTCCCTGAAATGACCATTTCAAAATAAGGAACGATTAATTTAATTATTGAGTGTCATTGTTAAATTATAGATGTTTCCGGGACAGCTCCTATAGAATCTTATTACATTTCTAGAGAATCTTATTATTTTAATTGCTGTTCCTTTCCTCTTTTTCCCATCACTGTTAAACTCCTTAACTAATGGTGGCCATCGTACTCAAAGATCTCAGGCCCCTGCATTTGGGACCTGAATAATACATTGCTCATGATTTGACAGGACAGTACATTTCTCCTTTTTAATGTACTGATACTTCTCAGTTTGCAGAATATGACCAAATACTACTTGTTAATGTTATATAAATTTCTCATTATATCTACCCTTTCTTTTGAGTTCTTGGAACTCTTGGATGTTTCTGCAGTGGGATTTTATGTAGTTTTAGTGTGGCTTTAACCAGTAGTTTTTAGACCTTCTGCACTGTTACACACATTTTTCCGATGACCCTGGGCACATTTATAGACGAAATGACAGCATGGAGACTATTAAAGCACAGACATATGAATTTTTATGAGCTGCATGGCTTCCCTGCTTCATGGCAGCAACGAAGTGGGTGGAGAAAAATGACAGGTGGGTCAGTGCAATAGTGCAAGTGTATGGTACATAGTCCTGGACCTGGATTGGGGTATCCCCAGGATTCCCCAGAAGTCACTCATTCTTCTTTTACCTGGATTCCCTCTGGTGTCTGTACTCCTGTAGTTCCTCTGTAAATTCTATATTTTCCTTAGTTACAGGAACAGGCAGAAAGTACATGCCTGGTGGCTCATCTCTACAAATCTCACTGTCCTTTTCTGACTTACTCTTGGTGCTCACAATCAGATGCCGTTGTTGGTACTATTTGGACACATGTAGACAAATTTGTACCTTCTTGATTTTCAAAAGGTTGTATATGCAGCTTGACTATTTAGTTTCATTGAATGTGCAAAAGTTGTTCAAAGTTCTTTTTTGTTGTTTTTGAAACAGAGGATTCATCTATTTCTGAAACAGTAAAATAAAGCTCACGGACTTATGTTAGCAGCTCTGCTAACTAGCACCAAATCATGATAAATGCTGCATGCCCTCAGAACAAGATTTGCTGATGTCAACAAGTTGCTGACAAGTTCCATGACTTGCCTGCAGAATAAAAAGGTTGCAGAAATCTGGAACTTGAGGTTGATGTTCTGCAGTTCAGAAAGTACAGAACAAATAAGAGAAAAGGTCCAAAAGGTTAAAATCTACCTGCATGCTCTGGGGATCCCATGATACTGGGGGAAGTGTTGCTGCTATAAAATGGGGAGATCAGATTCCATTCTGTAAGAGTGACTTTAAAGCAATTAATTTGATCCATGCTAATATTTTCCACAGCTCATTCAATTTGCTTGCACCAAGAATTTATCTTCAGAACTTTAAGGGTCATTTCAAACCCATCCTGAGCTAAGGAGGGACCATCCCCAAAGATCAATCAGTTTTACTTGCACTAAGTATACTTCCCACCTTTACCACTTCAACATCCTGAGATAATTGACATTTTAATGTTTCACTTTGATTCCTTTGAAGCTGTGATTTAGTGTGTAGAAAATATAGTGCAAAATTATGTTAAAACTGTAATAAAAGGTGTTTACTGCACTTAATTGTCATAAGTCATTCTATTAAACTGCTGAGGAATATTAACAAGGGATATGATAATATCACCATCTAAAATTCATATACATTTTTCAGCAGTTGTAAAATGTGTTATAATTATTTAATAGCTTTGCAACTGGTTTTGTTTGATAATTAACTGCTGTGGGTAAGGAACTGTGCTATTACTTCAACTATCTGGAAAAGACAGAACAGCCTCAGTTTAAACTGACAATTACCCACAAAAAAGATCAAGAGGCAAAAAAAGTATTTTTATTATTTTTCCCCCACAAAGCAAACAAGAGACAAAGGTAGCTTACCTCTTCCAACTGTGCTTGTTTATTTTGTCTCCACCAATATATGGATTAGATGACTGCAATGCTCTCTACTGAGGGACTGCATCTAAAAAAATCCTTCAGAAACAGCAGAAACAGGTTTTATAGTACTCATTATCTGCTACTTAATTGCAAGCTTTGTGTAGGAGAGAAGAAATGTGTGGAAGAGTCCTGTCATGACCTAAAAATCACATTTTCTAAAGTATTTAGGCAGGTGCTTAGGTGTGAAGTCCCACCATGGGCAGTGAAGCTCCCTGCTCTTACATCCTGCAAATCAAAAAGATGCTGGTACCTCCAAGGAGAACTATGAAGAATTCAGACATCAAAATGTGCAACCTGAAAATCCCTGTTCAGCTCTCATCCAAATCTTGAAAAGCCTCACAAACTGCCTCTAGAGATGCCTCAGTATTTAACCTTTAAAATCCCTGAGAACCTCCTGTTCTGCTTCTGTGCCTACCCAGAAGTGCTCAGCCTGGGGAGGACAGATGAAAAGTGCTTCATGCTCACCGAAGTCCACACAGACAGGCCCACCCGCCAAGAGGCTCAGCCAGATCAGGCATTCTTAGAAACTGCTTATGGCATACCTCAGAGATATCTGTGACAAATGTGCAGCACTGGCTGCTGCTTTCCTTGAAAATGTGCACAGAATGGCCTCATGTCTGAGTATTCACATAGCTATGGGAGGCAGATTCAGCTCACTTCCCCAGCTAAAGCAGTTCAAGCTCACCTTCTTCCCTCACCCAAGAAGTACAGAACTTTGTCTTGTTTCCAGCCCCCAGATATATCTGAAAGCCTATTTAAGATACCAAATTCTCATTTTGAGTGTGGGGCTGAAAGTTGAACTAGATATATGAAGGGAGGGATGACTGATAATGTTTACTTGCACTTGGTGCTTAATTTATTTTCAGAGGCCATTTAAATCAGCCTGTGTGGAAGATCTTTCTTCTTGCAGTTCCGTGTCACTGCAGGTGCCTTTGACTTCAGGTTCTCTCCGTCAGGCTAATGGAGTGTGGGTATATCAGTAGTGGACTCATGGCTCCATCTGTATGTGTTGGAAAAGCTGACAGTAAAAAACCCTACTTTTGGGTTGATTATTTACAAGCATGTGTTCCAGGGAGGAAAGGGCTATTTATGGCCCGTGGCCTTCCTGCTTCCTTTTCCTGTGAGACTAACACAAAATAGCTGGACAAGATGGAAGCTGTGTTTCCCCTTTACTTGTCTGCATGTTTTTTCATCTTTTTGAATCATTTGAATGTCACCTAGTGCGGAAGGGGACATATTTTGGTTGCTATTTGGTATCAAGTAATTAAATCAAATAAGCAATAACAGATTATTGAATAAAAGTCAGGCAGTAAACAGCCTAAATCCCTTCTCAAGCTCTTTAAATATGGCCCTGCCACCTGCTACCCCTTAAACTGGATCAAGTATCTAACAATATGAGTTCATTCTTGCATCTAGGGCATTTTCTGAAAAGACAAAGGGACATTCCTTTGCTTGACACTTTTCTGGGAGACGATTTCTGCAGCTGATCCTAGCACCATGTCCTTGTCTGCCTGCCTTCCCTGACAGCTCAGCTGTGATTCAGCCCTGTCTCAGCTGTGATTCAGCCCTGTAAACCAGAACTGAGACTTTAAATCAGCTGATAAAGCCATTTCTAACAGGAGAGGGAGCTCTCACAACACTTATGAAGAATTTTTGAGGCAAGCAAAGGACAGGAACCCGTCCTTGTTTTTTATCAAGGAGGATGAGGTGCATGCTCATATTCCTGTATTAGCTTGTGGGAGGCACTCAGAGTTTAGGTTGCATACTGCACAAAAAAGACATGGGATTTGAACAGATTTAGAAACTGCAGTTACCCATATGAGCAAAACCCACAAACGATTTTGCCCTTGTCTGTGTTCTACCTCATGAGAAGATTTCCACACATGAAAGGGGAAATTCCATGACTTTCCTCCTGCAGTCAGCAGACCTGGTCCAGCAGTGGTGGTCAGCATGGCATAATGTGGCACACAGCACATGAGTGTTCCATGAGGACCATGAGGGCAGTGAAATACAAATGAACCTCTTAGCTTGTTGGGCTTGCTTTGCTAAAACTTACTGAGTAGATACCAGCAGAAGTATCACTTGCTTTCTCTCATCCCCTTGTTTCCTCCAAAGCCTCCCACCAAAACACTAATTTTGCCTTTCTAGAATGATCTCTTTTGTGCTTACAGTGACAGTTAACCTACATAGTTAATTAATGTCTTCAACAAATCCAAATATTCAAATCTCCTCTTTTTAAAGAAAAATAAAGTAATATGCTTTTTTATTTAGTAAAAAATCTTAGGATAACATACATTAATGTTCTCATAGATTTTATTTCTAAAAATTCCAAGAAAACAAGTCTGTTGTGCTTTCAGCCACTTGCAGAACTTTCTCTTCAATCCAAAACTTCTGTGTCTTTAAAATACATGCCAGTTGTGAACTATCTTTGATCTGTAATAATTACACTATTTTTTAGTTTACTAGGTTTAGTAGGGAATGGTATTTTTATGACTATCTAAAATTTTTGAGAGTATTCACTAGTTGTAAGCAATATCTAGCTCTTTTTATAAATTAGCAATCTCTGTAAAATCTTTATTTATTTTCTTGAGACATATAGTAAAGCTCCTAGGTGCTTTGGTAAGCCATAAGAAAACACATGCAGCTCTTCCCTGTTCTTTGCCTACATCTCTTCTACAGAAGTTTCCTTGTGCAGTATAGACTACTCCTTTTGGCTTTTTATTTGTATGCTCAAATGAATCAGACATTATGACAGCACAGCTACCAGGGGAAATGAGAACATAAAAATGTTGAAGAACCAATCCTGCTCTCAATGTGATGATGTAAACCCCAAGCTTCTCCGTTTGCTTCAATGAACATACTGCTGACTTAGGCTTTAAGATTGCATCAGAAACAGTGCCATATTTAAGACTGTGCCTAAGGACGTAATTGTTACTGTCAATGAGGCTTTCCTTGGATACCAACACTTTTTCATGGGGAATCTCGGTGTAATTTCCAGAGGACAAGGAATGTGTCACCAGAAATAGAATGAAACTGAAAGACTTCATATGTTAATTTGAAACTAACCCTTTTTCACTTGTCTTTCTAGATGACAGGAAGAACAGTGAGTCATAATCTGTCATAAATCTGAGGAACAATGAGTGAAGTCAGAGGGATTCTTCAGAAGAACAGAAATTTATTTTAGATTTACAATGTACACAGAAATGTGAGGAAAATGGTATATGACCTGATGAAACAAACCCTCACATTTCAAAAAGAGCCCAGTGCAACAGAACATCATTGTCCTAATGGCACAGATGTCTTGTGAAACTATTTTGACTTCATGTTTCAAAATTAAAAATTAATTACAAATTCTCATTTACCAGGACTGCAGGAAGCAAAGCGGTTGGTTAAAATGCAGAAGAAAGTGCTTTCTCTTCCTTGTTCTAGCTGAAGTGTTTAAATCCTTACCAGAAGTTCGAAAATCCCACTCTACTAGGGAATTCCTGATACTGTTTCATCCTGTAAAAATATTTAGATACAAGTGGAATAAAGATTGGACTGTCTCCTGTGATGTGAGCTGCTCTCTGGCTAGAGATCCAGACTCATTGCTCTGCTGTTTCTCTTAGTAAGTGTCTATATGTGGTATATGAAGCAGAAAAGCTCCAATAAGAGAGAAAGCTGAAACCTTTTTTCAAAGCCTAGCTCATTCTAGTAGCCAAGGACTTCCCTGTGGAAAAGCCTGACCTGGATTTTCTCCATTCAGGAAGAGATTCTGGATCAAATAGCTGTCTTTATTGCTGGGTACTGAAGACATAACTCTGTAAAATACATCACCAGTTATTTGATATAACTTTCTAGTCAGGATAGGAAAACACTCACCTGATGGGTCTGGGGCAACAGGTCCCTACTCTCTACTCCCTTGGATCTGCAAGGATACCAAGGCAGCCCAGCATTTGTCCAGTCTCACAGATGGTGGATTATTGTGTTTCCAGTCCACCTAGAAGGGAGCTAACTCTGAATCACCTACACTCTTGACCTATGCTCACAGAACTTAAGTTTTGGGTAAAAGATAATTTCTGATAATTTTCAAAATCCAGGTCATTATCATATTTGTTTCTTTCAAGCTCTGGGAATGAGATGCATAGTGTCAGCAAAATAACAATTTGTCCAGAAGAAACAAAGCATTGTAAGGCTCTTTCTTTTGGACTATTCCTTCTGACTCTTGAACTTGCCACCCAAAGCGAAAAATCAGTGATTTCTATGACTTTAGTTTTAGTTAGGTGTTACAATTCTTCCACACAGAGTCTCTTCAAAAAGAGAGTTTAGCCTGTTATCCTGTTGCAAAATTGATGTTTCATGTTAAAGCAGAGAACAGAGAAAGAAAACTGATTGAGGAACTGAGAAGGTAAAATGTGGAGCAGGAGAAAGATTAGAATTTATGTAGGCTTAACTCTGATTGTTAAGAGGGAATTTATTGAACCTTATAAAATCCTCAATTGCATGCATAATATCCTTGTAGTTTACTGTTTTCTTTAATATAAACGAAAGAATTATAAATATGGAACAGATGGTATGAAACACTTTTGCCGTACTGAGAATTGTAAGTGCATCTTACCGCAAAAAGGTTGTTGGAGCAGTTTCTAGGGGGAATAAAAAAAGTCTTACTTGTATTTTATTTGAGTGGAAAATGCATGTGGGAAGTTTTGCCACTGAAGTTTGTATGAATTTTGAAAATCAAAAGCCACCTCTGTCTACTAGAGGTGTCACTTGGTGAGATAGGGACATGAAATGGTTTGGTTCGGAAAGGATTTTAAAGATCACCTGGTTCCATGCCTGCTGCTGTGGGCAGGAACACCTTCTATAGATCAGGCTGCTCAAAGTTTCATCCAAGCTGTCCTTCAACACTTCCAGGTATGGAACACCCACAGCTTCTTTGGGCAATCCGTTCCAGCTTTGCTATGAGGGAACTGAATCGGCTAGGATAGATCACACCTTGGACCGGGTTCCTGACACAGAGGGAATAAACCTGAGGCCTTGGGAGGCGGTGTGCTGGGGGGATGCTAGTGGAGTCATCCCAAAATAGGACTTGTTTCTAGTTCTAATTCTCCATTGGTTCAGGACCTTAGACTTACAAGGTCAAAGCCCCTGTCCTGCAGTTGAGATTGGATGCCTGCTCCCAGGTATCCCTATGTATTGCTAGGTTAACCACAGCCCCTGGTCTTTGGATGCAGCCCCTTGGACCGTGCAGCCCGACTGATCATTAAAATCTATCTTTGGGCACTCCATCGTACCCGTCCCGATTTATTCCGCTCAACCTGGCTGAACTGGACAAGAGGTCTCAGAACCCCACTGTGACATCACCATCCTCAGAGTAAAAAATTTCTTTCTGTTATCTGATCCAAACCTGCCCTCTTTCAGTTTAAAACTATTGCCCTTGCCTTTTTAGTCTCTGCCTGCATAAAAAGCTCATCCTACTCCTTTTTAGAAGACACCCTAAGGTACTGGAAGACTGCTACAGTCTCCCTGGAGCTTTCACTTCTACACACGGAAAAACCCCATGTCTCTGTCTTTGTAGAGAGGTGCACCATCCCTCTGATCATCCTTGTGGTCTTCCTCTGGATCCCCTATAATGGGTCCATATCTTTCTTGTGTTGGAGAGCCCCAGACCTGGAATCAGCACTTGTCCTAGTTGTGGCCAGGACAGAGTTATTTTTTTTAGAGTAGCAGGGTTCAATGGCACACACCTGTATTCCCACCTTTGTGGGAAGCTGGGTCTGCAGGATGAGCCCAGGAGTTCTGGGCTGCAGTGCCCAGTAGGTGTGGCCAACCCCTCAAAAGTTATTTGATACCATCTGAGGTCACTGCCAGGAAGTGGGGGGAAGGGACTCTTTCTCTTGTTTCCAGGAAGAAAGGAGTTCCTTTTCCTGCTCAGAAAAAAAAAGCTTCAGTCTAATCAGGCTCTGCAGTGAGCATTTTTTGCCTGTGAATAATTCTCTATTTTTGTATACTCTTGTTATTAATATTGTTGCTGTTACTGTTAATTTTCTTATTTCATTGTTGTTCACAGTAAATTTTTCTTATCTCAACTGGTAATTTTCACCATTTTGTGCCTCCAATTCTCAAATCCAATTCTTCCTCAAGCAGGAAGAGGGAATGGAATTTGGGGGGAGAAAATGAACGGTGTCTGGCTTGGGAGAGTCTTGGTGCCAGGCAAGGGGGCACTGAATTAGGGAGTGTCATTCTTATAGCAGGAGAGCATTCTAGGTGAGATATTTTGGAAGGTTGGAGGAGGAGGAGGATCATCTCCCTCCGCCTGTTTGCTGCATAATTTTTGCTACAGCCCAGGCTTTCCGGGCTGTGAGTGCTCACTGTTGGCTCAAGTTGAGCATTTCATCCATGAGACCCCCGAGCCCTTCCCTCAGTTGGAGCTTGCATCTACATTGATGCAGCACCTTGCATTTGGACTTGTTGAGCTTCATGAGATTCTTGTGGGTTCACTTCTCAAGTATGTCCAGGTTCCTCTGGATGGTATCACTTTCTTCTGTCATGTCAGCTGCACTGCTCAGCTTCATCTCATCTGTAAACTAGATAGAAATGTCCACTTTGGGAAGAAATAAATAGTTGTTCTAGGATTAGAGCAGAACTGGACTGTGGTGAATGCTGACACACCTGGCCCCTGTAAAAACAGGAGGAAGGGGAAAGATGCTTGGCAGCATCCAATGTGTAAGTTTTGAAAGACAGCCTTTTTGCTTTCTCTTTATATTTTGTTTTTAAGTACATAATTTATTTTCTAGTGTGAAATCTATCTTTAGCTACTCCCTACAATTTGCATTTCCAGATCCTGTTAGTATTCCTTGAAATGGCATTTTCTGCACATGGAAGGTTGTCTCTGAACTGCCTATCTAAACCTCCCATTCAAAAATATAGTTCAGACCTATCTCTGGAGAGATTCACTGCAGATTTCTGCTGTGATTGTAGATTATATTAAGAGGAAGGACTTTTGAGGAAGAACCTAAAGATCTGCAATATGGAATTGAAGTTACTCCCAAAAAACTGCATAGTCAGTGAAGGCAGGTAAATCTCCCTTCAGGTTCTTTCGATTCATTTCAGAGTAAAATTCTTCCCTGAAGTTATCCTCCTTCCTCCTTCATACAAAAAAAGTGTCAAAAATCCTAATTCTGAGCTCATTTGCACTGAAATTAATTCAGGTTTGTGTTATTGTAACTGAAAAATGAAATGGTGATAATCAATCATAGTGTTTCCAAATGAGATTACAGACTACTTCTGTTTCCTGTTATGCCAGGGTAAATCAGATGGATTTTGATAGTGATATTCCTGGCATTACTGTAGATGGTTTAGTTGAGACTAATTTGAGTCTGTGTTTTGGGAACTGATGTTATATGTACATTTTGAATAAAGAAAGATGAAGAAGTGTCATAAAGTCATATCCATGTTGGGGATTGAATGACCGTGTATTTAGATTTTGATATCACATTCCCTTTGCTTAAATCATTCTTTACTGACTAATTAGTCTTTATTGTTATTAGCATGGGATTATTTTCCAGAAGATTGCTTTATAGAGTGTGTCCAGTGCTAGACACTCTACAAGCACACAACAGATCTGCTTCTGTGAAAAATATATTGCTTGAGATAAAAAATTGGCAAAATCTCTGTGTCTGTAGAAGTTAGTCACAGGTAGACATGATTTTCTCTTTTCATCACTTGAACTGGTTTAATGTAACACTGTCTCAGAAATATATAACAATGCTAAAATGACACTATGCCTGGGGTTGTATTGATGGAGCATAGTCCTTTGGACACAGTGCTGTCTGAAAATGCTCATGACACCCTGCCAGTTTGGAGCACGAGCAAAAGAAACTGGATCTATGTACCCATCAATAAGAGGCAGGCACAACAGTGCAAAAGCACTCAGCATGGAAGCCAAAAAATGCTTCCCACCTCTGTGTGACTGTGGGAGAAAGGAATCATGCTTGCAGAGAAGGAAAACTGAGTGGTGTCATTATGAGTGATCCATAAAGTATCATCGAAAAGCAAAATTTCTTATATTTATCTGCTTCAATTTACAGCAATTTTGTACTGTCTCCCTTAATGCAAGTGCCGTTTGCTCTCATGATATATTCATGGTTTTAGTCCCACTCCCTGTATTTATTACCCAGATAATCCATCTTTACCCTATAGCCAGTGCCATGATTGCAAATCCTACAGGTTCTCAAAATGGCTATAAAATAAAACTTTTTTAAGAGCCTCAGGATGGTGACTGGTTGCATAAAGCAGATTATGCCTGTCTGGGGTTTCCAGGAAATTGTTGTATTCCACTTATTACCTGTCTTTGAAATGAAAACATCAAGATAGTTTATCTCTGAAATGCTACACTCCACAATATACGAGACCAAAAGCTTAATAGCATCATGAATTTCATATAAAATAACAATACATTTTTCCAAGACTGCTTTCTCCCTATTCCACATCATGAAATCACAGTCAATAAACTTATACACCATTGTGCCATATAAATGTATTAAAATCCTTGATTGACTGAACTAATCTTTTTTCAAAATAGGCTGTAAGTAAATAAACACGGTACAGGGTAAAAACCTTGTCTATATGCCTTTCATGAAGAAAAAACCCAGTCAGGTTCTGATATTCAAGAACAGGAGAAGTGAAGTGTTAATGGGCAGAAAGCGCTCTTGAAGAGCCCAGCAAAGTACAAGTAATCCAAGCAGTTCTTAATGGTCTTCCTATCTATTGACTATCTCTTGCTGTCACATATCTCAGCAATTACTTGGTCTGCAGCAGAGGTACAAGGAGGTGTAGATTCAAATTATGCATAGGCATAGAGGCGTGGGTTCATTCTACTCAGTTTAGGCACCTCACTGAGATGCAGGAGTAAGGAACCTGGTCACTCTAAACTCCATAGTGAATGGAGAGAGACAGAAATCTCCAATGGACAATATAGCTCCTAGGTGGGCAGAATTATGCTCTGGAGGTCATTATCTTTCTATATTTACAGCAGAGAGTGCTTTGGGCAAAGCTGCTCTTCTGTTAGGAACCTCAACAAGGTTGGATTAAACCAGAGACAACATTTTTCTCATGCAGTGAAATAAGTAAGTTCTCTAAAGTCACTGAGTTTGCACTGAGTTAAAATATATGTGAGAGGAAAAGAATTCCACCTATTTCAGGAAGTGGATATAACTATGAATAAAATGCTCCTTTAAAGTACTAGGGGCTGGAGGGAAAAATGGCATATACACTGGACATAATACTTTGTGTTTTCCACTGCCAACTACTTCCTCAAGCTCATCTTCATGTCCTTCCAATGGTTTATTTCTTCAGAACTTTATGCCTGGGACCCAGATGCCTTGATACCTTTAATCTCATTTCACTGACCAATAACCGAGCTGATGCTGCAGTGACATCTGAAGATAGAATTGAAACCCCCAACTCTGCCCCCGAATCAGCAGCAAGAGAAGCAAAACTAAGCAGCAAACTCCTCAGCCTGTGGGCTCTACAGCAAAGTTCCCGTGGACTCCCCTGAGCCCTGAGCTCAGTGACCTTGCAACAAACATAATCACTTCTGTCATTTTGTCTCTCTCCCACGCTTGTTTATCTGTAATGCTGTTTGTAATTTTCATGTTTTAGATTTTAAACATTTCATGTAGGGACCCTGCCTGAATATGTCTGTAAATCACCTATCACACAGCTGGTGCAGTAATACAAAAATAATAATAATTAATTAATAATGGGCCTCTTCCTTAGAAGTGTCAAGATCTGGCAACTGACATTGATGTCGACCCCTCTCAGAGGAATCAAGTCATTAATAATAAATAATAGCAGGAAAATAATAATATCACATTCTGTTTTTTCTCAGTGCTGTGATGATCAAATCTTTCTTTCCATTTGCTAACTCCGAGCGTATAGATCCAGTTACATATAGGACACACATCTGCAGTCATACCAGCTGGCTGCCCTGCACAGGCTCTGGGCTGCATTCAGCTGTTTGGCAACTTAGGGACATTTTCAGTCTCCACAGCCTGAAAGCAATATATCTGAGGGACCAGAACTCCAAGTGTCCTGCAAAACAGTGACATGAGTGTTAGTTAAGTGCATAGCTCTCACATAGAATCATAGAAATGTAGAGTAATTTAGGCTGGGAGAGACCGTGGAGCTCACTGAGTCAAACCATAACCTAGCATTGTCAAGTCCACCCTTAAGCCATGTCCCAAAGCACCACATCTAAACATCTAAACCTGAGCAAATGTCCCAGATGTGATTTTGTAGAGGGGTAGTCCAATTTGTGCAATGCTTGTGTCTGCAGGCATTTGCAAGGTGTCTGCTGAGGCAATGCTACATGTGATACACGCATCCTTTGACCTGGATTTGGAAGAGTGCTGTGCAATTCATCGATCCACATAAAATTAAAGACATCTGTATTTGCACTATCCTGCTCCTCCAGTCTCTTCAATGCAAAGTAAAAAGTTCCCAGGTGTTCCTAAAACAAAGATTTAAAAATGCAGGCTGGTATTTATACTAAAGAATTGCAGAACTCCTATGGACAAGAGGGAAACAGTCTGTGATATGCCAGCTTTTCCTTGGTAAGTCTGTAAAGCAAGTGTCTTGTAATGGGCCAAATTAAGGCCCTTCTGCTGCCTCAGCACATGCTGATCTAATGACACATTGCTTTGCTGGGATTGCAGATAAAGATGATTGCTAGATTGGGACAAGCTGAGGATTTCCTAGGATTTTCTGCCCTTTTAAGTGTTCGTGTTCCATATTCCATTTGGTGTAGGTTGAATGGTGAATAAATATTATTATAAAGGCGGGTAATAGTCATTATGATAGTGACAATTTTTATAATAAGTAAGATCATATTACTGTAAATAAATTACATTTTAATTAAACAAGGTAGTTTTATTTTTAAACTCATTTAATTTAAATCTCAAGAAAACGAATATCCCTACCACCACTATCTGTAAAGAATTTGCCTACTTCCACCTGCCATAGAGTTTCCCCCAGAAAACCTGTGCATCCAGCCTGCCTACAGATAACCTTGCAACCTAATCTAAGGCACTGGTGTCACAGGGAGAGTATTTGTTTCACTACTGGCCACAGTGAACTTTCTCTGCTGTGACACAGAGGACTTCATTTGAGGCTATCATCTTTCAGTCATAAAAACCACTTTTGTAACAAAGGGGTTATTATTCACATAATTCTCTGCTTTCCTTAACTTCTGTTTTTCCCAGTCCCTCACGCTACGTTATTACATCAAAGTTGATTGAAAGGAGTTAAATGGCAATCACTTGATTTTTAACACTGCTGGAATCTCCGAGGACCGTGTTACTTGTAGTTACAGCATTTTTCCTCACTTCGCTTTGAATCCTGGTAGACAATGCTTTTGCCAGTATTGCTGGTTAATCTGCCTTTGTTTCTTCAGCTCATCAATTTTTGTAATGCTAGTGGATAAAACACAGAACAGGGAAATGGCAGAATAGTTATTCTGCTGTCTAGCAGTATATATACATGTATACACACACACACATATGTATATATATACTGCCAATTTGTCTAAAATCTTGGGAGATTTCTGCATCTTGTTTACAAACATGTGTGAATGAGGTCTCCTCTGACTGAATTTTTAGAAGAATTGACATTGTTATACTATGACATTAACAAGCACAATTATAAGAACAAAGAGAGGGAGAACAAGAGAAAGACATACGTATTAGAAAGAACACATTGCAATTACTGTTACTGCATGAAATTTTGTTGTGCCTTACACTGCTTTTGTTGCATTCTATTGTGTAGCAAGGCCACTAAATTAATAACCTGGCATCCAAAAGAGAAGCAAGGCAGAGACAGCAACACCAAGTCACACAGAGAAGGGAGAATATGATGGGAGTCATGCTTGTTCTTGGTAGCAATATAGAATTCAATCCAAATTAATTTACTTCAAAGTTAGAATGCTGCATCTTTGAAAGAGGAAGGAAAAAGAAATTAGAATTTTTTAAGCAGCATGTATTTTCTGTGGTAGCTAGGCTCAATTGGAATGCCTAAACACAGACACCTATTGTCACTTCAGATATTTCCTGGTCCCTTTCTGCACCCCTTGTAGCCCTGAAGCTCTGGTATTTCCTATATTACCTTGGCTCTCTCCTTATTGCCTTCTTGGTTACAACTGCCATTTCAAGAGGAATGGCAGCCCATTTTATCTGTAACAGTCTGAAGTTTTTTTCATGTCACTTCAATTAAGAAATAATGTAATTTCAATATAAATTTTCACAGAGAAGGGGTATGACAAAATTTTTGAGATGTGTGTGAATTCTACCCACATACAATAGGGACTCCATGGGGGCTATGAGACGTTTCAGAAAGGCCAATGTGTTTCGTGGCCATTGTTATATCCTTGTGTTTGCAGATGTCACGTGCTAAACTGGAAACTCCATTGCACAATTTCAGCTGAGGGTTCACATACAGAGTTTCTATTTAAAACAGAAATTATAATTTTTTTGGTTTTGATGTTCTTTAGCATTAGGATGTTGAAACATCATATTAGTACCTGAAGTAATAATTTGCTTTTAGAACAGAAATGTTGGTTTAAAGCTTTTAATTACTTTCTAACAGCATGAAAGCCCACAGTTATTGACAGCAGTTGTGGGCTGAAATTGATTAATTTAAGGCATATTTGAGAAAGCTTGTGAACCTTATGTTGGTCCCACATTAACAGTCACAAATTTTAACCTAGCAGAAAAATTAAATTCTCACATAAATTTAGGACTCTGCCAGCTGAATCTCTCTTCATTATGGTTTGCTTATATTTTTTCCCCACTTACTCAAGGTGTCATTTGAGAGTCCAAAAAAGGTGTCTGACTACTGCAGTTCTTAGAGAATTTTTTCACATAGAAAAAGTTTGAATTTGAAAATTTTATATTAAGCAGGTATTTGATTGGAGGTGTAGACGTCTCTTGGAGTGGGAGCCTGAACTCCATCTACCTATCCCCCAAAAATTTCAATTCAGCCCAGCAAATCTTGGATCTTTCCTTAGGTCATCTACTCTTTATAGGGCTTAGATAAAGCTTACTTTTGAAAAAGAGTTTTAAACTCCTGCCTTTGGAGTATTGCCTTGTATAACTGAGAAAAAAGTTTGTTCTTTGAATTTCTTCAAGAGAGTGTTGGTATTGTAGAATACATTAAAGAATAAATGTCCCCACATCTTAAGCTACACCAGTAAACAGAAAACCAAGTTAATTTTGAAATTGTTTTTTTATAATTATTTACACTTCATCATGTTTTTAAGGGGCTCTGGTATTTACAGCAGTACAACTGTTTCTTACCCTCTGCTAGATATTTTCAGTAGATTTGAGATGAAAATTCATAATCCAGGTCAGCACAATATCCCTGACAGCAGCATTTCCAGGCATGTCTATCTAGATATGATTTATCAGTATCAGTCTGTTTTAGGGTGCTATTGAATGCTGTATCTTTGAACCCCACAAACAGATGCATTCCCAAGAGTCAACTACTTGTATACCCTTTTGATTGTCTAGATTTTTAGGGGAGGCAAAGGACTGAAGTAGCTTAATATAAAAATAGGAGAAATTATAAATATAATTTTTTTTTTTGCCCAGTGGATCTTTTTTTTTTAACAATTTAGGTAGTATTATTCCCTGTGTTGCCATTTGGCTAAGCTGTAAATCTGTTTCCCTGAATGAGACTGTACCTGGTTCACTTCTACCAATAAAGACAGACAGTAAAAAGCTTCACCCTTCTCTGGTGTGCTACAGCCAGTGTCACTGCTCAAAGAAGAGAGCTGTCACTGGTGTTAAGCTGGTCTTTGAGTATCCTGTAGGCACATCACAAGTGAGCTGTGAAACCTGCACTGCCTTCCTGATTATACTGGATAGAGAGTGCAAGTGCAGACCAGTTAGAATAAGAGCAACACCAGAATTCATGTCTTTTTCCAGAGACTTTGCTATAGAATACATCTCTCCCCAGGGCAAAGGTGTAATGTCCCACCCATAAAAGGAAGGATGCACTCAACACATACTCATGGTTGAAAGGAGCAACAAAGTCAGAGGGTCTGCAAAAAATCACAGTTTTATCAGTAAATTATGCACTTGGCATGGAAGTTGATGTTAGTCCCTGATCTAAGGAAGAAAGAAAGAAAAAAGAAGAGAAAAAGAGATCACCAGTCCTGATTCCAGCTCCATACAGCTGATGGGATGTCCAGATTCCTGGGGTACCACCTGGACCTGGTGGGGGTACCTTTCTATAAAGAGGCTGCTCTGCCCTGAAGACAGGTTTCTCACCTTCTATGCAAATTAGAAGGTATTCTCATGCAGGATCTATTCTTTCAGATCTTTCTGGAAATGGGTTGGGGGTTTTGGGGATCTTGGGTGGTCTTAATCCCTCCCTACAGTCCATGCTCTCTCCCTGGCCTCATTCTGGCACTTGTGCTGTTTACCTCCAGGAAACAGAACAAAGATGTTTGCTCTGGAAAAGTGCTGCCCCACTTCTTCATGGCTCCCTTCTCCAGTCATATATTGTTCCTTCCCATTGCCTGTTATTACAAATAATCCTTGGTTATTACCCAAAATTCCTGTATGTTATTACCAACACCCCTTGGATGGCTTCAAAGACATCCAGCTACATATGTTTGGGACGTACACATTAGCCCCATATCTTCTGGGATTATACAAAAGGTTTTCCTCTAAACCCCTGGCTCTGAAACTAAACACAAAGTGTTTGCCCATGACATATTACTGAATTACATTTTTCTGTTTCTGAACTGTTTCATTATTTTCCCAAAATGCATTTGTCCTTGAAAGAAAGAAATTCTGATTGTGGTATACTACATTCTCTTGTATTTCAGACATTTATACACAAAATGCTGGTTAATTTTTCTTACCCAGTGCTTCAGTGAGATTTGTGGAGTGACTGAGGACAACTTGTATGAGTAAGAGCCCTTAGGATCAAAGGCTTTAAAATATTGTGTGCTTGTTAAATCGTTGATGGAAGTCGAGTAGCACACACATGCAAAGGAAAAAAAAAAAAAAGACACAAAGAACTGATTATGAGCAAGCCTCATTTGAAAGCAGGTGCTGTTGTAGATATCCAGCAGAAGACTCGATTCACAAGTTGTCCGTAGACTGCAGAAGAAAGAAGTTTTAATACAAAAAGATTGTCTCATTGACCCAGCTTGATCTGTGTTTCAAAGGCAAAGTTGTAAGAGTACTACAATAGGCTTCACATATTGATCAGTACAAGGAAAGAATGACATAGCTCAGCCCATAACATTGTCCTTTTTTTTTTTTACCTTTTATCTCCTGCCCCTACTTCTTTTCAAGGTAAGAGAAAAGTTAGAGTTAGTTCATCTTAAAGAGATTAGACTTCCTACTCAAAATCTGGAAAAGATGCTAAGAAGTCACCAGTAACTTATAAGGCTTTATTTTTGCTTTATGTATGTTTGACTTCACACAACAAATACATATTTCTAAATGAGGAGGAGGCCATTAAGAGAAGAATTGGAAACCTTTCTTTCCTTTTTCCTTTCTCTCATACACACAGAAATGCACATATACATGACACACAGAGACACACATTAGTTTTGCAAACAGAAATGAGTATGGACATCACTGCAAATAATCTCTCAGCTCCTCATTTTTCATTTTTGTGAGGAGAGTGAAATCAATTTAAAAAGACTAACAACAGCCTGTTCTCCTGTGAGTCAAAACTAATTTTCTGATATGAATGAAGGAGTTCTATATAGTAAATAGTGTGGTGCGTTGGAAAGATTTTAATGACCTAGTTTGGGTGTGTTTGTATGTGGCAATGTATGAATTATATAGGTGAGCCTTGGCAAAACCAGATGTCTTAGCTACCAAAGGTCCTATTTGCAGTGATCAGAAAGAGGAAATGTAACTTGCAATTATTTTGTAAAAAATCTCTAATGGAGCTGTTGCCTTGCTACTAAAATGGGTGAATGTTGTATGTTGACTTAACTAACCTGTACTTATTCATTGACCCAGCAGAATTTCCAACACCAACATTAGGTCCCTTAGACAATGAAGAAGAATGATCAATTAAGCATGAATTGCACCAAAGACAGAATGACTTGTACTAGAAAACTCAGATAATTATTACAGCTTCATTAACTTTACCCAAAAAAAAAAAACAAAAAAACCCTACCAAACAGTTTTAAGCATTGCTTGCTTTTACCAAGCTCCTCTGACCCTCTCAGACCTCTTTCCTACTATGGAGGATGGCCAGGTCTTTATCCTGCTTGTGAGTTTGACAGCTTAACTTTGAAGGACCAAAAATAATTCAGGCCTTTGCAACTGCAGCGCAGAAAAAGACAGAGATGTCATTTCATTTTTATGTTCCAAAAGGACAGTATGAGCATCCTAATCAACTTTTGGAATAGGCTCAGGTTTTCTTAGATAGGGGCAGAAATTGAATTAAAATCTCCAATGTCTGAAGGAGTGCTCCTGGTAGAATTGGTGGATCCTTATAAAGTTGGGAAGGGAGGTAGGAAGAAAACTCTTGAATATGATTGAGGCCAAATTATGCTGGGCTTGTTTAAAAGCAGAACTGTATGTGTTAAAGGACCTTTGTGTGTGAAATCATAGATGGTTCAAAAGTCTGAAGACTGTGCGTACATCCCTGTCTATGTAACAACTAGGTGAAGGCTGGAGGACTTGTATTTGGACAGGAAACATGCCAGTGGCCATGACTTGATTATATGTTTTCTAAATTTCTTTGTGGAGCTACTACATGGTCAAAAATGACCCCAAGATTCTATAGAAAGACATCTGCATGTGAAAATACTGTTCTTTCCATCTGTATTTTCATGTGGGGTAAATTTAACCATCTATGACAAATAGGTCTTTTCCATAAATAAGTCTTTTCTGTGAAACCAAGCATATGAATTAAACAATTTTTCATTTGAGATCTTAGGATTTACCCCTCCCCCGCACCTTGTGTTTTTTTTTTTTCCCAGTGGCATATAGCTTGGTTTCAAGGTCTGCAGGTCCATCAGACTTCTGACATCAAAGCTGTTATGTTTTCATTCCTAATAGCTATATTTGACTTATTGTTTGCAAGAAAAAACAAAGCTATGCAATTCAGTCATTATAAAAGGTCATTATTAATTTATTCCTGTTGTGCTAGAACTTGTCTGTATGCTTAAAATGCCTTTGTATCTTGTACTTTGTTATCTCCAGGCATGTAATTTAATTAACACATGTACACTGCTTTGAAGATGTAAAGTGATATATAAATGCTTAAAGAACCAAATTAAGGCTTTCACAGGTGAAACAGTGGGGCAGCAGGTGGGAAGTACAACATACAAGCAGCAGTGCTTGAAGGTAATTACTTCTGCAAAGGATGGGAGCAAGTATAATCCCCCCAAATTGCTGTAGGGAGCAAAAGAAACCATGTCAACCCTTGAAAAAGCACTTGGATTTTGGTACCATCCAGTGATGAAATGTCAGGTGCTTTTTGCTGTTCAATCTTCTTAAATACAATGGATGACTTTTTTATGGTGACTTGGCCATGTAGTCCCTGGAATGAATAAGGAAAGTCGCACAAGGGAGCATAATACTTGTGCATTTAGGCATGTATTCTGACAACTATTAGAACAGGAAGAAAATGGATTCATTAAGTTTATGTGAATAAACACATTCATGCCTGCCAATTACGGATAGCACTGAGGAAGGGATAGGTGATATTATATAATCTCTCATAGTGAGCTGTACCTCTTGTCAGTTATTCTGCAAAGAGATGTCTTAAATAGCAAAACTACTTTAGAACTTCAGCTGGGTCAGTAGCATTAGTCCCATAATACCACCACAATATGTCTTACATGTGGTATCCAAAGAGCTCAGATGAGAGAAATTCGAAAGAAATTAATTGGCTTGGGACTCAGCAGCTTTCTGAGAGTTTACAGTTAGATGAGAATTTTAATCAGCAAGGGTGGAGTCAGCTGCCTAAGCACAGACATCCACTGCCATTTGAAATTCTTTTTCTGAGTCTGGGCTAGCAGATATGGTGCAAGCCCCATGAGGGACACGTGCCCTTCCAGAGCAGCAGTTAAAAGCTCAGGAGAGCATTGATCTGCCAGTCTTGCCTGCCAGCCCTGAATGGATGCTAGAAGACGTTAGGATGTTTCAGAGGGCGTTGGCTGACTGTGTTTATACAAGTGAATCCCATCCACATAGTCAAGTGTCATCATCTGGCATCAGAAAAAGTAATACTGTTCATGGCTTCTATTCAATTTACAGGTCACAGATCTCTCTTCTTCTGGAACATTTGCATGCAGCATACATCAACCCAGTGCAACAAATGTTAGTTATAGACAGCAGAAAAAAAGTTCGATTTCCACTAAAAGAAAATAAAATTGCTCCAATGCATATTTCAGGTGGAATTCCCTACCAATGAGGAGGCTCATCCCATTTAGGCTTTGACAAGCACTTTGCAGTTGTCATGGCTTCTTATGATACCCCACTCCTAAGTTCAGACAATTAACACTGATGCCACATTGTATATATAATACAGGAGAAGCTTTTTTCTTTTTCTGCTGGAAACTCTTCCTGTACATTTTATTGTGATCTCAAAATGTGTTACCTTATGTGGGAACTCTTTCGTTTTTCTATATTTGCTTTATCTTGTTTTGGGTGGAGGTAAGGAGGAATCAACAAATCAGCATATTTATCACTCTGACTGACATGTTCACTTCTGATGGGTTTTATCTTGCACATGCTTATTATATTATTCACAACAGGAACCTTATTATGAAGTGGATGAATGCAACTATTGATTCAAAACAGATGCACATTAAGTGACAGTCGCTGAGTAATTGCCTTTTATATGACAAGGAAATCAGTACAAAGTTGGCTTTCATTTGACACAGTTACATCAGTCAGTTTGCAAAGGATAGCTATCCTTTAGTACCGACAATATCATCCTATTTCTACTGTACAGATTGGTGTTGCCATGATGTCCTACCTTGGGTTTTTTGTTGCTGTTGTTATTTTTACAAGAACCACTAGATATCATGAAGCAAAACTCATTATCAGCTTTCTTAGGCTGCAGTGCTGTATCTCTCCCTCTTTCCTTTCTGATAAACAGTGAACAGACAGAAGAGTTCATCTTTTATACAAATATGTAAAGCTCTGTTGCCACTAGTCTTCCAGCTTTGACTTTCATTCTAATTGCCACAGGAAAACAATTTACAGATTTTAGCTTTTTTTTTTCCTCTAGGAATGTGTAAATTTTCAATTTCAATCATTATAATGATGAACATGTGTTGAAGAAACATACTAAAAGCAGCATATACCTGTCAGGGAATTTTTTTTTCAGTATATCCAAGTAAAATCTATTGTAATCACTGTATCTATTTTTCAAAGGCAACAGAACAACAAGACATTTCTAAAATTGCAGTTAATGATGACAGTTGAAAGATATAATAGTGTGTGAAAAAGCCTATATGTGGAGTCACATTTTTCTTTTTATTGCTAGCTCAATGTATCTTGCATATTTTCTTGATGAGCCTGTGTGGTTTTAGTTTCTGTAGAGGCTTGAGTGAAATTAAGGAGGCACTGTTATGTTGTTATCAGCAAAAAGCTGAGATTTTTCTAGAAGAAAGTCCCCTCATGCCAACATATCAACTTATAAAGCTCTGTTTGCTGTCATGTACATAAGTGAAATTTGATTCAAGCAGTTCATAGAATTTGCTTTCTTTTTTGCTTCTGTAGAAATAAAAATATCAAATGCATGTACATGATCTCTGGGTAATCCATCTATATTGCCTACTGCCTAAATAGGTTGACTAATGATTACTGATGATTATCTGCTTGGAAAATAATGGGCAAATTTCCCTTGCTGCAACTTCTGTGACTTCAGGCTGCACTGTGTTTTAATTATAACACATTCAGACCAGATTTAACAAAGAACTAGTAGATGTGCTAAAGGAAGAAATTCTCCTTTGGTCAGGTGTCAGACTATTACTATTATTTATTTAAGTGGTTCTAACGTGACAGTCTTGACCTACTTGGTCTTTTCTTCTGCTAATGGCTGTGAAATTGAAACAATTCACTTGGCATTTTAGACTGTCATTAAAAAAAATGCCCAAGAATGCCAGAATGGACAACTTTCTTGCCCGTTTATGTCACTGCAAGCTGCTTAAGAGTTGCTTTGCTGCACTGTTCACAGCAAAGAGCCCATAAAGCCCTCTTGCAACAAATTATTGTACTCGGAGGGAAAAACCAAAGTAAATTCATTTCAGCCACTCCATGATTAGTTGGTTTTGAGGATATGAGACAAAATCTTAAATATCAGCAGGGGTTTCTTGTTCAAGGGGATTATACTTGAACTCAGAGTGCCCCTGTCACATCTCTTTAAAATGTCATGAATTGACAGTTCTCACAGTGAGAAACTCAACTGATGCAATGTGAATATTGAATATCACTGGAGTATCTTGTGTTGTGAAGGTATGCTTGGGGTGCTGAACAAAGCAGTAGAGGACAGAGCTGCAGGTCCTGACCCTGACAAGGAGTTTAATTTGTGAGATTTTAAGGATAATTTATCCTGCATCCCTTTTCTTTCTTTTTTCTCCTTTGTTCTTTTTTATTTTTAAATGTAATTAATTTACACTAGTACATTTTCTCTTTTTAATGTAAGTGATGCTATTTTGGGGTTTAATCAAGCATTTGTCAAGTGCTTTATTGATGAAAGACAATGCAAATGCTTTCTGAAGGATGTGCAGATCTACAGAAGTAAACATTTAACAAGCAAACAGTCTTTAAGGATAATGATGCAAGACAGGGACAGGAGCATAGATGTTGAAATCTGCTTAGCAGTACAGGGAGCCATTTGGGAGGCATCTGCACACAAAGAAAGTAAGGATAGACCCGTTAAGCAGCTACTCCCAGTATCCCCTTTGGTCTCAGCATCTCATCAAATCCCACTCATCAAACCTTCCCACCTTCCTCCTATCCCTTTACTCCCACCTCACTCTCCGTGTTAACCAGAGTCCCACTAAGCAGTACAGCTGCAGCCTTTCTCAGACTTCAGGCTTATAACTGGCCTTGGCTCCTCCATAATAACACACCTCTTTCTCCAGCTTGTTTGGAAAAGCATTCTGAGAGAGACTTATGCTTTTGACAGAGGAGCAGGGACAACAAGAAGAGAGGTGCTATTCTACTGGAAAATGGACCAACAGACCTCTCCTCAGTTAGAACCTTTCCTCTCTTCTCCCTCCAGAGGCTGTGACAACTTTCCTTTCCTCCCTCTGGCTGCAAAACCCAGTATCTTGTTCCCCAGCTCTCCAGAAGGCATTTCACTTTCTGTTGCAGCCCATGAGTGGGTGAAGGGTGACTCCAGTTTGGTGCTTACACTGCTGTTCCTCATTTGGTCCCTGGGTCTGTGGGCTACCAGACGTACCACAGTGACTCACACCCTCACATACTCACACGTCTAGCAGGGTTGAAGAATTTAGCACAAGCTGCAGAGGGGCAAATATTATTCCTTTTAACAACCTGGAATAATTTTTCAATTTATTCAAGCTGTCCTCTCTGCAAGTAAACTGAACAATTAAAGGGCATTCACTTATTTTTCATGCACTGAAAGTATGAATTTTTCATTACGTTCCAATTCACATTTTTTTTCCCCAGCTTCATTAACTGTCTAGTGTGAACTTTATTGTCTACACATTCATACGCTTTAACTAGCTGGTGTGTTTGGGGGAATATATTTTGCAGACTCTGTCTTCCTCTCTGCACAAATCATGTTATTCTCTGCAAGGGAAAAGAGAAAGAAAGGGAAGAATAAATAATGATCAAAAAGCATGTTTCTTTTCAGGCAGCAACGCTCAGCACTCCGCTGCAAACCATGCTGTGTAGGATCTTGTAAAGCTTGATTGGAAACATGTTATCATATTAAAAATGTGTGTATCTCTTCCATCCCCCACTCCTCCCAGCTCCTACAATTAACCAAATCATGGGTTTCAAGGGGATTTTCCCCCGAAAAACAGCTGTGTTCTTTGCAAAGGTTGCTTTTTCTGCAGAGCCTCAAAGACAGGAGTTTTTAACACCTTATTAAAGACAAAGTCAGACCAAACAGACTGGCAGCGCTACGGCCATTTCAGGTGAAACCGACAGGTGCTTTCAGAGGCTTCTCTGGGGGTGTGTAATGAAAACTATTTGGGAGATATTCCTGTCGTGAACGGCCTGCTGCCTAACTCAGATCTACTGCAGCAGTTCAGGGATGAAAGAGAGTGACCTGACCCCACGAAACCCTGACAGCGCCCCGCCACCAGCAGCAGGCGCGCTCGGCGCTGCCCCGCGCTGATGTCGTGGGCTGTGTTTACAAAGTCATTGAAGCCAGCGTGATGCTGGACAGCGGCAGGAACAGCCTATTCCAATCTAATGCACAAAAAGGCTGTCACACAAGAGGAGAAAGATTACATTCAGTTGCCGTGTAGCTGTGAAAGTGGACTATTAACTTCTAATAGAGCCCTTTTTTTTTTTTTTCTTTGGGAAAGCTACAGGGACGTGGCATTAAACCTGTGAGTGTCAGAGAAAGTGAGAGCAAGCAGAGGTGGGTTGGCGAGGTCTCAGGTCAGGGTGTTGTGCTGTGAGTGCAGTCTTCCCTCTGGAATTGGCAGCTGCTGCCCTCTGTCCTTCTCCAGCTTTTAATGTTAATGCTGTAGGGGCTCCTCTCACTCAGACATGTAAGTACTCTATTGCAAGTCTAGCTCTGTGTGCTAGCAAGTGGGGAGAGAGGAAAAAGGAGGTTTCTGAAATAATTCCAGGTGATAGTGCTGAGATTTTGGCATCAAATGTTTTTCTTTTGGCTGTTTATGATGATGGCATCTGGCTAATTAGGAAACATCAATGCTACAAGGACTTGAACTTTTAGCACATTCAATCTGGGGCTGCTTAAATCTTAGTCTGGGGCTGCTTGGTCTTGTAATAAGTGCCTATCACTGATTGCATGTTAATGTTTGTGCCTTTGTATTTTGCTTGGGTAACCACTTCTGAAGTTTGGCAAAAACCTGAAGAGTTCCTAGGATTGGTTCCTCAAATAGTCCCTTCCTCTTCTATTTCTTAGATATTTCAATGTACTGATTCAAGCTTTAATGTCTGCCAAGAGGGAGATTGAGGGAGCCTTAATGACCAAAAAAAAGCCATCCTTAAAACACTGGATTTGTTTTGGGCTTCCTAATTCAAAAAGTGCAAACTTCATCAGACTTTAAGCACCTGTCTCTGGTGACATTTCTGAACAGCAATTTTGACTCACATGCCAAACCCTGAGGTCAGCTCTGCTCTTTGGGACACGCATTTTGAAACACAGAGTTTCTCAGTGTCTGAAACATAACCTGAATGAAGTTACTCTGAGTGCTATTTAAAAGAGTAGAAAAGTTTGAAGAAAAAAAAAAATTGTGATTAATTTTTCAGTCATAGAAGTATTCTCACAGGTCTCAGACCCAAGCCCTCCCCCAAATCTAAGGTCCACCAAGTAAGAGGAGGCAGAAAGTGACAGTCACATAGCAAAGTTCCTGGCTTTTCAGATATTTATACTGGAATTAATTTTTCTTTCTTGCTTAAATATCACTTGCTGTTTTAGATGGGGTCTCTGGAATTTAAGAGGAGTCTCAAATTTGCCAGGATTTTATGAGGATTATATTTCCCATTGTACATTTTGGAGTAGTTCAATGGAGCTTTGGAGATAGGTCTATTGCAAAATATTCACTTAGTAACTTTAATATTTATATTTCCCCCTGGAGACATAATTTGAATTGAGAATCTGCAATGACAGCTTATCTATCTATCTAAGAGGCAAGTTTTAATAATTAAAGTTTTTTGATGAAACTTAAGTGCTATTGTTACCATTCCATAGCAAAATACTAAGGCCATAGAAATTAGAACTAGGCGCTAAATTCAGATATTCAGAGGTTTGCTTTGCAGAAATAATCCCGTTTAGATGTATAAATAGACACTTCACAGTTGATGCGTAAATTCCCTGAGTATCTTTAAAAACTTGATATTTCAAAGTCAGATTCCACATTTCAGCATGAATGTGTGATAAAGAAGTGGGAAGAGAAAGAAAAAAACATGTCATATTAACTGGAAGAGTTTACCTCTGACATTTGTGGAACCTGTATCTGACTCAAATGCTGTCATGAATGAATGAATTTACATTTTAGGCAAATGTTGGGAAGTGTATTTGTATCACAGCATATGGTGAAATGAGCAGTTTCCTACATGTGCTCAGGATGGGGAAGAAGAGGTTTGTGAGAGCTTCATTCCTGGTCAAGGCCCTGCCTGCTGCAGGGCTGAGTATGTGCTGTCCCTTGGGATCATCTACCTGTGCAACCCTCACAGGAAGATCTCTCTTTTTTTTTTCTTGCTTTCAGTTGGGTTGCTCAGATGTAACTAAGGGCAAAAATTGGGTTACAGTATTTTTATAACTGGAAATTATGCATCTTGTGAAAAGAAGACTTTTTTTTTTTTTTGTAGCAAAGGTTGAATCTGCATACTGGCAGTTGGAAAAAAAAAATCTTTGTGTGAGAAATAGGAAATCTCCCTTGGGTGTCTCTGAGGAAGAATAAGCACAGAGACCCCTGAAGCCTGAAGTTGTTTTTTAAAAGTCAGTTTTACTACAAAAACACACTTTAACCCCAAATTGGTATAAAAGGCCGTGCCAAATTATATATCCACTAGCTGAAAAGGGAAGTTGTACTCTAATTGTTGGATATAAGCTTGACTGCCTTTGAATTAACAGTTAAAGCTGTATTCATTAATCTGAACAGGGAAGAGTGGGCAGACTGTCACAACTTACCTCAGTTCAGTACTCATGCATAGCAGGTGAGAGAATGCTAACCACTTACAAAGGGAAGCAGCTGATCTCCATCAGCCCCATCACTTAATGATGAAGATAAAGACAACTGACTGCAATATCCAGAGAAAGATTTACCATATATCTGAAAGTTCAGTCCCAACAGGCAATGTGCAACCTGCAATTACCCAGAATGATTAGTCTTAATGCTTTAAAATGCTTTACTAATTCAAGAACCACAAAGGACAGAATTCATAAATGTATTAAAGTCCATTTGCTGTACATACAGCTTCCGGGAAAAAAGACATGCCTTTGGGAAATAAGCATGAAATTCACTACTTTTGAAGAAAACATTGGGAATGGCAGTGCTTTTCAGAAAGAAAAGGACCTGACCCAAAACCAGAGATGAGGTAAGGTGAGACAAAAACTTTTGGCAAAGAGGAGCTGATTAAGGGGACAACTTCAGTTTATAAAACTGGATCAAATCCAATTTCAGTGCCTACTGAAACTTTTAATTCCTCTTTTATTTTTCTCAGGAGACAGGTTAAAGGTTAACAGATTCACCCCTGGGAATATGAATATTTAACTTTTAAATGACATTAGTTTTGAATAGAAACTGCAGTGGTGTATGAACCATGGGAGAATATCTCTGGAAAGTCTTGCTTGGATAACCTAAGATGTTACAGTCTTCAGTTGTCTGTCCTGTCTCTTTCCAGAGGATACTGCCCTCTTGGAAGTTGGTATAAAGGAATTGCCAGCACTCCACCTACACGGCTTTACATTCTGTCACGTTAGTTAAAGCCACCTTCACCAGCACAGAGAGCTAAAACCAGTCGGGCTAGGATACTGAAGCTGTGCCTTTTGCAGACTATTGCTGAGATGATATCTGCCAGCAGAGATGTAGGTGTTGGAGTTATTTGAGTCAACAACATTTTAAACACAGCTAGACTATAAGAGGTAGCACATAACAACCCCGAGCTTTTTTTTGTTCTTGTTTTTAGTTTTGTTATTTTTGTTTTTGCATTAGTCTTGCCTACTGACAGTGTTGTGGAGTAGGATGCAGCAGAGGCAGCAATTCTGCAGATAATCATTGTGGGAAGGAGCATTCATCTGAAAGAAATTAAATGGTTTCTGCAAGTGTATCTCAACTGGAAGCGTAGTGACAATTGGAAAGAGCTTGGAAATTGCTGATCATAACCCTCTTGTAAACATTACTTCTGAGAGTTGTGTGCTGGTGCAAATGCTTGTCCAAATCACCTGGTACAGGTCTTCAAGTGACCATTTCTTTGTGCTATCACTGATCCTCTGAGCTGAAGCAACATCCTTTAAGACTGATACATACAATGAGCCTTAATAAGATGTAATTGTTTTCAGGTTTCCTACCTGAATGTTGCTAGTTACCTAATCAGGGACCAGCTGCACCATGCCTCTCCTATTTTTGTGTGAAGCTCACCTGGGAAGAAGCCAGAATATTGGGGGAAATTATGTGTGCTAAAAGACAGCTCTTGGCAATGAGATGAGGAATGAGAGATCTCACACAGGGCAAAGTCAGTGGGATCAGCCATGTGGAATCATCATCTCTTCAGTACAAATTGAATATTTTCTGTCTTCATTTTCCTTTACAAGAGAGGCTTTGCAAAATTTTCTCTCACTGACAGAACCTGGTTTATAGTTTCTCACTGTAGCTGGATCTGGATAGCCTGGAGATAAACATTATATGAAAGAAAGAAGGTTTTCCAATCTATCTGAATAAAGCACTGGTGAAACTTTCATGAAAAAACATATGCTCCTTTATAAGAAATTTGTATATATATCAGAAAGACTGCCTGCTTCTGAATGTGGAAATGACACAAGTAATATATACTATGCCATTTCCTGCTTTGAGATTAATAGCCCATAGTCAACATGTAGTCTAGGACCTATTTTCGTGCACAGAAAATGATGCCCTCTTGCATGAAGCATGAGGCATGAAAAATCTTGCTTCTTATTGAGATTTTTTTTTGCCATAGAGTTCCCTTGCCTATCTGTAAAAAGAAATTGAGCTGTGAAGGAATTTTGTTATTAATGCTGTGCCATACTGAGTCTGGAATATCAACATTCCCCTATCAGATTTTGTGGACTTTGGATCTACCTAATCGCAGATATGTTGGTATCTTCTCTATTAATTTCCATAAATATCCACTAAAACGAGACTTATCTGCACTTGTGATGGAACACAATGCTGTGGTGTGCACAGGACTGAGCTGCCTGAACTGCATTTCACTGTGGCAGCTCCTTGGCTCCTTACACATTGCCACCAAAAATTACTGCTTATTCTGATACACAGCCAAGCTGAGTGTTGTATACTTTGAGATGCCTGTGAGAAAGGTACATCCGTCTTTTAAATATCTGTTAGGTAGTTTGGGATCTCAATACTTAGGCAATATGGATTCCTTGGGTTGAAATGAGTAATTTGACTTGTAAACATTCATACAAAATAAAGCAAAGTATGAAGAAAGTGTTGTCTGTTTGAATTTGAAAATAGTGTTTATATTTTTTCATACTTGTTTAAATTTCTTGTTTATTTCTTGTTACAGAGCCAACATGGGATTTATAAGTCCTTGTTCATTTTCTGACTTTTTCTCAGCCAGTGACAACCACTTTTACTTCAGGCCTGAAAGGTGTCATCATGTCCAAAGTGTGCTGACTAAGTGGTGTTCACACCAGAAAAACAAGAATGGTGGGGATATTAGGATAAAAATAGACTGATGCATTTGCTAATCCTGAGAAATAGACTTTTTTTCCTCTGTGTATCTGCCTTGGCCTTCATTATGCTTTTCCTCTACAAGTACCTATATAGAATCATAGAATGGTTTGGTTTGGAAAGGATCTTAAACCACAGATCATCTGGTTTAGATCATCACTTTCCATTAGACTAGGTTATTCAGAGCCCCATTAACACATAGGCAATGCCAATAGGTATCTTTTCTATGAATTAGCCACATGAAACAGAGTAGGGAAAGCAGAACATGTGCTTATTCATTCTGAAAGTAAAAGAGAGGAGTTAATTTCTGAAGTCAAAGCCTAGGTGCTCAGCTGTACATCATATATTATCTTCATTAATCTAATGTAACAGAGCGGGAGTAGGGTGGTGAAGCATCCTTATTCAAACCTCAAACACACTTCTTGAGCATAAGTGAACACAACATTCAGTACTCCCATTTGTATTCCTGCCTTCTAGTTGGAAAGTAGGGAAAAGGAATGGGCGTGAATACATGAAGACAGATTGTAAGCACCTGTATTAGGCATTGAGTGATTTAGAAAAATGGCAAAATATGCCAGTGGTATTACTCATGCCTTTACATGTGTTCCCATGTAATTTTTAGAGATCTAGAAGCAACATGTTGGTATAGATTTTGATTTGCAAACTGAATGTTGAGTGGATGATGGATTCCATGCTGTGCTTGGACACAGTTCCCAGCTCCCTCCTACTCTGTGAGAAATGACTGCAATCATAAACCCATCACGTAATGAAGACTTCAGTAGGAGCAGGAAACACTACCACACCAGGAATTTGCAGGACATCTGGTAAATCAACAACATTATCACAAACATCATGGCCAACAGCCTGAGCTGTAGCAACAGTATATTCATTTTCCAAATGTTCCAACTGAGAAAGATACTCAGACCATTCCCACTATACACCAGATGGTTGATTGGGAAGCCAATATTTTCTCTATGCACAGAAGCTTACTCTTCCATCATTTTGCATGGGGACCAGATATTTTATTAGAGACAGGATTTTCTCTGGCCCCTGTTCTGCTGAAGAAATATATATAGTGTATGGCATACACACCACAATATGGGCAACTAGCAAGATACTGGAAGAAGTGTCCTGGCAGGCCACAAGCATGAGAAACCTCTGTGGCAAACTGCCTCCCTTTTCATTTTTAATGATGTTAAGCATCTTTAAAGTGAGCTGCAATGCATTAAATTGTATTAAATATGATGTAATATCAAAGCCACGTGAAAATTAATCAATCTGTCATGCAGTGATGTCAGAGAGCCACAAAACAAGTCTAGTAATATAGTATCTCTAGTGCTTAGTGGGATGATAATTTAGGCTCCAAGTAATTAGCATACCACAATTTCTAGTGCTTTAGTCAAGAAAAACTGTCTGCAAAAATCAGTGGAAGTTTTGC